>NC_134235.1:68860549-69226383 GCF_965152275.1 Natator depressus | reverse complement strand
ATTTAGGAAAGGTAGCAGTGAAGTCCAAAAGGTGAAAAGACTGCTTTTTCCAAAAGCACTGAGAAAAGAACTGTGGACGATAGCAGTCTTCTTTATATTCAAACATGTAATATTGGTTTGTCTCTGGATTTGGAAGAAATAAAGGGAGCCTCTACCTACAAGAATGAGGATTATATGTGGTACTGTACTTCTAGATATGGCAAGACATTTGCTAAAACAGGTTCATATTATGGGGCCTGGTCCAAAGCCCATTGAAGCCAGTGGGCATCTTTCCACTGACTTCAAAGATCACAGTCCTTATGATTTACATATATGTTGGATAAGATATTCTTATATTTGTATATGCCAAATGTTTCTGTCCATAAAGAAGCAGAAAAATAACTGGAAAAGGAAGTTTATAGGGGCAAAGTGCAGTAAGCTATAAGTTGATTTCCAAATGACCTTTAGCCCCTTCAACATCTTTGCCAAAATACCCAGAGAGTAACAGGATGGCCAAGAGAACTATTCAGACAATGAGAAAAAATCTCTTAAATAAAGCTCAACATGACCACTAACCCAGGAACCTATCCTTGCAAAAAAACCTGTTGCCAACTGTGTCCACATATCTATTCAGGGGACACCATCATAGGGCCTAATCACATCAGCCACACTATCGGAGGCTCGTTCACCTGCACATCTATCAATGTGATATATACCATCATGTGCCAGCAATGCCCCTCTGCCATGTACATTGGTCAAACTGGACAGTCTCTACATAAAAGAATAAATGGACACAAATCAGACATCAAGAATTATAACATTCAAAAACCAGTCGGAGAACACTTCAATCTCTCTGCTCACTCGATTACAGACCTAGAAGTGGCAATTCTTCAACAAAAAAACTTCAAAAACAGACTTCAATGAGAGACTGCTGAATTGGAATTAATTTGCAAACTGGATACAATTAACTTAGGCTTGAACAGAGACTGGGAGTGGATAGGTCATTACACAAAGTAAAACTATTTCCCCAGGTTTATTCCCCCCCCCCCACTGTTCCTCACACGTTCTTGTCAACAGCTGGAAATGGCCCACCTTGATTATCACTACAAAAGGTTCCCCCACCCCCACACTCTCCTGCTGGTAGTAGCTCATCTTACGTGATCACTCTCCTTACAGTGTGTATGGTAACACCCATTGTTTCATGTTCTCTATGTATATAAATCTCCCCACTGTATTTTCCACTGAATGCATCTGATGAAGTGAGCTATAGCTCACGAAAGCTTATGCTCAAATAAATTTGTTAGTCTCTAAGGTGCCACAAGTACTCGTTTTCTTTTCATGACAGTAAAGAATCTAGAATCTAGGATTGGCTCCCAGCATAAATATTAATAGACACATGAACAAGAACTTTACTTCCCAAAAGATCTCAGTTACACAACCCCAAGTAAATATCAGACTTTTAAATACAATTAGAAAAAAGATAAACAAAACAAAACATTAGTTGTGACTAACATACAAAACCACTGATAGGCAAACTGGTAACCAGTCCACCTGAGAACAACCAAAAGGCAGCAAAAGTAGCTATCCCCACAGCAGAATCACAATTGTACATTCTGGAAATAGAGAGTTAAAGGGTACAAACTTGGCCACTACTTGAGACAGACCACTTATCTAGTGATACAGGATAAAAAGATGAAAACTTGATTCTTCAAGGAACAGATCAAGGAATGAGATATTCTGTATTGGTGCCAGAAAATTTATTGTACACAGTGGCATCGTCAAGGCACGAAGTGCAGAATCATTACAGACAATAGTGCTGCCAAAGTTGCCAAATCCATGTAGCACCTGGTTGAAGCAACAACATAATCATCCTGGAGTGTGTTATGTTAGCAGCCAAACCTGTACAAGGCAGAAAAGCTCTAAATGATTAATTCAGTGACTGTTAAAAAATATTTCAGAATGCAGTAAAATCTTATGCCGTTGAGTGTTATTTCAAAAGTGGTGCCTTTGAGGAATAAAACGAGGGATGTAAGGATAGGTGATGCTCCTACTAAAAGAGTGATTATGCAAATGAGATGATGTGCTGTTTGAATGGGGTAGCAATGCTAAGGCCTGCAATAAGCATGCCTACTATGAACTAAATATTTCCAGGCGCCTGCGCAGATTCACACTGATCTGAACACTCAAAGTCAATAAAGGGGCTACCCTGACCATTGAGTGCTTCATAAATAGCATACGAGAGATCCCTGGACATTTCAGAGTACTCCTCCACCCCCTTGCATCCTATAGAGTCTACTGCAAAAGGATAAAAACACTTAGATTAGGATTTTCAAAACAGCTTATGGAAGTTGGGTATCCAACTCTTACTGACTTTCAATGGGAAAGTCTATGGAACATGGGTTCCTAACTGTCCAAGGTGTGTGAAAATCCCACTTTTAGTAGATTTCCATTGTTAAGACCTTACATCACTCAAAATGATATTAGCCATTATTTTGAATTAGTAGAATTTATGCAAGTTAGATTAAACTAAAACTGAGAACCTACAGTGGTTTTCTTTACATAGCCTCATTTCCTTTGGCACCTAGTGTTAGTAATGTACTGAAAACTAAATAATTATTTAATAAATACAGAAAATTAGGTTAAAATCTAAAGTATGGATTAAACTTTGAAGCAAAAAAGAAGTTCAGCATTACGGGTAAATATTGAGACGAACACACTTGCCTTAGTTCTTGCCACTTAATTTAACAACAAAATGTTTGCACCACAATCAATGTATCGTTAAATGCAAAAATAATGAAACACTAATGCTCAACATAAGAATATAAGAACAGCCATACTGGGTCAGACCAAAGATCCATCTAGCCCAGTATCCTGTCTTCTGACAGTGGCCAATGCCAGGTGCCTCAAAGGGAATGAACTGAACAGGTAATCATCAAGTGATCCATTCCCTGTGGCGCATTCCCAGCTTCTGGCAAACAGAGGCTAGGGACACCACCCCTGCCCATCCTGGCTAATAGCCATTGATGGACCCATCCTCCATGAACTTATCTAGTTCTTTTTTGAACCCAGTTATTGATATGGTAAGTTACTATCCCTGAAAAAGGTCACTGATTTTAGTTTGCAGACCAACCTGGAAAAATTTCCTTTTAGACATTACAGAATGTGAGGCAATGCCATAATTCAGGAGTTTTCAAGTTATTATTCAGATTCTTGACTCAAAATACTATACTGACTCTGATTAGGTCAAGTCCTACTTAAAGAACTTTTAATTTATAAATCAATGATTTGATTGAAAGTAACAGTTTTTAGGTCTGTTGTGTTAATACAGCTTCCATAGACACATATTCAATTCATATCTTTAAGATCCTGATGCAATAAGGGTGAAATCGTGGCCCCTATTGAAGTCACCAGGAATTTTGCCATTGACTCCAATGAGGCCAGGATTTCACAAGAGTTTAGGGGAGCTAGAATGTAAAGGAATTTTGTGACCTGGATTTATATGAAATTTTGATCAAGAAAAATGGTACATATGAACTATTTGTTTTTACTTTTGTTTCTATGAATTTCAGCTTTATATGTAACTTTGGTTCAAAGCTGAGTTCAGGGATACTTCTAAAAAATACTAGGAAAGATGAGAGATGAGTAACATTCTTTTTTCCCTCAATCTGCCTTCGATTTTCCTTTAGAGATCTGATTGTTGATGGAGAGAGTGTTGTGTTAAAACTTAAGTAAATAGTTACATTAAGGATTTAAATGCCAGTAATGCCACGGTGCCCAATATGGATGCACAATAATGCCATGGTAGAGATCCTCAGCTATGAGAGAGGAATAGAGAAAGCACCATAGAAGGCAGGGTGGCAGACATGGATTTAAGTACTCTTTGCGCTTTTCTAATCCTGGGTCAGCTGAGTGTCAGGCCAACATTCTGGTATAAGCTAGAGCGGCGTTCAACCTGCTCTAAATTACCGCTCCAACCAACAGCTCTAAATTATGAACATTGCCACCAGGAAGCATCAAGCTAAAGGGAAGCCCTGCCCATATTCCCTGTTTCTCAAGTCATTCACCTCCTTTGTGGTAGCTGAAAGAAGAGTTGGCATATGAACTATTAACACCAACTATTCCACTAGACGATCCCTCACCACCTTGGGGTGATACTCCTGTGGCTGGCAACACTAATTTGGGGGTTACTTTGCAGCAGTGGCACTGCACAAAATGGCCACAGTCCAGCTGTACATTCTTGGGTCAAAATCTTAAATATATTTAATGGTTATACACTAATAATTTAAAATTATGTGAACTGAGATGACATAATTTTGCCACACAGATTATCCAGAAAGCCCCAGTGACTGTTACAAAATGCAACGTTGTGAGAGTTTGTCTGTTTCTAAAACTAAGAATCTGATTGACAAAGGAAGACTCACATAAGTGAGAATTTAACGTCTAGAGACATCTGTTTGAAATTAACAAGGCTTGTGAAAAGTCTGGTGTTTAAAAATATTCATATTTTAAAAATGCTTTGTGTGCACTCAAAGCAAAAAGATACAACATATTGGCTTTCTATTTTATATATTGACCTCTGAGAAGGATTTAGTGAGCATGTCCACTACTTTTCACATGGTACTTTTTAAGATTTATCCTTATGGAAAAAATATTCAAGAAAAAGCTAAGCATTCTATATGTCTTTTGAATTGTTCTATAGAAATTAATAGAGAATCATGTCCTGTGATAGAATTCTATAGGACAGTTTTAAAATATTGATATAAAGGTTATCATTCTCTGTTAAAATGTACAGATTTTGAGGGTAATGTCTATAGAATAATATTGGATGCATCCCTATTAAATTCTATAAGACTTTTCCAAATGCGGGGGAGGGGGGGCGGAGGGTATTGTAAAGACTGAATTATGCCCTCAGATATGCACAGAGAACTCATATTGACATTAGACAGTTTTAGCTGCATGTAACTGCACACCAGAATGGAGACCAAAATAAGTATTTACACAATATAACTTAATGATTCTATGACATGTATTTAAAAAGTTTTAATAATCATATTTCTTAACATGTTTCACCCCTCAAATGTGTGGATTTAAAATGTGAAAATTCTGGTGCGTTGCTTATCAAAGGGATAGGTATGTTATATCCAAAGGAGAATGGTGTAATATAAAAAAAGATGCATTGAGTTTCCAGAGAAAAATAATTAGATATTATGGCTAATCCCATAGGGATGGTTTCTATGGCTAATCCCATAGAAGTTAGTGACATTAAGTCAGATTTTAAAGCATTGCTACTGACATACACAGAATTAAGGGGAAAAGATAAGGAAGTTTTTTATAGACCAGAGAGATCTACAAGAATGCCAGATCTCTGATCATACAGAATTCTAAATTCTTAGATCCTGAAAGGGATAACAACTAACTAAAAAAGGAGGGGGATATGCTTCCATGGACTATGGAGTCTTTTTTTCTTACACAGTTTGTTGAACAGTCTATATGGCCAGAGGCTATTCTGGCCCTAATCCTAGGAAATGAGCCAAGCATGATAAATAAGGCTGAGGCAGGGGAGTGGCTATGATTTAGCGATCACCATAGTATCACTAGATAGCCTCTAGATTGCAGCCTGGTGTTGGAGCCCTCAGCAGCTTAATAAATGCAGTTTTCTTCTGACATTTCTAAAAATCAGTCTTCTGATTTATCACTCACCTAATCCCTTTTCTGCCCATGTGGTGGAGATTCCAACAAACTGATTGAAAGTGCTTTCGGTGAACTGGTTCCATGCTTCCTTTGGGTGTAAAGCAAACACATCCATGGTCCATGTCAGAAGTGCAGCGGAAGTAGTATGCCTACTAACTTGAGCTTGCATTAATGCCCTTCATGACAGCATAAGGAAAAATGTGGGTCCATTTCCACTCATATGTAGCCTTGTATGGATCTCTTCCACCCCACTCATTAATGTATGGCGATGAAGCCAGAGCACACATTGACACTGCAGATAAGGGAAGATGTTCAGTGAGATGCTGGAGCAGAACCAGAAGAAGGGGCAGAGTCCAGTGAGGACAGCAGGGATGACAAGCACAGAGGAGCACCTCCACTGTCTGCAAGTGCAAACTGTTGCCAATTCCTCAGAAGGCTGAAAGCAGCTGGGGCAATGGCCAGTAGGCCGACAACAAGAAAGAGAGCGACAATCTGCTTAAACAATGCCAGGACAAACTAGCGGAACACCTGGCAGCCATGCCTGGAACATCACACCAGCTGAAGGTACCACTGCGATCACCCCCAGTGAGGTGGCACTTCTATAAGGCACCATCACAGTGGCTGGACAACTGGAGACCTTATCAATGCAGAACTAGGGAACAACTGAGTACCAATGGCCCTTCATGGTGCCTGAGGGCAATGTAAACTGTTGAGGTGTGGGATGAAAGGCACTCTGCCTGTTCTCCTGGAAAGTCCATAACAGCCTTTCTGACATGTTGCAACATTCTCCATCAAGATCACAACCTCACCTGTCCACAATCTGCAGCCTCTGTCCTGTATATTGCTTTAACACTAAGGCAAAGGAGCCATTTCTGTCACTAACACTTCTAGTTGCTGAGAAGCCTACAGAGGATGGCAGTCTGTTCTTTGTCCTCAATACTGCCTCTTCGTCATGGTCACACAGGTACACCTGCCCCCACAATGGTTACCACTGCATTTTCCTGATATGGCTCAACATCTGCTCTTGTAACCCGGGTTTCTGAAGAAGAGGAGTAAACCACTACCCAGGTAATGGCACTATCCAGTCTATGAGCATCCAACCATAACTGCACTGTCTCATTCACCGTCATTGCCTAAGTTAACAGAGGTTCCAGGAATGCGTGTCCCAATATGTCTGAATACCTGTCTCTCTCTTACAATCACTTTCTGCTCTGTGTTTGGAGGGTTTTTTTAAAAAAATCATGTTGGAGGAGGTTTCCTGGGTGCATAGTATGTGAGCTACTAGTGAACAGCTGGTGGCCCAGTGACTTAACATGCACCTCCTGGCATAGTCATGCCTCTAACATGACCAATTTGTGAGCATCTGGCTGAGCACCTGGAAGCTTTGAGAACCACTGAAACACTGACTGAGCACTGATCAGGCCCCGCTCTCTTGGAGCATTCAGCAGCCAGAGGGCTCTAGACACTTGGGTATAACTAAACTCATGTTCTAAAACACGTCGTGCATCCCAATATGCACTGTGCACCCCTTTGAGCACATAATAGATCACTGGCACCTTTGGATCCTTTAAACAATGTCCTACTACCTGATCTTGTTCCAGCTTAAATCACTGGCAAAAAACTCCTCCTGACATCACTGAGAAACAGGATTGGGCCCATATGGAATCCCTATGAAATCAACTGCAGCAGGTTCAACACTACACACAACAAAAATCACAGTAACTTAGCTAAATTATAAGGTGCATTTGTTTTTCAAGGAGATTTAACTATATGGAAAGTTGGAAGGTTTAAGGGGAGACTTGGAAATATTTGACCAAAAAAAAAAAAGGCAGAATTTTAGATGAGGGTAATTTCTTTTAATAACTGGTAACTTTGAAACAGGTTGACAAATTTTCTTCAATCTTTGCAAAACATTCTCCTTTGCCTACAGAGAAAATGTGGTAATTGTTAGGCCAAGCCAATTTTCCAAGCAGAAGTTAGAGAAGACTTTAAATAAGGGTTTATAATGAAAGTTGATTGCAACCTTAACTATAAAGGGGCGAGTGCCTTTCCATAATAAAGAACTGCATTTCTAAGTACAAGGGGAGAAAAGGCTCAGTGTGCCTTCTTTTCATTTAACTTCTTTAAGTTACATCTGTGTCTCCAGGACATTTTATTAGTTCTCTTCGAGTTGACTGATATTTCAATTCATGTGGTTTTAAATATGATATATGTGCATCTAGATTTTGCAATAGATACGTTTTAGAATTTGAAAAAAAAAATCTGAAGCGTTGCACTTTTTTGGCACGTTAATCCTGGATGCAGGTTATTTGTTTTTCTTTCTTTTTGTAGAAATCACTTGAAAAGACCATGCAGACAACAGCAGCAATTTAAACACATTTGGATTTAGTTTGCTTGCTTTGTATTGTCCTCTTGCTTAATGGCACAATGATTTTTGGCTGTTTTAATTTCAGCCTGGAATGTGTACTGGCTGTTTTTCCCTTTTCCACAGACACAGTTTCAGGAATTTAAATTGCGATTATAACAGTCAGTGACCAGGTATAAGATTATTAGGCTTTTTCTATTGTATGAAGGAATAAGTGGATTAAAAATTTCTTGTTAAAGTGGATGGCTCCTGCCCGAAACAGCTGCCTGCAAAAACTAAGC
Source organism: Natator depressus (assembly GCF_965152275.1). Lineage (NCBI taxonomy): Eukaryota > Metazoa > Chordata > Testudines > Cheloniidae > Natator > Natator depressus. The sequence goes on along the minus strand of NC_134235.1, from coordinate 69,218,067 downwards.
TAAGGGCTCCCCCACAAAAAGAGATATTTTAACTATGATTTTGGAATTTTGTAAATAACTTAAATTATCTAAAAGATGGATTATGTGTCTAAGACTTGGAGAGAATATAGTACACACGAGACCTGATGACGAGGAGTCATTGATGAATCAGAGGTTTGAATGTCTGTAGACCCAGGTACCTGTCCTTGTCCTCATAACTTTGATTTGGATCCTCAACTCTCTTTTCATCCATGACTCTGTACAGTTTAGTGACAACTGCTAATCCATCAAGTTGGCATTCGGTTGTCTATGATTAATGAACCAAATTCTCCTAAAATTCTTTGCTACAGTCTACCATTCTAAGGCACCACTCCAACTTACTAGGAAGCATTTTTGTGTGGCATGCATACTGCATTGACATGCACGGCCAAGCGAAGACGATGGTAGTGGACTGGCAGTCAGGTGACCAGGTTCTATTCCTGGCTCTGAACTTCTCCATGACGTTGGGTACAGCACTTCCTTGGTCTCTGTTTTTTTTTCCCCCTCCCACACGTTGTCTGATTGTCTGTTTAGACTGTAAGATCTGCAGGGCAAGGACTGTTAATGTATGTTTGAACAGGACCTAGGACAATAGAACCCCAATTTCAGTTACAGTCGCTAGGTGCTACTGAAATAGAAAATAGTAAATAATAATACATCTAGAATAACAAACAGATGGTCTCAAGATCCTGGAATATTTTATTCCATTTCTGTAGTATTAAACTCTAAAGTGACCAAGGAGGGAATTTGTCTAGTGATTAACTGCACAGAGGCCATCAATATTAACTGAAATGATGGCATAAGAAACTTTATCTAAGGAATCATTTATCTTTTTCTGAAGTTTATAAGGACTGAAATAGGATACCATCAATTATATGCCAATACCCATTCAAGTTTAGGTTGCTCTTAAGTTTATTAGCCATATATATGGAGTATATACATTTCATTCGAATATACCTGCAAATATTGTCTTTCATCTTTAAAAAGGGCTTTCATCCTGAACTGGACCTTTGTAAACCTTACTGGAACTAGGAACCAGACTGAAAACAACATCTGGTATTGAACACTTGAAAATGCTGCTCTTATATCACTACTGGAGAAACCTGGAACATAACAGTGCTGTATGGTTCTTGCTGGCTCTTTGGCAAAAAGAATTCCCCATGCTAGGATGATGTATCTTAGAATCTTCATTTTGAATTGAAATTTCCTTTGAAACATATTCGATCATTTCCCCTCTGTTTCACTGAGAATTACTGGAGGTGCAGGAGAGCAGAGAATACTCGTTGCAATCACTTTCTTGCAGTGGCACTAAACAAACATCTTAAATATAGAAAAATTAGTTGAAAGAGTCATACATGGCTAGTGTAATTATTAGATTACTAGAGAGCATAATATTTGTAACATACAAACATGAATCAGACTATTGGTCCATCAAGTCTAGTACCCTATTTCTAGCAGTGGCCAATATCTCAGATGTGTCAGTGGAAGGCGAACAATAAGCTCTTAGGAATAGTAGCTATTTTTTGATTCTGTTTGTCTGCAGCACCTACACAATGGTGTAGGTCCATATTAAGGCTTCTAGTTTCTACAGTAATACTAATAAATAATAATAACAAAAAAGATACAAACTATAAAGCATCTAGTTAACCGATCAGTAGGGTGGTGGTGTATACGAGGGTGGTGACAGGGGTATTATTTCCTTATACTTGTAGTAATAAGTTTATGATCATTTGGGGAATCTATCTATACAACTTATGAATGCTGGTTCATATTATGAGATTGTTACTATAAAAATTGCTGTATCATTGAATACCTCTGTGTAAATGTGGAACTCATAGGCTGAAAGGGTATGTAGCTTGTACTTACAAGACTAGAGACAATGGAGAGTAGTTAATCTTAACAACTATACTCTTCCTATATAATGGGTATGCTAAGGGGGCTGGCTGAAGCCAAGAGAACCACAACAGGGATTTGGCATTTAGAGCAGTGGAAAATCCCCAGCAGCAAAATAAAAGAACCAGGTGCAGCTGGTGAGACACATAAACTCAAGGGACTCAGAGAGAGACAGAGAGAGGAAGCTTTGGGTAGGAGAAGAGGAGAAGAGTTGGGCATGCTTGTGTACTGGGGGTGGTTAGCTGTGGGACCAGACAAGATCAGAGAAAGCAAGCTGACCTAGAGAAGGAGAAAGACTCCACCACTTACATGTCAACCCATGAGCTGTGGCAGAAGGGTTCTGAATACCCCCAGAAGACATAGACTCCAGCCTAAAGAATGCTCCAAAGTGGCAGGGAAATGAGTGTAAGGTTTAAGTTCATAAGAATTTACAATTCTGTGCAAAGTCTGTTTGTGCATGTTTTATATGTTACACCTATCACATGGCCCTGAAGAGGCAAACTGTGAACCCAGAACACCCTCACAACTGTAGTTCCAGGAGACAGTGCGTTTCAGCTACATGGGAGCTTAGCAGGTTAGTACTGGTCCCAGGGACTGGACAGTTGGACAGTGAAGTCTAAGCTCTCGGGAAGGATTGCTAGTTAGAAGATCGGCACCCTGAGTGTGCGCCTAGAGTCCTCAAGAGTGACATTGCCCTGATAAATCAGAAAAACCCTTTTGTGAGACCTTAAAGTCTCAGAATCTGGGCTATGGTGGATGTAGGGCAGAAGTAAATGGCAGAGTCAAGATCAGACTGACAACATCCTGCCATCAACCCTCTTCTACCTTAACTGTTGACTTGAGTGCTTCAGCCAAGCACACACCATGGTGCCATATGATAGGAGGAAGAGGCAGTCACTCTCAATCAAGGGAACAAAACATTTAGGGCTTTATAGGTCAAAACCAACATCTTAACATTTCTCCCAGAAATCAATTGGTGGCTAGTGGTAATCAAAAAGAACAGCTGCAGTGTGATATGTGTGTGATTGAGCATCTAACAGTTATCCACTCTTACGTTCCCACGTGGAACATTGCAAGGAGCTCACTGGCTGATCTTATATACTATATGAAGAGTAATGCTGAGGTGCAGTGGCAAGTGTTAACTAAGCGAGCTCAGCATTTATTTTCTTTTGTTAATTTTAGACTGATCCTTAAACATTAGTTGATTTTTTGTGGTTTAAAAGTATATAAGCATCTGTCAATAGAAGCCCTTTATTTTACATAACAAGAGAACTCTGTTTATAATGTGACACCAGCTGCTCAATCAAAATGGGTTATATTAGAACTAATTTAATTTTACATAAGTTGATCTATTTGCATATTGAGTCTCTCTAGTTAAATGACTAGGTACTACTTTATAGACCGATCCTGCTTCAAGCTTCAGTGTATGGACAATGCTTAATCAGTGTGTACATCAGGAAATAAACATAATCAGCAAGTACATTAATGAAGCCTGGAAAATTCTGCAACATGCATACACTGTATGGATTAACAAGGCAATTCATTAGAAATCTTAATTATGAATATTATATTTTCCGTACATTTTATTTCATGATGCTTCATATGAGTCTTCTCTAAATATACAAACCATATATGCTTCCCAAAGTAGACAGTGAGATCCTTTTACATCAGGTACATCTGTGTCTGGAAACCTCTGAGGAAAACATGCTTTGTTATCTTCTGCCAGATAACCTGACATGCTTTCTTAAATAAACCAATGCTAAAGACTACAAAAAATGAAATGTTAATACGAAGGTTGAAAATTAAAATAAAGCAAATAGTAACAAGTGACATTTGTTGCCTAGGATGCTGTTCTTGACCCTTAAAACACATTTTTTTTACCATGTTTATTGCTGAAATTGGCTATTAGAGACCTAGGACCTAATCCAAAGACTAATAATGGAAAGACTCTCATTGACTTTAGTGGGCTTTAAATTAAGCCTTTACATTTTAGTCTGAACTGACTACAATTCTGATTTGAAAAACAGTTATTCATAAACAAATTATTCATAAACAAATCAAAACACAGTTTAGTTGTAAAAACTTATCTGCTCCTTCACCACCAACCAACCCAATGTACCTCTTCCTTCCCCACCAAACACCAGGGATCTGTATCTCTGAATAAAGACAGAGCTAACAAAGGGCCATATCCCACCACTGATCTTCACGAGAACTTCCTAGGGAGCCTCAGGGGTGGAATTATGCCAGGCTACTTTGCATAGAATTGAATGGGGCAGCCAAGGAATATGTCGTCTTACCGTTGGAAATTATTCCATTCATTGTCATGTAATAACAAATGACTCCTGTCCAGCCTAAAACTTTACACATAAAAACAAGATGGCTTCAGATCATTGGGGTATATTACTCCACAGAGAGGCTGGTATAATATGTAAGGGTAAAACCAAAAACCCTCCATGCTCAGGAACTGAGAAGCTGATCACAGGGTTGAAAGCTCAGGTAAGTGTACTCCTTTCTTCCTGGTTCCTTCATCTTGCCTCCCAGGTTAGGGATGCGCCACTTGCTGAAGTTACTACAGTCCTGGTTTGTGACGTCAGTGTGGGAAGGGGAGAAGAAGAAAAGTGATCTACCTCTGCTAGCGCTTATTTTTAATGGACACAAACCTTTTTTTGCACAGTGTTCTCTCCAAACTCAGATTCTGCAAAGAGAACTTGGGTAGATTCCTGCCCAAAATATGCTGGGGCATCCGACATCCTATGCCATTCTAGGGACTCCCTCTCTCTGCCGTTTTCATTTCCATTCCCAACTGTCAATCTCACAACCACTACACTTGGATGTGTGAGCATTTTCAGCCCAGTAGACCCTTTCTACATAAGCTGTAAGCACAGACACTTATCTCTGGGCATGCAGTACTCATGATCATATTCAGAGGTGCAATGAACTCTTTCATCACTGTAGACGTTATTCCCAATTTTGATTCCTAGAAGGGAGGCAGGGTTGATTAAGATGGCATCATAAGGCCAAAATGGATTTTACGAGACTACAACTATGGGAGAAGTACCTCCTCAATTTTAGTAGTACTGAGTAGTATTGTAACTGGGAGATGGTTTGCACATTTCCTCTTGCCACACTCTGGGCAAAATTCTGATCTATTTTAAAACTATGTTTTGTAAACTATGTTAGAGCAGAATCTGATCCTTGCTCTTTTGAGTTGTCAGAGTTGCAGCCCCTATTACTTGCAATTTTAAATAGGACTTTATATGACTTTTTTGGTACTGATTTAACACACGTGTTATTATTTTGCACATTAAGGTGGCTTTGATTTTTAACTTTGTAAAATTTCCAAAATGTTTTCAAATGAGTATTGTGCAGTGGTCAACTACTAGCAGACATGCCAGGCAGTCCTCACATTAGGATGGTCTCATGGTTACCTCGTTGATGCATAAATGCATCTTTTGGCCAGTGCTTCATTTTTTACCCATTATGTGCTCTGATTATTAGCAAAGGCAGATATAAATCCAAAAATGCTTAAGTCATGCAACAGATTTGTTTAAATATTTCCAATATCCTAGCCAGAACCTAACAGAGGCTATTATGGGTATCTAAAAATGCCCTTCCCAATTAGTGTCCTTGTTGGAGAAAATCACTGTATGTCATAATTGGTGTGGCAAGCCCCAGGCAAGTGCGGATAAAACCTTGATACCACACCGTCATGTGTTATAAACCATTAAACTATTATAGAAATGTTTTAGAGAACTTTAAACATTTTATTGGGACTATCATATCTTCCCATTTGTAAAAGACAGGTTCCTACTATTAGTGACAATAATAGTTACCTCTGTCTACCAATCTAGTGCTTATTTGACAGAGGGCAACACTCTAGAAACAGATTATTATTAGTAGAAATGAATATTTATATTATGGTAGCACCCAATGTGATGGTCATCGCTCGGGGTGGTTGGTAGGGGACCATCATCTAGTGGTCAGGACTTAGGCCTGTAACATGCAGGGGACGCTTAAGGCTTCCCTCCCTGGAAACTCCCAGGCCCACTCTGTGATTGTCCCAAGGTCAGTGTCAGGGGGAGGTTGTGTGAGGGTTTTCTGCTCACCACAAGGCACCTTCTGGAGGCTGCATATAGTGAGGTCACTTTCTTTCTCTCTCTCTCAGGCACTGTGACGCTCCTCACTCCGGGATTGGTTGGTTGGGTGGTGTCGCCCATGACCTGCAGAGGAGTTGTTGGTAGTGGAGCCCAGGCCCTCCCACTCCACCAGGGCTCTGACCCACGGCCCTTTGAATGCTATCAGTGATCTGACAATCAAGGCTGCTTCAGACTACCCTCCCTGGGCCATTTGCTATCTCCCCTCCCCCATGATTGTCCTAAAGTCACTGTCCAGGTTAAGGCGGTGTGAAAGGTGCCCACTCACCACCAGCCACCTTCTGGAGCAACATGAGGCATGGTAGCTCTTTTCTCAGGTGGCAACTGCCTCTTTCCATCATATGGCCCACCCTCCTGGGCCAGCTCAGTCCAAAGGGGGATTACCAAAGTCCAGAGTTCCTATGATGGGGAGAGGGGAATGCTTTCTTCTCAGACTTTAGTTGTAGCCATGTTAGTCTGTATCAGCAAAAAAACCGAGGAGTCCTTATGGCACCTTAGAGACTAACAAATTTATTTGGGCATAAACTTTCATGGGCTAGAACCCACTTCATCAGATGTATGTTAATTGATTTATCTCGTTAGACTGACCTAACACTTGGCAAAGCAACCCACATCCTTTCATGTATTTATACCTGCTCCTGTATCTTTTACTTCATACATCTGATGAAGTGGGTTCAAGCCCACGAAAGCTTATGCCCAAATAAATTTGTTAGTCTCTAAGGTGCCACAAGGACTCCTCGGTTTTTTTCCTCTCAGACTGTTTCTGTGGCAGGTCCTGCCTTCCCTCAGGGTAGTTGTCTTAAGGAGAGTTTTCTGCCTTCCCTCCACTCTCCTCTGCTGGAGGTGAAGGTTCCAGGTCTGCTCTCTTCCCTGGGCTGCCACCAAATGAGCTGCTCCCCTGCCTTTTAACTCCTCCTCTGGTTGATGTCTTTGCTACAGATGTGGCAGGGTGGGGCTGGCTGGGCCCACAGCAGTTCCTTAACCCCTTGTAGCCCAGTATGAGGTTTGTACACCACATCACAGCCCCATTCATGATAGTGGCTTCAATGTCTATATATGTATATGCATGTATAAACACACATACTTACATGCATCCTATTTAGAATACATATAATCCTCAACTATCTTACTAAGAGAGCAATTTACCCTTGTAAAATGACAGGACTGTGCCAAATCATAACTGCTATTGTTTAATCTTTAACATGCGGATTTGCAAAACTATCTTTAAACAAGATGTCTTTTGTTATCCCAGCACTTAACTCCCTAGTGAACAACTGTCCCAGCTACATCTCTTCAAATCTACTAGCTTAACTTCTTCACCCACTGATCCTGTAACCTTTCACCTAGTCATCATCCTGTAACCTTATCCTATTTGCACATATGAATATATATTTTGTGCATACAAAATACAGGATTGCCAGATGCTATTTAAGCACCGACATTTGAAAATGTTGCCCTAAGTGTCATATGCTACCCTTGGTCAAAGCATGCAGCTCAAAATGACATCAGAGAGAGTTCTGCACACAGATTGAGGGTAAGATATGGTTGCAATAAAATAAACATTAATCTATGAACAGTGTTGTTCACCACCACAGGGCAATGATAGGTTCACTGTAAACCTTTTCCATCTGTCAAGTGCATTGATATGTTCTTATGTCTATATTAATATGCTCTGATATTTATAGCAGTAAATTTTTCAAAATTGTGTTAGATTACAAACAAAATATACCACATCTAAAGGAGGTGAAAAAAAGGTAGGAAGCTTCCTTGAGGCAAGAGGCTCAAATGGATGCTAATGGATCTGTCTTTTGTCCACACATGGAATTTCAACTGGTGGTACTGAGCACAAAGATGGGACTATATATTGCTAAAGGCTGCATATAGTCCTTAGTAGGGTTGAAGAGGGGGTTCCTGAGGCTGGCACAGTAACGTCCACCCACATCCAAGTACTGGAGGAGTATGGGCTGGAGCGGCCCATTATACTGTTTTACGGGATGCAGGGTGCCTTCTTCAGCCTCCGCTTAACTCTGCCAGCTAGTCGAAAGGGTGCAGCAGTGTGAATGTGCAAAGGAATTCTGCTTTGGCACAAAGATCCCAATGCAAGATCATGGCACAAATAGGTGCATCAGAGCTAATACTGAAAAACAGTCTTCAGTAATTCATTTGCTGATACAGTAATAACTGAATAATTTAACTTAATATTATTTGGCCATCAACTGAGCAGGTTGAATAATGAAAATAATTACTGATGAGTAATTTACCACCAATTGATAATGGACACATTTATTCGCCATTAATAATTTGACAGAAAACATGAAGTAAACTATTTGTAAATATTATTAGGTCACTACTAATAAAATCTGACTTAATCTCTCCATGTGATATTGTCTGAGGTTTTGGTAAGCATTACAAAGAATTTGAAAGGTTATTGAAATAATGTTGTCACTTACAATGAGAAAATCTCAAAAGATTAAAAAAACAGTTTCACATTTGTATCATAAAAACACTGTATCTTTAACTTAATTAATGAGATGACATTTCAAAGCATGGCACAGTGAATGATCTTGCAACTGAAGCATAAGGCTGGGAATCAGGTGATTTGCTATTGACTTCTGGTCACATTGCTGATATGCATTGCAGGGCTTCCATCTCTCCATCTGTAAAACTAAGCTAATCACTTGCCTCTTATGGAAGCTGTGAGCTTTAGAGCCCAACACTCAGAATTGCTGAATACCCTTAACTATCTTTGAGTTGAGGACACACAGCACCCCGTAGTATCATGTTCATAATTAGAAGAGGCTTATAAAGAGCCTTTGGATATTCCAAAGAAAGCCCTATATATGTAACATTGTTACAAAGTATATTATTTCAGCTTCCCAAAGGCCCAGGCCTGGGAGGAGTGTTCTCAGCACCCACTGAAGTCAATGATAAAGTTAAAGGGTGAATAACTTCAGTACCTGTTGAGGTTGGTCAGCACCTAACATAACCACGTCATAACCTGGAGTGAAGAAGCATAAAAGAAATGTGGTAGCTGGAGCTGTTATACAGTCTTGACCAGAACAGAGATAGACAAACAGGATGCAGGGAAGCCATTCCTTCAGGAATCTCAGCCTATCTCCACTGCCTTGTTCCCAAAACTCCTAGTGGTGAGTAAATGTTCAGTCTTGGGAAGACATATTGTGCTGTTTTTAGTTTTCATTTATGCAAGCTTCAGTGTAGGTCCTTGGAGAGGAAGCTGCTTGAGCAGTATAAGAATTTGCTCTCTACCTGCATCTGGGATTAGAGTCAATTCTTGAGGAAAAGTAGTTCCCTGAGAACTGAGGTTTGGTGTTGGGCTGAGATTTCTGAAAAAGGGGAATGCCTGCATGCTGTTTGACTCTCCTTTCCAGGACTAACGTATATATGTTAACAAAAGAAGTTACACTTAGAATATATCCAAACTCTGCATGACTGATTTCTCCTCCACTGGTAAGCAGACCTATAAGGGTCCAGACAATTGCTACCACTCATTAGAGAGGCAATGCTGCTATCAGAAATGGACACTGGTGAAGAAAAAAGAGACATTGGTAGTATGAAATATTATAATGTAGAAAATAATCAAATTCTGCGAAGTAGTTCAGGCTGGTGCTTATTTTATTTTAGGTGGTCACTGTAACTATGTGGAGGGTGGAAGTTCGGTTTTCTGATGGATTTCAAGATTTCAAAATTTGTTTTAATTCCAAATTTGAGTGAAACTCAACAATTTTTAAATTCTCTGCAAAGGAAAATCCCGCCCCGAAAAGTTTAGACGGGATGTGCCATCTGTTACAGTGATTCATTTTGATTTTTATTGTTTTTTATTATATTATACAGTAATATCATACAAAATAATAAAAGTAAAACAAAAAGCTATTTCAAAATGAAAAAAACAGTCGCAAAAAGTGTTCTGAAAATGTTGAAACCCTAACCCCTTAAAGAAAGAAAAGAAAGAAAAGAAAAGAAACTCCAGCAAAATTGACCTGATTTTGCAAAGCATTCCTTTTTCAATGGCACAGCACAGTCTCCTACCAACTGTAGCGGGCACCCATTCTTAACTATAATTCCTTGCACAAATAGGTGAGCTACCTCATTATTAATGTAGCTTTGTAGTGCCCCCATTCCTTCCTCTTTAGAGTACAGTGTAATACATTACAGGTCATGAATATTTACTCAACCCTAACTTCAGTTGCATTAATATGCTTTTGATTCAAGCATACTGCTGTTACTGCTATTACTGTTCACAATAAATGTTTACATTTTAGCACTTTTGATTCAAACATTAAAACTCTAATTATTAGGATGTTTCCCTTTTAACCCTTTTTAGGTTCTACATTCTATTCAGGACTGTATTGTATTCATACAGTGTGTGATAATATATACAAACTTGTCTTATTTACTGTAAATGAACAAATTACTATTAGTAGCTGTGCATTCAGTATAAAACTTAAAAACCTATAGTCTATAAGTAGATTCTTATATGCTACTTAAAATATCCACTGCAGAGCACCTATACATATTAATCTTTATTTCTGAATAAAGACAGGGATGGACCCATTGATTTGCTGCAATAAACCAATGCCACATTCTTTATAAAATGCAATGTTCTCAGAGGTGTTAGTGTTTGGAGGCCAGGTGATACCACATCAAATAATAAGGCCAGGAAAAACAGATCAGTCACATTCAGAAAAAATCTGGGTATTTGTGTTCTGGAGGAAACAAACACCGTAAATAACCTGCACTCAGACAATATGAACGTCAGAGTTTGATAAATCTGAAAGATCGTCATCTCGCTTTCAGTGCATGCAACCAAATGCTTTCAACAGCTGTAGGTGTGAGGATACCTCACAGGCTATTGACAACCATGGGCACATTGAGTCCTATAAAGGCAGCCAGCCAGTCAGGCAGCGGCACAGACAGCTGCAGCGGCACAGGAGCCAGCAAACAGAGCTGTAAACAGGGGAGTCTGCGTGGGAGTTCTGCTGGAGGAGAAGGTAGTTACGAACAGGACTTAGGTGAGAAGGCGATGACAGACACAGAGGTGGTAGTGACCCAAGCAGTGGAAGACACAATGAAGGTGACTGGATGTGGAAGCTGTGGCATGTACATGATCCTGGAGGGGGTACCTGAACAGAGTTTTGTCTGCATGAAGTGCTGCCTGATAGAGCTGATGGAAGAGAAGATCCAAGGATTGGAGATGCAGGTGGAGACTCTGGTTGAGTTTAGAAGGGGGTTTGAGTGGATGATGGAGCAAAGACACCAGGAGGCTGAAGGGGAAAGCTCAGACTTACAGATGGAAGCAGGGTCAAAGAACTCTGAGAGGAGACTGCTGGGTGAGGAAAGTGGATTGTGGAAGCATGTGACTAAGAGAACCAGGCAGAGGAAAAGACGGGCCAGTGAAGGAGAAATAGAGCTCAGGAACAGGTTTGTGGAGTTGTAAAATGAAGAAGAGGCACAGCAGGTCATCACTGAAGGGGAGAGGGCAAGGAAGGAGAGAAGAGCCAATAGTCCTACAGGAAGAGGGCAAGAGTCAATGGAGATAACACCAAATATGAGCCCCAGGAGAATACGGGATGGGTTGCAGAGGATTGCAAGGGACAATAGGAATCGAGAGGACTTGCAGCCAGATGGAACAGAGGATAGACTGGAGAATCGCACCGTCACCAGGAAAAGGCAGATCTACATGTTTGGGGACTCATTACTGAGAAGAATAGACAGGCCTGTAACAAGAGCTGATCCAGAGAACAGAAGGGTGTGCTGTCTGCCGGGTGTTAAGATACGGGATGTGGACCCGAGGCTGAAGAGGATCCTAACGAGAGTGGGAAAGAATCCATTGATTATCCTTCATGTGGGAACAAATGATACGGCTAGATTCTCACTGGAACATATCAAGGGAGACTATGCCAGGCTGGGGAGGATGCTTAAGGAAATCGAGGCTCAGGTGATCTTCAGTCGGATTCTGCCTGTTCCTAGAGAAGGGCAACAAAGGTGTGACAAGATTCTGATGCTCAACAGATGGCTCAGGCAGTGGTGCTATAAGGAGGGCTTTGGGATGTATGGCCACTGGGAAGCATTCATGGACAAAGGACTGTTCTCTCAGGGTGGATTTCACCTGAGTAAGGAGGGAAATAGACTTCTAGGATGGAGGATGGCACAACTGATCAAGAGAGCTTTAAACTAGGAATTTGGGGGAGATGGTTGGGAGATGTCCAGGAAATCTCGACACCAGATTTTCTCTTTGAGAGGGAAGAAAATGAAGTAAGAAAGGATACAGCCGTGGGTAGGAGAATGGACATAAGACGGAGGGGCAGTGTACATACTAATCTAATAAGTAATATTGGCAGTAATAATGTCTGTGCGCAATCGGGTAAAGAATGTGAGCGAAACCAAACAGCAAAAATTAAGATGTTTGTACATGAATGCGAGGAGCCTAGGTAACAAAATGGAGGAACTAGAGCTACTGGTGCAGGAAGTGAAACCAGATATTATAGGGATAACAGAAACATGGTGGAATAATAGTCATGACTGTAGTACAGATATTGAAGGGTATGTGCTGTTTAGGAAAGACAGAAATAAAGGCCAAGGTGGTGGAGCAGCACTGTATATCAATGATGAGGTAGACTGTACAGAAATAAGAAGTGATGGAATGGATAAGACAGAGTCTGTCTGGGCAAAAATCACATGGGGGAAGAAAGCTACTAGAGCCTCCCCTGGGATAGTGCTTGGGGTGTGCTATAGTCCGCCAGGACCCAATTTGGATATGGATAGAGACCTCTTTCATGCTTTTAAAGAAGTAAATACAAATGGGAATTGTGTGATCATGGGAGACTTTAACTTTCCAGATATAGACTGGAGGACAAGTGCTAGTAATAATAACAGGGTTCAGATTTTCCTAGATACGATAGCTGATGGATTCCTTCACCAAGTAGTTGCTGAACCGACAAGAGGGGATGCCATTTTAGATTTGGTTTTGGTGAGCAGTGAGGACCTCATAGAAGAAATGATTGTAGGGGACAACCTTGGTTCGAGCAATCACGAGCTAATTCAGTTCAAACTAAATGGAAGGATAAACAAAAATAGATCTGTGACTCGCGTTTTTTATTTCAAAAAGGCTAATTTAAAAAAATTAAGGAAATTAGTTAGGGAAGTGGATTGGACTGAAAAACGTGTGGATCTAAAGGCGGAGGAGGCCTGGAATGACTTCAAGTCAAAGTTGCAGAAACTATCAGAAACTTGCCTCCCAAGAAAGGGGAAAAAATTCATAGGCAGGAGTTGTAGACCAAGCTGGATGAGCAAGCATCTCAGAGAGGTGATTAAGAAAAAGCAGAAAGCCTACAAGGGGTGGAAGATGGGAGGGGGATTAGCAAGGAAAGCTACCTTACTGAGGTCAGAACATGTTGGGATAAAGTGAGAAAGGCCAAAAGTCATGTAGAGTTGGACCTTGCAAAGGGAATTAAAACCAATAGTAAAATGTTCTATAGCCATATAAATAAGAAGAAAACAAAGAAAGAAGAAGTGGGACCGCTAAACACTGAGGATGGAGTGGAGGTTAAGGATAATCTAGGAATGGCCCAATAGCTAAACAAATACTTAGCCTCAGTCTTTAATGAGGCTAATGAGGAGCTTAGGGATACTGGTAGGACGACAAATGGGAATGAGGATATGGAGGTAGATATTACCACATCCGAGGTAGAAGCCAAACTCGAACAGCTTAATGGGACTAAATTGGGGGGGGGGCATAATCTTCACCCAAGAATATTAAAGGAACTGGCACATGAAATTGCAAGCCCATTAGCAAGAATTTTTAATCAATCTGTAAACTCAGGGGTTGTACCATATGACTGGAGAATTGCTAACACAGTTCCTATTTCTAAGAAAGGTAAAAAAAGTGATCCGGGTAACTACAGGCCTGTTAGTTTGACATCTGTAGCATGCAAGGTCTTGGAAAAAATTTTGAAGGAGAAAGTAGTTAACGATACTGAGGTCAATAGTATTTGGGACAAAATGCAAACTGGCTTTACAAAAGGTAGATCGTGTCAAACCAACCTGATCTCCTTCTTTGAGAAGGTAACAGATTTTTTAGACAAAGGGAACACAGTGGATCTAATTTACCTCGATTTCAGGAAGGCATTTGATATGGATCCATATGGAGAATTATTAGCTAAATTGGAAAAGATGGGGATCAATATGAAAATTGAAAGGTGGATTAGGAACTGGTTAAAGGGGAGACTACAGTGGGTCACATTGAAAGGTGAACTATCAGGCTGGAAGGAGGTTACTCGTGGAGTTCCTCAAGGATTGGTTTGGGGACCAATCTTATTTAATCTTTTTATTACTGACCTTGGCACAAAAAGCAGGAATGTGCTAATAAAGTTTGCAGATGACTCAAAGCTGGGAGGTATAGCGAAAAGGATCGGGATATCATACAGGAAGATCTGGATGACGTAAACTGGAGTAACAGTAATAGGATGAAATTTAATAGTGAAAAGTGCAAGGTCATGCATTTAGGGATTAATAACAAGAATTTCTGTTATAAACTGGGGACGCATCACTTGGAAGTAACAGAGGAGGAAAAGGACCTCGGAGTATTGGTTGATCACAGGATGACTATGAGCCGCCAATGTGATATGGCTGTGAAAAAAGCTAATGCGGTCTTGGGATGCATCAGGCAAGGTATTTCCAGTAGAGATAAGGAGGTGTTAGTACCGTTATACAAGGCACTGGTGAGATCTCATCTGGAATACTGTGTGCAGTTCTGGTCTCCCATGTTTAAGAAGCATGAATTCAAACTGGAACAGGTACAGAAAAGGGCTACTAGGATGATCTGAGGAATGGAAAACCTGTCTTATGAAAGGAGACTCAAAGAGCTTGGCTTGTTTAGCCTAACTAAAAGAAGGTTGAGGGGAGATATGATTGCCCTCTATAAATATATCAGAGGGATAAATACTGGAGAGGGAGAGGAATTATTTAAGCTCAGTACCAATGTGGACACAAGAACAAATGGATATAAACTGGCCATCAGGAAGTTTAGACTTGAAATTAGACGAAGGTTTCTAACCATCAGAGGAGTGAAGTTCTGGAACAGCCTTCCAAGGGAAGAAGTGGGGGCAAAAGACTATCTGGCTTCAAGACTAAGCTTGATAAGTTTATGGAGGAGATGATATGATAGGATAGCCTAATTCTGGCAATTAACTGATCTTCGACTATTAGCGGTAGATATGCCCAATGGCCTGTGATGGGATGTTAGATGCGGTGGGATCTGAGTTACTACAGAGAATTCTTTCCTGGGTGTCTGGCTGGTGAGTCTTGCCTACATGCTCAGGGTTTAGCTGATCGCCATATTTGGGGTCGGGAAGGAATTTTCCTCCAGGGCAGATTGGCAGAGGCCATGGGTTTTTTTTTGCTTTCCTCTGCAGCATGAGGCATGGGTCACTTGCTGGAGGATTCTCTGCACCTTGAAGTCTTTAAACCATGAGTTGAGGACTTCAATAGCTCAGACATAAGTGAGGGGTTTGTTACAGGAGTTGGTGGGTGAGATTCTGTGGGCCAGCATTGTGCAGGAGGTCAGACTAGATGATCATAATGGTCCCTTCTGACCTTAACATCTATGATTCTATGATTCTATTATTTTTATTTATATTGCAATAGCACCTAAAAGGCCTCTGTCAAAGGGCACATCTACCCTATAGTGCCTCCTGCTGGCTTAGCTCATTTTTCGCTCTTGGGGCCCCATAAGAACTCTACACAGTCAAAAAAGCCACCTACATAAAATAAAATTACTTCCTCAGCTCTAGACTAAACATTTCTCCCAACACACCCACACTTCTACCTCTCCTTGTTCCCCAGCACTTGTGTGTTGTGTTATATATTTACATAGTGTGTGGTTAAGGTAAATATGCAGGAATAGATTAGGCCTTTTAGGCACTGCCCTAAAATGCACCACACTGGCAAGCACTCCAGGGGGGACAGCCTCTGAAGGAAGCATCATTTCTGAAGGTACCTGAGCATGCAGGAATGAGGATGCTGTTCCTACTTCCCACTCACTCAGCCTTGTTTACAGAGGTGAACTCAGTGAGTGACCATGCTCAGCCCCTTATGCAGGGGCATGAGGAGTTCTTGTGCTCTTCTTTCCTTGAAGGCCAGCACGGGGTAGAGCCCAAAGTAACCCAGGGAGTTCAGGTATAACATGATTCAGTGATGCTGACCCTTGGATGCAGGTTAAATGAGTCATTATTGACAACATTTACTTCTAAAAATCTCACAGAATTCCCCTTCAATGCTGACATGAAAGTCAAAGGTATGTCCTAACCATCACCCTTGTAACCACTTTTTTTTTTTGCATTTGTATGCTAATCACAGGAGAAGAAAAAATAGACTTAGATTGGAAATCAAAGATTGGTTGTATACAGGTAATAGAGTGCTCAGACATTTTATTTAAAGATAGAAGGCTCTTGAACCAGGTTTTATTATTGAACTGAGACTATCTATCCTTTTTGACACTTTTTAAATTAAGTTCTTCCTCTAATTTATGTTTTTGTCAGCTTTCTTTCCTTACCTGGTTTTAAATGGATTTTTTTCCCCCTCTCTCTCTCTCTCTCTCTCTCTCTCTAAGTAATAAACTACTCTGGAGAGGGGACAAATATTTTTCTAATGACTCTAGGAATTCAGATTAACTAAATGGCTCATTTGTATACAACTACAGAATTATGAAGCCTTTAGAAGTAGCCGAGAATCTGCTGCATTTTACCTGAGATTTGTTGCTTCTACACATTGCCTCCAAAATTCTTATTAGTTCTCCCTGCATTCTCCATTGGAGACATGTTTAAGCAGATCCACACCTGTTCAGTATAAAATTAGGAGGTCAAAGTTAAACCAAAGGGATAATGTAGAGGTCAAAATCATCAATGTACTTTTCTTTCTTTTTTAATGCTGTGAAGGATAAACCCAACAAACCCCGTGTACCAAAGCAGCAAACAAAAGCCTGTGTTAGCCTGGATTTGCACCACCAGTCATGTCTGACTTTTTTACTGGCCACTCAATCTGCCTCCTTATTATTGCTAATCCGACCTGCCTCCCAGCATGGTCTGCATCCCGTCTGACTTCAGCATAGTTGTAGGAAGCTGGTTCAGACAAACCAAGCAGGGTAGCAGCTGCAGCATGATGAGTGGTGGCAGTCAGATAATCTGCTGTGATGTCTTGTTGGAGAAAATTTGGGACAATGTAATTTCCCCAGTTTGACATGAATCCTTGTCAGGATAACATGCGCCTGTGCATAATATGCACATACTATGCCTGCTGTAAACAACATTTGTGTTTATATTACAAGAATTCAAAATGTACATATGCTTATTCATAAAGTGGACTAAAATTTTAAATAGCTCACAAGTTTAAGGCAGCAATACACTTATAAAAGAGTGACTGTTTCTTAAAGAACAATATTACGGCAGATCATTGTTATTTCTTCCCTGTTTCCACCCTTTCCCCCTTGACTGATTTTAGTACCTCTAATGAGACCTTAGCAAATACTTTTCACCAATGGGTCATGCTGTGGGAATTTTCTAGGGATTCCTTAAAGGTAAATATAAACAAGATGATAATCAAGGGGCACTGCTGTGAAAAGTGACTCCGCTTCCTGACTGTTAGTATGGCCCTTACTCACAGAAATTGCACAAATGTACACTATACACACACACAAACTCAATAACCACACTCACCCACATCTCTTTCATTTGGCATATACTGCAGTAGGTCTCCATAAGCCTTGCGTGGCTTCTGATTTAGCATAAAATACAGAACTATGGGTTTTAAGATCTCTGAGTTCTCCATCAGTTTCTCACAACAAGCTACACAGATACAGTACTAGTACTGGTTCTATGTGGATCTCTGAATTCACCATAGTTACTTCTGTGTCCGGGTCCACATATGAATTAGGCCGAAAAGTTTTGGTACTTAAAGTAAAGCAGATAAATCTATATTTAGGCACCTACAACTCCCACTAAAACCAATGCAGACTTCAGACACAAACCATGTACTTAGGACCCTAACTTTAGATACTCAGATTTGGAGCTGGCCTTCTTCCTTATGAAAGTTGTGAGATCCACAACTTTACATAGTTACATCCTCTATCTATCATCAGAGCGGGTATCAGATGGGCTGCAGCAGCTCCCCGGCCCTGCCAATGTGCCTCAATTTTATATTGTTAGTGCATTATGCATACCCTTTCTGGCTATGACTTGTCTGTTTGTAGCATCCTCCATCCATGAGGAGCTGGCGTGAGACCACCATCCATTTCACATGAGGTGAAATGTCCTAAGGTTACTGAACAAACTATAACTTCCGGTCAATATTGACCTTGGGTGGATTTGAAATGGTGACCAAAAAATGAAAGGTGTTCTGTGTTTGCTATGGTTATTACCGGAGGAAGAGAAAGCATAAAGAGAAGAAGTAAACTCAATTTACCATATTGAACTGTACCATACAACTGTCAGACTAAAATCTGATATTAGAAGCTCCCTGAACTTTTCAAATCATCCTGAATCTGTAGTCATATAATTTTGAAACCTAGTGGGTCTGAGATTACAATATAGGATTGTGATGTATGGGGGTTATCTTGGGGGGGGAAGGGGGGCTGTGAAAGGTTATCACCCAAGAATACCTTTCCTCTTTGTTATGTGAAGAGAGAGCAATATTTACAAGGAAATGACTATGAAACATATATGTGCATTACCAGTGTTGCTATGAATTCCCCACAAATGCCTAATTCCAAATGAGATCATGGAGACCAGTGCTAGTGTACCAGTGGAATTGGTACTTCTGGAGCTGAACAGATCTTTCACTGAGAAAGGTAATACTACAGAGTGCCATTGTCTTTTCCATTTCATTCTTGATTCCTTGTCACCATACAGCATCCCTCATTTCACACCACTCTCATGTGCCCTGTTTAACACCTGGGATCATGGCAACTGAAGAAATGCAGCTCGACAGCCCCTGCCCCCGCCTCATCTATCCCAGAAATAACACTCATCGTTTACCTCAAAAAAGTGAGAGTTGTTTATCTGGCATTTGTTGGGAGATCCCTAGGGGACATCTGACTGCAGGCTGGCGAATGACAGGTATGACTAACTTGCGTCACTTCTGTTTCCAGAACGAACCATTGCAAGGAACCCTGCAGAGTCCTGAAAGTTTCCAACTCAAATGCATCTCGGTAGCATGTCCTCATTTTACTAAATTAGCTGGCATCCCCCACAGCAATAAGGGAAATGGGCTCTCTACAGTGGACAACATATGTGACCAGTGCTACTGCTTGAGAGCATAAATGAAATGCCCATGAAATAGCATGACACAGGCAATGGCAACGTTCATCATATAAAATGCCCAAACTGTATGAACCTCCACCTCTCACAAGGGCAATGACAAACTTCATTATCATTTCCCCTTTCATCGTCCTTCTTAAACCATTATAAACAGCAGCCAGCAGAACCAATAGCCTACTCTCAGTTCAGGGCCCGCACTAGCCCATCCTCCTTAAAAAGTACCATATCAAATAATTGTTAACTAACAACTCCATAATATTAAAAAGGCTCCTTATCCCATTCTAAATCCTCTGAGCTATCTGCTTCCTCCATACTTTCAGGCTAAATTCTCCCCTGTGAAAAAGCTGCACTTACCTCAGATTCTCAGATCCCACTCTAGCCCTAACACAACTTATAGCAGCCGCTGAGCCACGTAAGTTATACCATGCTCCCCTTCCCTCTCCACATATGCAGGATCCAGCTAGGGCACATTTCTGCCAGCACGGAGTTCCTCTCTGACAAGGGAATTCTCTGCTGGACATATGAGGCCAGATGACAGCCCCTTTGGGCCACCTCTGTAGTGCAAAAGGGTGCTTATGCAATAAGTAATATGATCCCTTACTTCTATCAACCAAATAATGCGCCGTCATTGCTATGACACACCAGCTCCCATTGAGATCAACAGAAATCAATACAATCAGTCCTGCCGTCTAGGAATCAGTTCTGCCCCCAGATATACAGGGTTGTCTTGCTATATATGTTGTAAAATTGGTTACTACTCATGCATTTTCATTTGTAATAGGCAATAGCTAATTTTCAACATATCCGGCAATATGATCTGTACATGGGGCTAGGATCAAGCTCTTAAAATGGTCAAATACAAATGTGTCCAAGCCTGGGGGATTGTAACCATGATGCAACACTGTGTACCTTCAAAGAAGCACCAATAAGGTGTTCCTAGATCTCTCTGATCCTTATAAATAATGTGAATTTGAAAATGGAAATGCATTTTGTACAGATCAGTGCACAACATAGCAAAGTCATTCTAAAGGACGTATCCCATCAATACAAGGAGATATGCATATGTCATCGAGCTGTTGAGTTGTATTCCATCCAATACGTTTTTGCAATGTCACAGTTAAGCTTCATGTTCATGGAACTGTGATGCTTGGAATATAGAAGAGCCAGGGGCCTCATTTTTCTTTCAGATAGTATAATGGGAGTGGTGATGGCAAAGTAATTATGCATCTTGGTTGCTGTGTAGCTATCATTAGTATTAGTAACCGAGATACAATATGTAAAGCTACTGAGGTATTTAATGGCATGGATGTTAGTGACAATAAAGTAGCAATAAAGTTGCATCCAGTTTGTTCACACACACAGTTATTATTCAGTGTGTGTCACTGTAGCTTAGCTCAGCATTTTCATTACAATTCCTATTTTCAGGATGTTACAACTTGGTCATAATAATTTGCTTTGGTCTCAAAGTGGACACAAAAAATCTCAATTTGAATGTGAATGTGTGTGTATTTGTAAAAATATTTAAAAATTAATTCACACTATTGTGAAAAACTTTCTATTTGGAACTTTGTACCTGTATATATTTTTACTGTAAAATTACCTACAGTTTATACCATACTAAGACTAGATAATGCCTTGGGAGTCAGTTGGCAAGGTTATTTAGTTGAGAAATGTGAACCTTTGCCTTTAAGGATCTATGCAGAAATGGAGCACCCCAGGAGGACCACTAGGAAGGAACTGTGACTCAGACTTTTTACTACAAAGGTGGGACAGTAAATTATGACACCCCTTTTTGAGGTGCAGCTTTCAGCTCCCCCACTTCTGGCCAGCTCTGGCAGCTGTGGGGGACAACTCTGTCCATTCCTCATCCAATTGCTTGTGGCAACAATACCTGATGCACAGCATTTGCTTCCCCTTCTGTACCCCATCTACAATCTGACTAGCTCAAATGTGACCAGGCAGAGATTTTAGTGGGATGGAGTGAAAGGGGGTGTCACTCCTAGATATCATTCTAAACTTAGTCAGAATCTAACCTCTTGGGGACAGAAGGTTCTAGGCATGATCCCGACAGGATGATGTAAGTTGCCACAAGGAGGATTTGGGGGGCTTCAGTCTTGTTTTGCTTTACTTTATATCACTGTAATACAGAAACATTTTCAACTGGGATTGAGAATAAAGTTGAGTAACCAGCGTGGATGTAGGGAGGGTTATTTTTATTAAATGCAAGTTATTTCCTTTAGAAATGTGATTTACAATGTAAAGTAGCTCCAACTGTTTAAAACAAAAGCAGTTATCAAAAAGTGCATGTGTACAAAGAACTGAAAGGTTTGCAGAAGCACATCCTGTCATCTGAGCAATATCACCATTAAACAATTTTGGTCTAATTCCTTCAATTATAGAATAAGGTTTCAATTATACCTAATGGGTTAGTTTTCTGCCACCAGCCTTTTCAATAAGGTGAGTATCATCCAAGGCATTGTCACATCTCAAAGGAGTAATTAGTCATCTTGCTGGTTCAAAAAGGGAAAACATATGTGATTATACATGCATGTTTTGCTCTTCCACTAGTAGCTGGTTTCTTCATTAGAGCAACATGAACTAACCTTAGCTATGCATTCTTTCCATGCCAGAGACACAGCATCACCTCCAGCTTACATCTGGGGTAATTTTAATACAATGTTATAAAATATGGTGGAATGACATTTAAACCAGAAAGGCCTGCTTTAGATGTAATTGTAGGACTGACTGTTTTGGAAATGGCTCTGTATATATTTAATGAAAACATGGTGAAAGAAGCTGCTGTTCTTGCTGCAACTCAAGTCAATCCAAAAATGGACAATTATCTTGGGGTACATGATAGATCATGAATAACAGACAAAGGTTCAAATTTGTTTCTGATGAAGGCCTTGGGCAACTCAGACAAATTCCTAAACCACCTTTCAAAACCAAACCTATTAGGCTGGTTGGCAGTACAGTGATTTTGTAAGCAGATGAAATAAAGATCCTTTGAGCAGTACATTAAGATTTCAAGTGGTATAAAAGTGAATCATCCCAATAAACAAAAGATACATGCAGTTTTAGGGGAACTTATACCAAATTCTATTTGGGATATAATTTTTGCTACTGAAAAAACAAGTAAAAATGTTCCTTTCTAGAATGAACAAGGAGTTCCTGGGGATTTCCAGGTGCAAGGAGTTTGCAGAGTTGTAGAATGTCCAGTATAGGTGTGAATATATGTGTTACCATATGGAAACAAAATCCTGATCCATCTGTGCAATACCCTGTCTTTAGCAGCAGCCAATACCTGATGCATCAAAGGGAGCTTAAAGTTCTACATCACCGATGGGAACAAAACCCTACAAGGACCAGTCTTTGTTCAAGCAAAATATTCCATCAATGGGAGTTTTGTTAACGAATTCAAGTGGGGAAGGACTGAGTCTTAAATTTGCACAAGATGGACTTCCACCTGTGGTTCCATTATGGTGTTGTTGGGTGAAGTAAGGAAAGGACTGGGATGGAAATGAAGTGTGAAGAGGGATAGTAGGTGAACAGAACAACTGATGAGACCAGGGGAGGGTAGAATGCATAGCCTGGGGGCAATGGAAGGTGATAGTTAAAGTAAGAATCTAGAACAAATGATATTAAATGCATCTTCAATTAACTGTACCAGCACTTTTTTGCCCACAAATGGTTGTGGGCACAAAATCTGGAGGCTGGACTCAGGCCCTCTTTAAAAAAAGTTTGTCCTAGACAGTTTGAAGTATCCACATGAAAACTATTTTTAATTAGTACAAAATGTTCAAAATAGCTATCGAACCAGGAACATTTAACACAACAAGAGGCCTTAGCATGCATTTGTCAGACACTAAGGTACTTCCCTTACCCTATGTTACTAATGACAACAAATATGGCCTTCTGCAGCTGATTACGTTTGGTGTCTTCATTGAACAGGTTAGCATACTCCCCTATTTTGAAGCTGACTAGCACATGCGAGGATGAGTCAGAACATGAAATTCTCAGCAGTTTTCCAAATTCCTGGCACTTTGCCAGAAGAGCCAGCAGGCCATTGATTCTTCCTGAGGACTCCCCTGACAGTTCCAACCCTGAGGAAAAGACAGGAAAGGCTGGGCAACAAGCCGATACTGCACTCCTGGAAAAAACAAAACCCAACACCCTATGCCTAGTTATGCAGAAATTATTCAGACCTTAGATACTGTTTCTGTCCATGAAATCCACAGTAACCCAATGTGAGAAAAGGTATAGCCTACACATAGAAGGCCAGATCCTAAACTGATGTAACACCTTATAGCTCTATAGAGTTATGCCAATTTATATAAGCTGAGAATACAGCCCCAAATGTTATACTCGCAGATTTAAATATAGATCTACTGTGTATGTATATATGCTACAGTACTTTATTTGAACCAAAAACAATCAAGTTACTATAACCCACTAAATAATGCCTTTGACACTGTAGTTTATGAGACAGTAGTACAAATGATATATAGTCAGTGGTTGTCATCTTAATCGCTTCAGTGCTGAATGATGTACCAAGTATGTGTGTGAAATGTACCCTACTAATGCAGCTGGATGTATATGCTACCTTATCTTTTGACATCCGTCCACATGAATGAACAATCTATTCTAAGTTGCTGCTGTTGCTAGATCACATGCACATCCTCACAGCATCAAAAGGGTTAACGGTGTATTTGCATGCACACAACTCAGACACTTCAAAATACTCAAAAAGAAAAGGAGGACTTGTGGCACCTTAGAGACTAACCAATTTATTTGAGCATAAGCTTTCGTGAGCTACAGCTCACTTCATGTAGCTCATGAAAGCTTATGCTCAAATAAATTGGTTAGTCTCTAAGGTGCCACAAGTACTCCTTTTTCTTTTTGCGAATACAGACTAACACGGCTGTTACTCTGAAACTTCAAAATACTGTTTCACATCTCTCCACAGAAACAGCAGCAAGAACAAAAAATCAATAATTATTTTAAAACCCTGCACTGATGGAAAAACAACACTTCCAGCTTTGCATAATATATTGTTTGATTGGCTACTGCTTAAGAACAAAGAGTTTCCCTGGCTGCAGTTGCTGTGTAACTGCATTCTCCAGTTTAGCACTTGTGCTTGTTCCCCCTTTAACTCGTTGACTTCCACATCTCAGATGTCTAAGCTCCACACTTGTCAAAGTAGGATTCAGAGCAGTATGCTGTGAATCCCTGCATAGGGAAGCATTCCTTGTGCATCTCAGAGTACAGAAGGGAATTATAAGAGGTAAAAATACAACATGAATACGTAGTCATGAGATTAACGTTTGGGTTTTGTTTGTGACAGTATTGGTGTGGAAGGTGGTTCACAAAATTCTCTTTAAGTGGTAAATAACTGATGAGAAGAGCATTTCCTTGCAATCATGACACTGAACACCTCACTTAAAGGCCTGAGAAACTGTGGGGTGAGCAGGTACACCCATGAGACGCTTAGTGCTTTTCAGGATTGGGGCCTAAATTGACCAGCTGGTTAAACTGAAGGTCTTCCTGGGGCCCTTAAACTAGCCAGTCATTCTCTATCAGGAAATGCCTGAGCCAAAGGTAATTAGTACTATTGTAAACCACCAGAGAGTTGAAATATGGAAATGCAAAGAAAAATAATTACCTTTCTATATGCTGAAAAGTTATAAATTGTAACTGCACAATGCCATGGATCCTGTGACTCATTTGCAGCACTGGTCTTCCCCTAGCAGTTAAAGACTAGGAGAGAGAGCAACCAGCGGGAGAGCAGGAATTCCAGTTCCATGTGCCATTCGATTTACAAGGCATGGTTCTTTACTCACACTGAATAGCAACCCTGAGTTAGGAAAGGATCCATGTTCAGCATGTTAAGGTTAAGCATGTGCTTAAATGCAGTCCTGAATATGGATGGATTTAAGTACATGCTTAAGAGCTTTCCTGAACCAGAATAAGGTCCTCTTAAGAAGTCTCAGCACTTGATAGGATCAGGCCATAACTGCAAGGAAATGCTCAGTATAATAAAGGTGGCAGAATTGGATCTATTATGTTTAATATATAAGCAAAAGATTTTTAGGGACAGATTTTGGGAGCTGCTTTGTCCTAAGCAACTTTGAAAATATGCAAAAAGAACAGGAGTACTTGTGGCACCTTAGAGACTATCAAATTTATTAGAGCATAAGCTTTCATGGGCTGCCGCCCACTTCATTGGATGCATAGAATGGAGCATATAGTAAGAAGATATATATATATGT
This sequence comes from Natator depressus, assembly GCF_965152275.1. NCBI lineage: Eukaryota > Metazoa > Chordata > Testudines > Cheloniidae > Natator > Natator depressus. The sequence continues at coordinate 69,192,405 of NC_134235.1, read as the reverse complement.
ACAGAGAAGGTGAAAGTTGCCATACAAACTGTAAGAGGCTAATATTAAGATGAGCTATTATCAGCAGGAGAAAAAAACTTTTGCAGTGATAATCAAGATGGCCCATTTACACAGTTGACAAGAAGGTGTGAGGATACTTAACATAGGGAAAGAGCTTCAATATGTGCAATGACACAGTCACTCCCAGTCTCTATTCAAACCCAAGTTAATGGTATCTAGTTTGCATATTAATTCAAGCTCAGCAGTTTCTCACTGGAGTCTGTTTTTGAAGCTTTTCTGTTGCAAAATTGCTACACTTAAATCTTTTATTGAGTGACCAGAGAGGTTGAAGCGTTCTCCTACCGGTTTTTGAATGTTATGATTCTTGATGTCAGATTTGTGTCCATTTATTCTTTTGCATAGAGACTGTCCAGTTTGGCCAATGTACATGGCAGAGGGGCATTGCTGGCACATATCACATTGGTAGATGTGCAGGTGAACGAGCCCCTCATGGCATGGCTAATGTGATTAGGTCCTATGATGGTGTCACTTGAATAAATATATGGACAGAGTTGGCATCGGACTTTGTTGCAAGGATAGGTTCCTGGGTTAGTGTTTTTGGTCTGTGGTTGCTGGAGAGTATTTGCTTCAGGTTGGGGGGCTGTCTGTAAGCGAGGACTGGTCTGTCTCCCAAGATCTGTGAGAGTGAGGGATCATTTTTCCGGATATGTTGTAAATCTTAGATGATGCACTGGATAGGTTTTAGTTGGGGGCTGAAGGTGACAGTTAGTGGCTTTCTGTTATTTTCTTTGTTGGGCTTGTCCTGTAGTGACTTCTAGGTACTTTTCTAGCTCTGTCAATCTGTTTTTTCACTTCAGCAGGTGGGTACTGAAGTTGTAAGAATGCTTGATAGAGATCTTGTAGGTGTTTGTCTCTGTCTGAGGGATTGGAGGAAATGTGGTTGTATCTTAGAGCTTGGCTGTAGACAGTGGATCATGTGGTGTGTCCTGGATGGAAGCTGGAGGCATGTAGGTAAGTATAGCAGTCAGTAGGTTTCCAGTATAGAGTGGTGTTTATGTGACCATCGCTTATTAGCACAGTAGTGTCCAGGAAATGGACCGCTTGTGTGGATTGGTCTAGGCTGTGGTTGATGGTGGGATGGAAATTGTTGAAATCATGGTGGAATTCCTCAAGGGCTTCTTTTCTATGGGTCCAGATGATGAAGATGTCATCAATGTAGCGCAAGTAGAGTAGGGGCATAAGGGGATGGCCCCTCCACTTAGATGCCTCAATGGGAGCTTCTGTTTGCTGAAATCTTTTGAAAAATCAGGCCCATAATTTGTAGCTATTCCATTTCTCTGTGGGATATTTAGATCATTAACAAATAAAAATACTTTTTTCGTTGCAGTCTCTGACACTGGACAGCAAATGTCAAATGACAGCACATTTTTCTTTTTTTTTAAGAAGATCAGTCAGCTGACGGAGTAACAGGAAATACTAGATTTAATTCACAAATCTTAATTGTTATATACAGCAAGAGTTTGTTCAGTACTCTAAAGTAACATTACAAATACAGCAGTTAGCCAGTTTCATTAGAGACTGTAAATTCAGAAGTCAATGCCAGAATCCATAGAACTGTTTCACCTCTCACATAGATGTTAGACAGCAGTAAGCAATGTCTCAATTGCTTTCATTAATATTTCAGAACTTTATTGCCAGAGAAAAATCACGATAGCACACTTTGTAGGCCTTAATAGTAGCATCTAATGGCCAGTCAGAAAAATAAAAGGCAGTGAAGGTGTAGTCCAGAGATATCTCCCAGAGATAGTTCTCAGTGTCTTCTACTCAAAGATAAACCCCCTGAGTTGAAGTAATCCATATACTGCTATCAGCATTGCCTAGACCACTGATTTAAAAACTTAGTCATACGTATCAAGGAGAAGGCAAATCAAAGCAGTGAAACCCTCAAAATGTCCCCTCCAGATCTGCATCTGGAGGGGAGCCTGCCACTGTGGAGGTTATAACAACTTGCACTCTTTGCTGTGGAAAAACCTTGGTAGGTTCTGGATACTGCTATGCCTGGGGAGCCCCTAAGAGCTGCTGTAAAAGTCATGTGGTCCATAGGCCAATTGCTGTCAGTGGAGCTAGACAATGGATGACCTTTGCCTCCTGCAGATCCACTGATGGAGTGGCAATGCCAGATTTTGTCATGGGTGAGGAACAAACCATGATGGAAAAATTAGTAGGAAACTCTGAAACAACCTGTTCAGGGGAGAACAGAGCTCATAGTGATCACTCAGGAAAATGGAAAAAGGTAACCTGCAGCTACTGTGATACGCTGGATCCTAGTTAAGATGGTCTGCAAGCTCAGAAACCAGATAGTCCACTTATAGAACTAAGAACTGACAATCTCCTGAAAATACCACAGTGCAGAATTCGTGTGAAGTCCAGGAACATGCCTGCTTGTCACAATGGCGTTGGCAGGCAGGGAAGAAGAGGGATGGTGTAACGTGTACCCATGAGCCTGTGAACATCAACGCAGTGCTCCAGGGTGATTGCCAGGAGTGGGTGATCCTGAAGGAAAGCTGGGGTTTTAACAATATTACATCTCTCAGGGGATAACTGATTTTTCAGGACCCAGAGAATATATTTTATATCATGAGGATAAGTTGAATTTTGGGTCTTTCATACTCAAAATATCCATTTAGTACTCGCATCATTGTTGTCATATAGAGAACAACATAATGAAACAAGCTTTGGCTTTCGGTTCTACCCAAGAATGAACTGCAATGAAACTGAGAACTTTATGTACTACATGGGAATAGCTGCATCTAGTGTGGTCATGGTGCTTTCCCAGATAAACTCACTTTATAATAAACAATAAAATGCACAGTAGTTCACATTTATATGACTTCTTTCATTCAGTAGTCGCAAATCTATTTGGTATTAATGGGGCTAAAGTGAATAAAGTTATTCATGTGTCCAAACATTTGCAGGAACAGTCCATAATAAAGGGGGGTGGGGGGGGAGATCATGATTCAAATTTAAGAGGCTGGTGTGATTTATAAAAAATAAGCTACCTTTAGGACCTAAAGTTACAGCACTGTATATTAGAAACAAAGGAAAAGTTTCCTCAATTATACTATAATTGCTATAATTACAGTAATAGGTTCTAATCTATTTCTTTCCACAGTAAAAGTTAAAGCAAGCAAACAAACAAAAACACTGATTTTCCTATAACACACTTGGTACACTTACAACACACTTGGTAATCTTAATTGTACTGATGAAATGAATACCCAGACATCCTCAACACTAATTTTGCATTAAATTTCAGCACGCAAAGAGTACATTGTATAAGTGTACTTTTTACCATGCTTAATTACACTGTGCCTATTATTATAAGACAGCAGATTGGTCACATTTCTGCAAAAGCTTACAAAATTGTGCCAATAACTGGACTTTCTAGTCAAACCCAATTAACTTCTAACACCAGTTTTCCTAGTAAGCATCAACTTGATCAGAATCCATTTGCTATTTAAAATTGATGCATTAGGAAAAATGTTACCTTTTTGATGCTACATTATGGTTAAAAAATTAAAATATATGTATTACTAATTCCAAAATTAATAATAAAATAATTAATCATTTTTATTGCATTTCAACATTTGAGTGTGCTATAAATAGATGGCATTTTGAAGCATCAAGCAGTTCTGAGCTTCCTGCTGTGTCCCATATAGAGTCTCCATCACTATCATCAGCCATGCATAAAATAATTGTTTTTCTGCTCTTACAATGGGACCAAGAAAACCTGGCATTCTGTTTGAAATGAAAATGAAGGCAACATGCTTAATCACATCATGATAGGTCAGCTGTTGTGTTCTAAACACCCTCAGAAGCACTTCAATAAAAATACATATTTTACTATCTGTGTAAATGCTACAAACTTAAAAAAAATAGCAACAGAAAATACATGATAAAAAGAAACTGCTCAGCATTTACTATAAGATCAATAGAAAGATGTTTACAGGGCCTTTAAAAAAATCTACACACCAGGAATTACAAGTGCCAAGAAGTGAGCAATTAGCATTATTATTATATTAATTAGTGAAATGTTTTATTATAAAATTAATGGATAGTAAATATGTGCATTATTTAAACATTAGTTTCTTTACTAAAATGTTTTTGAAGCAATCATTTCTTTGATCGACATATTATTGCTTAATCTACTAATAAAAGCAAATTTGAAGTGTTTTTATAAATTGTTTAAAAAGTAGTCTGTTTTTACCCTGCCTCTGGAAATGTCATTGTGTAACTAAGACAGTACTGCTCAGATAGAAAACAAAAGATTTATTTTTCTTTCTTAGTGTGGTAGAAGCAGATCATTACATAAAATACTTATAACATTTTTAACTTTTAGTCCTCGTTACAATAACGTCTATGAGTGCTGCACCTAAAATACAGATCAGAAAAGGTATCAGATTTAATTAGATCAGAGGATAGTATAGTGTAATAGATGGTGTCAAGGAAATCTTGACTTCTAACTTCAACTCAACCCTGGTCTGAAGCAAGTCACAACATATTGGCTTCTCAGTTTGTTTAATTATATACACCTGTTTGATAAGAGTCTTATGAATATACATTATTTATGGCCCTGATCCTTCAAACAGTATGTGCATTGATTTACACATGTGAATAATCTGCTTGAGCTCAAGTCAAGTTAAGCATGTGTATAAGTGGTTTCAGGATTGGGGGAAATGTTCAAAAGCCTCTGAATGATGCTTGTTAAAGTTACTTTGAAAGTGAGTTAAGGCTGGATTTTCAAAGGTATTAAAGATAGTCACCTAGTGGGATTTTCAAAAGCCCTTAAACAGGTTATGCATTGACTTTACAATGGAACCCCTGCCACGTCAAAGGTGTGAGGTTGTCTGGACTGGTGGGAAAAAAGGTTGGGGTTCCTTTAAGCATCCCCCCCGCATCTTCAACTTTCTTTCTGCATGTCTGCAACAATCCCACTAGGCACCTATCTGTATCTTTAGGCATCTAAATACCTTTGAAAATCTGGCTGTTAGGCCCTTTTTAGCCAGGTTTAAAACATCTGGCTCTGGGTTTAGATGTGTGTTAATATTATCTAAAACATTCTAAAGTAGGGATTTCCCCCCCTCTGTAGCATGCACAGAATACATAATGTCTGGTGCAACTAAAGTCACCAATGCAGACAGAGGTCCTTCAAAGGGCAAATTTACGAAGTGTGACAGCCCTGCTCAAGCAAAGACGACTGCGTTGGCTAGGCCATCTGAGTAGGTTGGAAGATGGACGCATATCTAAGGACGTGCTACATGGGAGCTCTCAGAGGGAACAAGAACAACAGGACATCCCAAGCTTCACTATAAAGACACATACAAGTGAGATATGAAGGATTTTGGAACTGATCCTGACCAACGGGAAATCTTGGCCAGTGATCGTAACAAATAGCGCCATCGTCTCCAACAGGGTATCAAAGTCCATGACAGAAGCTGGCTCCTACAGCTTGACGGGAAAGGAACACATAGGAAGCAAGCAGCTCCCAACCAAGATAAATACATCTCCAATAACTGCCAGAGATCATGCAGATCTTGTATTGGACTAATCAGTCACATGAGACATTGCAAACCATCTACATCATAGGCTGCAATTCCCATCGTCTCTCACAGATGAAAGGTTGCCAACTCCAAGGTGCTATATTATGGGGCCTCATTTGAGATGCTGCCCTCATGGTTTCACTACTCAACATTAATGCACCTCCCAAACTCGTGTTTAAACCTCTAATAACACAATGCACCATCACGAAGCCCCCACCCCATATATATACCCGTACAAAAACAATTTATCTGCTCAGATAGCTAGTAGTAAACTTGTTTACATTGAAATAAAGTAATAATAATACAAACATTCCACAGTGTCTGAATGGGTTTCAGTGTGTGCTATGTTATTCTATAGCTAGTGAAACTGCTGAGGATAAAACTCTTTGTGAGAAAATTAATGACTTCACTACAGCAGCAATTTACTCTACCATTTATACATTAAGTACAAAATGAGTATTTGGAACTACACTTCCAATGATACAATACAAATGGTATTTTACAAATATGCTAAATGCACTAAAATATAGTGGTCCTCCAAGGTTTATTTTTGTTTTATTTGTATAAAAAGAGCTACATGTGAAGGACCAAATTTTGTCACAACACAATACAATGTTATACAAATACAATGGAAATGACTCACCACAATTATGAGAGTTTAACATGAGAGTTTAACATTGTGATTTATGGAGATTAGGACAAGATCAAAAATCCACAAAGTAGAGATGCTCATCCCTAATTATCTTTATTATGACAGAGAATCATTGCTTTAAGTTGTAAAGTGGTAGACTCTGAAGTGACTGTGTATAAAATATTGATACTAGAGGAGTGCTGTATTTTGACGGATAGCATGGATTATGCCTTCTGTATGAAACATAAGATCTGGCAAAACAAAAAAATGTTTTTCTAAGTGATATACAAAGTGACAAGGTTTTATTTAAGAAATACTAAAGATGGAGTAAATAAATAATTTCCCTTAATTATATTCCAAGAGCAAGTTCCCCAGTAGCAACAGCAATCAGGAAAAATGTGTAATTTATAGTACTTATCATGCAATTAAAATGATAAAATGCCTGGAAGATAGGAGGTAACTGACTGGCTAACAAGAACTACAAGTAGGCAGATATCCAGCATAGTCTCCTGCAACCCAGTTTATAAAGTGAAAATAATGTGCTTAATAATTTTTAAAAATTATAAAAGTTACAATACAATTCAAGCAGTAAATCTACACAGGGATACCCAAGTGTTTCAGCTGGTAGAAGGTAAGTGGCTGTTGGTTTTGCTCTTCACAGTCCCTTCTTTATATTTCACCAATTTCTATCCGGGTTTCATGCTGGAAAATATAAATCACTCTCTTCCATGTAAGTTCAATGACATCTTCCTTTCAGCACAGAGAGTAGAACATTTTATCAACCATATCTGTGCATGTGTCTATGGGTCTCTGCTATCACAGTTCTGCTCAAGTGACTTCTCTGTGTTCACTTGTCGCTTTTTCTGGGTCTGGTCCTGCTTCCACTGACATCAGTTGCAAAACCCCCAGTGACATGAATGGTCTGGGATCAAGCCCTCTGTGCATAGAATCATAGAATATCAGGGTTGGAAGGGACCTCTAGAGGTCATGTAGTCCAACCCCTTGCTCAAAGCAGGACCAATCCCCAACTAAATCATCCCAGGCAAGGCTTTGTCAAGTCAGGCCTTAAAAACCTCGAAGGAAGGAGATTCCACCACCTCCCTAGGTTTAACCCATTCCAGTGTTTCACCACCCTCCTAGTGAAAAAGTTTTTCCTAATATCCAACCTAAACCTCCCCCACTGCAACTTGAGACCATTACTTCTTGTTCTGTCATCTGCTATCACTGAGAACAGTCTAGGTCCATCCTCTTTGGAACCCCCTTTCTGGTAGTTGAAAGCAGCTATCAAATCCCCCCTCATTCTTCTCTTCTGCAGACTAAATAATCCCAGTTCCCTCAGCCTCTCCTCATAAGTCATGTGCTCCAGTCCCCTAATCATTTTTGTTGTCTGCCGCTGGACTCTTTCCAATTTTTCCACATCCTTCTTGTAGTGTGGGGCCCAAAACTGGACACAGTACTCCAGATGAGGCCTCACCAATGCCGAATAGCGTGGAATTATCACGTCCCTCAATCTGCTGGCAATGCTTCTACTTATACAGCCCAAAATGCCACTGGCCTTCTTGGCAACAAGGGCACACTGTTGACTCATATCCAACTTCTTATCCACTGGAACCCCTAGGTCCTTTTCTGCAGAACTGCTGCCTAGCCACTCGGTCCCTAGTCTGTAGCAGTGCATGGGATTCTTCCATCCTAAATGCAGGACTCTGCACTTGTCCTTGTTGAACCTCATCAGATTTCTTTTGGCCCAGTCCTCTAATTTGTCTAGGTTCCTCTGTATCCTATCCCTACCCTCCAGCATATCTACCACTCCTCCCAGTTTAGTGTCATCTGCAAACTTGCTGAGGGTGCAGTCCATGCCATCCTCCAGATCATTAAAGAAGATATTGAACAAAACTGGCCCGAGGACCGACGCTTGGGGCACTCCTTTTGATACCGGCTGCCAACTAGACATGGAGCCATTGATCACTACCCACTGAGCCCAATGATCTAGCCAGCTTTCTATCCATCTTATAGGCCATTCATCCAGCCCATACTTCTTTAACTTGCTGGCAAGAATACTGTGGGAGACCATATCAAAAGCTTTGCTAAAGTCAAGGAATAACACGTCCACTGCTTTCCCCTCATCCACAGAGCCAGATACCTCATCATAGAAGGCAATTAAATTAGTCAGGCATGACTTGCCCTTGGTGACTCCATGCTGACTGTTCCTGATCACTTCCCTCTCCTCCAAGCGCTTCAAAATTGATTCCTTGAGGACCTGCTCCATGATTTTTCCAGGGACTGAGGTGAGGCTGACTGGCCTGTAGTTCCCAGGATCCTCCTTCTTCCCTTTTTTAAAGATGGGCACTACATTAGACTTTTTCCAGTTATCCAGGACCTCCCCCGATCGCCATGAGTTTTCAAAGATAATGGCCAATGGCTCTGCAATCACATCCACCAACTCCTTTAGCACTCTCGCATGCAGTGCATCCGGCCCCATGGACTTATGCATGTCCAGCTTTTCTAAATAGTCCTAAACCACTTCTTTCTCCACAGAGGGCTGGTCACTTCTTCCCCATGCTGTGCTGCCCAGTGCAGCAGTCTGGGAGCTGACCTTGTTCGTGAAGACAGAGGCAAAAAAAGCATTGAGTATATTAGCTTTTTCCACATCCTCTGTCACTAGGTTGCCTCCCCCATTCAGTAAGGGGCCCACACTTTCCCTGACCTTCTTCATGTTGCTAACATACCTGTAGAAACCCTTCTTGTTACTCTTAACATCCCTAGCTAGCTGCAACTCCAATTATGTGCATTACCATTATTATTACTGAACCCTAAGGTGTGTCCTACACATCTCTGAGCATATTATGACTGCTTCTCTACAAAGTACCAAAAGCTAGCTCTTGGTCCAATAAACTTTTCACTTAATTTATTGAAATAGGATGCAAATTGAAGAGAAAACAAGAAACTCATAATAAACATGCAATTCAGAATAATTTATATGGGTCTCAATGGTGAGAATCCAACTGTTAGGGAGCCTATATACCAGGGGTGGCCAAACTTACTGACACCCCGAGCTGCATACAACAGTCTTCAGAAGTTCAAGAGCTGGGGCATGCCTGCCAGGGCTTGGGGCTTCAACCCTGCAGCAGGCATGGAGGTCTAGGAGCTTCTGTCCTGTGGGCAGAGAGGTCTTGGGGCTTCAGTCCTATGGTGCGTGCCTGCTGGGGTTTCGGGTTTCTGCCCTGCAGTGGGGAGGGGGGTCTCAGGGCTCCTGCCTCGCAGGAGGTGCCTGCCATGGCTCAGGGCTGCAGCCCTGCTCCTGATGAAGCACTGAGCCCCACCAGATGCACTCCAAGACCCTCCTCCCCACTGGGCAGAAGTCCCAAGCTCCCCCCTCCCCATCCTGGTAGACAGAGAATGGGGGGTATAGGAGGCTGCGCGAGCCTCCCTTTAATTGTAAAATAACCTCATTGGGCTTGCGAGCCACAGCTTAGCCACCCCTAAAGAAACCTAGGTTATACTTTATACTAAAAGGGGTTGGTCAGAACATTTTTAACAAAATGTTTTTTCATTAAAATATGCTGTTTTGGCTAACTTTTCAACAGAAAAGTTTCTGAGGTCCAGTGTGGACTTCCTTGTCACTTCCAGAGAGAGACAAATCAAAAACTTGACCTTTTGGATCTGAAATGGAAGTTTTGACAAAGTTCTGTTTTGTGAGAATGTTCTAAGGGTTTTGGTCTCGTTCCATTGCAGAACAAAAACAAATTCTGAAACCTCAAAAGTTGTTGCAAAACAGAATTGTCATTTTCAGGCCAGCTCTAATATTGTTTCCCTAATTTATTAAGGGTTTTGTAAATGAATATTATAAGTGTGAGCAGTATACAGACATGAGCAGTATGTGTTATAGAAGCGTCTAAGCAAATTAATAGAATGTGTTATAAATGATTCCAAGTCACAGCAAGAAACAACATATTGACCTCTTTAATTCTGTAATAGACTATAATAATTGAGTAAACATCTATTAAAACATTGAATAGTCATGTATTAGCACTTTAGATTGACATTCAATTTGTAAATAGATTATAAAGTGTGACCAAAATGTATTTACATATGCCCCATATCAATACAAGGATGTCTGGGTAAATAAAAATACAGAATTTTAAGGGAAAAAATTAGATCTTTGGGAAAAGTGTCTGCATGTTTCTGTCTTAGGCCAGAAGGAGTTAGACGTGTCATTGAGTAGCATGCTAAACCCTTATGGGTGTGTTGCAATGCTCTTAAATTATATCCCTCTTCTGGATAAGCCACAAGCTCTGTCCAATTCATGTCTACCCCCTTGGTCAGCAACTGGCCACTGTGTTGCTTTTGGGGAAACTCACGGGTGCAAAGAGATCATCCACAGAATCCAAACATGTAAAAACATCCTTGTTCCGCATTTAGTGTTGTGGGAATGAGTTTATATACATATGAAAATAAATGTGGTTTTAAATTAAAGATATATTTTCATTGATTTGTGCAAGACCCTAGGAGCAAAAGCACAAGTTAATTTTTAACTTGTAAGGTTAGACAGTGAGAATGCATTGGCTGTACCCAGTTGGAATAAAAGAGATTAAGTAGATGTTTGGTTAATTGTATATAGGCCAACGAGCTTCTAAGGCAAAAGTTATTGTAAGATTCTAAAAAAGTTTGTAATAAATTAAACCTCTCCACCTAATCCAGGGCTAGGGACACATACTAGATGTGGGTATATTACATGAAGAAATAAACCAGGCTCTTGCAAACTGCCAAATAAAGCTTTAGGAAAGTCTGGTTTTACTACCCGATTTTACCAAGCACTGTGCCTTAAACTAGTCCCAACTGCACAGTTCACATTCATGCCCCTCATCTCTCCTTCCTACTTTATATGAGGTGATAATATATTTTATTCACTAACCTGGGAATGATGTCCTTGAATGTACTAACCATTTATATTGTTAAATCTTGATTATATAAAACTCTCCCCCAAGACCTGATAGACAGGGACCAATCCAGCTTTACAGAAGTTCCATTAGCCCTGGAAACAACATCTCCATTTTAGCAGCCAAAAGCACCGCAGGAGTATTAGCCATAAAGCAAAGGACAGTGTTGACCCATCATTGGTTGATGAAGATATATCTGCTAGATTAAAATAGGAATATATACAAGTAAGAATTTAACATAGGTATAATTATTTATACTGCAATAGTGCCCAGAGGCCCCCAATTGGGGAACCATTGTTCACATACACACACAATGAAAAGATGATCACGACCTCAAAGAGCTTGCAGTCTAAGGTCACAGTCCTGCGATGCGTTGCTCACTGGCAGACACCTGCTCCCAGTGACTATAAAGGGGCAGTGGTGTCCACTCTTGTGCAACTCACTGAAGGACTGGGGCTTATATTTATAGCAAGAGACAACAGATGGATACAAAGACAGAGAGAGGGGAGCACAAGATAACAAGACTATTACAATCAGTGTAATAAGCAGCAGTTACAGGAGTAAATGTTTCTGAAAAAAGTTTAACAACCATTTTCAAATTGCACATCCCATCTTTGCTAATATATTAAATTAACAGTCTGTTAATGTTCACCATTAAGCTGTGAAAATATTTGCAGTTCACCCCTCCTTACGTTAACTCAAAGACAACTTGGCATTACAGCTCATAGCCAACAGGGCCATCCTACCAACCAGGGGCTCACAGATGCTGTTAGTAGACAAGTATGTCAATGCTAATGAAGTATTTGCAGGAGAGGGGAAAAAAATTACCATTTTATGTAGATGATAATATAATGTTTCTGCTTAAACCAGTGAAATCACTTCCTCATTTATTACATTAGCTGCAATTATAATAGCAGAATCAGCATTAATAGCTGTATAATAGCCATACAGTTATAATACTGAGATACAAAATCAATTAAAATTGTCAGAACTTTTGTTATTATCCAGGCATTATTAAGTTTATTTCCCCTACAACTTTAATTTCCCCCCTAAGAATACTAAAATATTTAGGCTTTTGAATAAAGAACTAGAGAGAATAAAATCATTGAGGTTAAATTTTTAAATTTTGAAAAAAAAATTATATTTCAGTTAAATAACAATAACTCAAACCAGTGGGTCTCAACCTTTTGCATATTATGACCCCAGGTTGGGAAGATGTTTCAGGGGCCTCACCCCTCAAATCAAAAGGAAAGTTAGGGTGACTGAAACCCACTGAACCTGTTTGTGACCACCCTGGTTGTCATAACCCTGAGGTTGGGAATTCATGATCTAAATCCATCTTCTTCCTTTCCCCCCCCCACCCAAGAGGTGAGGAGACAAGATGAGGGGAGAAGGTGAGTAGGCAGTGTGACAGCAGATAATTGTGTTTCCAAATTGTGGTGAAGGGACCCTTTTACAGCTTACATGAAAAATGGTCTTTGGGGACTTTTTCCAATAAGTAATATTAGGTTTCGAGCAAGGCCCTTGGAATACTGACCTGCACTTAATACAGGTAAATGTCAATATGATAAAAGAATAAGAAAAGCTCTCTGAGCAGCTCCTTTGTTATAAGGGTTTGTGGACTCCAGTGCCACATGCTGCCAGAATTCAGATCTAGACCTGATTGGTCAGATTTGATTGCAACTTGATCAATTAGCTAGGAATATTGAGGCTTCCTTAAGTGAATGCACCTAAGCAGAATCCTTGTGGCTGCAGCAGGTTCAGACTAATCAGGTCTGGATCAAGAGTTTGGAGCAGTAGCATTTGAACTCAACTTCCCATTAATGAGGGATTATTCTGGTTGGCCTGAGGAAAGCATTTCTACTAGGCAGAAGATAACTGGGACACTGAGAGTCCCATTATTTGGGAGGGAGGGCTTCAGGATATCCGGGGCAGTCCAGGGATCACAGGAAAACAAATCACTTAAAGAATAAAATGAGCTTTAAAAAAATCCCCAAGATCCTGGAAGTCCAGGCAGAGAAATAAATCAGAAATGTACGATGTGGTAAAGTTGGCAGATCTGGCTGCCAGGGGGAGCATATCTTTAGAATACTCATGCAACATGCCATAATTTGCACTGCCTATGGATGTTGCAGGTCAGGAATAAGGTGCATTAGTGGGGAGGGGGGCAGGAGCAAAGCTTGCATGGAACCTGCATCTTCACTGTGACTGACTCAAGACAGTGTTATCACCTCTTCAGTTTCATTAGTACTAAATCAAATGCATGGAGTGTAAAATAAAGGTACTGATTCTTGATTCTCTCTTCTGCCAGATATCTGCCCTGTGCAAGAGAGGGGGCTGTGTCAGGGAACTCGTTCTGGCTCCTTGATTCTTACGGCCAACCCAGGGTTTGACATGAGTTAGAGCTTCTTTTGGGCAGCTCTAAAATGAGCGACTGATGCAGGGTGTCATAGAGCTCTACAACACTGGAGGATCTGTTCCACCTCGCCTGCTCCAGACCCATATAATGGGATGAGGAAAGACAGAGTCACTGGGCCTGGAGGCAGCACACATGTGTCAGCACATTGTTCCCCTATGGTAGGGAAACCGTTCGCATGTTTCGTAGCTGGATTCCAGCCACTTTACTGTATTCATAGCAAAGTACCACAACAGACTTCAACAATTCACAGAATACACCTTTTGCAGGACATATATCAGGGGAAAAAATCATGTTCCATGTACTGCCATTTTTGTCTATGTATGCAGGTCTCACTATAGTCCTGCACTAGTTACCAGATAAAAAATGAACTGAAGAAAGTATCCGGGTTAGTACACATGGAGTGTTGAGGGAAACCCATAACTTACAAGTCCTACATAAGTTACACACACATGCCTGTCAGAACATATGGCTTTTCCACTCCCATTTTGTTTGTTTTTCAAATTGAGCTGATTAACCTATGGACTTTGTACTCCTGAATGGTGATGTATTCTGGGGCAAGAAAACTACTCTGCACAAAACTGTGATACAAAACAGTTGTTTATTGTTTGGAGAATAGTTTACAGAGAGTTTTCCAGAAAGGATATGGCAGATTTCAGCAAAAGGGTATGTCTGTGTATTACAAGATCAAGTGTGCAAGACTGAGAAGGGGAGAGGGAAGAGCTAATACAGGGAGGTAGAGTTTTTTCATAACTATCATCGTTTATTGCTGCTTCTTGTTCCCTGTTGAAATGCCTGTCCTCACATGAACTTTGGATATGTGTACTCCTCTGTGATCCCTTAGTAGTAGACGGAAATGTTGCACACTCCCCTTTATCCTCAAAGAATAGAATGTCATCTCCAGGATTGACTCGGTCAGGTGAGGAAGCAGGCACCCAAAGTTACTCTTGAAACTAAGGTCCAAATCACCAGCTGGCACGAGTCAACATAGCTCCATTGGCTTCAACAGAGCTATGCGGATTTTTACATCAACTGTAAATTTACTCCTAAGCCTTCTATATGCTATGCTGCCTCTCTTTTACCTGAGCTACTGGAACTGCTTTATAATAATCATATGGGAAATTTTGGGGAAAGTTGCATGAAATGTTACAGTGTTACTATTTTATACTTAAAAAAAATAAAAAATGATGTACTGCTGGAGAGAGATGTTTCCTATCTGGAGAGATATTCTTCAGAGAGGCATTCATCTGTTGACAGTATCTGCACCTTCTAGTTTCAAATTTGAAAAAAAATTCTAGCAATACACCCAACTTTAAAAAAAACAAACAAACAACAACTCTGGCTCAAGATGTTCAAAACTGAGGGAGTTTTGTTCATGTCCACCTCTTTAAAAAACCTACACAAGTACAAACTGACATCCATTTATACTGCTAAAGAACTAATTATTCTCTGCTGTTGCATTTTTGTAGTAGCTGAGTTTCTTTGATAGGCTAAGAAAAAGAAATTGCAAATGTTTAAATATGATGATAAAGGAACAAGCCATCTTACTGTAGTATGTAACTAGATACATTCTACACCCTGTAGCAAACTGCATACATATGGTGGATTCTTGCACAACTCACCCTCCTTTCTTATGGTTGTTCTTATTCATCTTCTGGGAACCAGCAAAGCCTTGCAGCAGGGCAATACTTCTAAACAGGGCAACATATAATTGTTCCTAGTTCCCTCTTGACTATTCCCACATCTTCCCCTTGTAGTATTTCCCCTCCCACCCATCAGGTTTTTTTTTTCTCTTTAGTGAGGCTTTTAGCCCTTTCTCTATACTGAGTGGGTTATAATGAGACTCATCTGGTCTGGCTGAGTCAGCAGAAGAGCTCTGTTCCTCCATACAATAGCTGATGTTTTTGACCCTCATAGAGCCAAAATAGGCTATTAGAGGCTTGAGAGATCCCCCCACTTCCCCCACATACACACACACACACCCCATCAGGCCCTTAAGCCTGGACACCTTCTAAAAAGTGGCTAGGGGAATTGATTAGAAATGTCAATTGCATCAGACGATATCAGCATCTGTTATTGTTAAGTCTCACATTTAGTTTCTAGTTCTTACATTCTGAACAGTTTCTAAAATGCCAAACAACATGCTTGATTATTCGGAGGCCAAGTTTATTATCCATACAGTGGGTCCTATTCTGATTTTGCGCCACTAGCAGTTTTTGATATAAAATATTTTAATACACAACTTGAGGACAGTGTGTAATCAGTCTGCCTGGGAGATGTGGATTAAAGCTGGAAAAAAGGGCCCAAAGACTTGGCTATGGGCTGGCACAGGCCCCATGGCCTTTTGAAGTATAGCTCCAAGGAGTCATGGAGGTGGAGAAATGGCCACTGAGAGTGGCCAGTCCCACATGGGGAGTGGGGAACAAGAGGAAGCATTGTAGGGTAGGGAGCCAAGAGTACATAAACAGTTCTATAAGTGGGGAAATTTGCTATGTTGAGTGGGGAGGGCTTTGGGGTGATTTAATCTGTACTCCATTTGATTCACCACTGCTGCATGGTATTTTGCCTTTTGACATCTAAGAGTCAGAAACCCATAACAGCATGCTTTGTTTAATAAGTTAGTGTTTGTAAAGCACTTTGGAAATGTAAAGCACTACCCGAAGGATGAGGTAATATTTAGCTGTGGGAATGGGGTAACACATAATTTTTTGATATGGTAATAGGGAGGAGATAAGTATCTATGCACAATTAAACTAGTCTATATTTTGCTTCCTGTTCAATACACAAGTGATATATGTATGCCATGCTGTGAAGCTATAGCATCAGTTAGTTTTCAAAATCAAACCCCACTGACAGACTGCATAGTCCACTCATTCAGGGGAGAGAACACTATAAACACGGGGTTATGAATAGGTGACATTCAGAATTTATGTAGCATGAGGTCACAGTAGTGGTAAAAGCTTGCCACATAATACAAAGTTGCCTGGGACTAGTTTTAACTTCATATGCTGGTATTTTAATCATTAATACTTTTTTTTGGTGGGGGGGAGGGGGATCAGAATTGAGAGGAAGAAAAGAAGGAGAAAAATACAAATAGGTCTTTATTTTTTGGACTACAGCATTCCCCTTTTAAAGCTGCGTACTCCCTTTTAGAATAGCCAAAAATGCCTTGAAGGTATGTGCCATTTTGGAACAGAATGAGTGAGATTCTGTGTTGTGCTTCAAAGAGGTAGAGCATAGAACTTGCACCCGGGGGGAGGAGGGCAAGGCAGCTTTAAGCCACCATTGCATCATTCTAATTCTCAGCTACTCTGGGAGCTGGGGAGCCCCCCCCCCCCAGCATAACTTAGACAGCTCTAAGGGCCTGAGTTACAGCAGCTTCCCAAGGCTGCCCTGTGGGCAACAACATGGCAAGGAATATCGGCATCACTGTGGGCAGTGTCGCCACTCCTGCCCCATCCTTGGCAAGCCACCCATGCCCAGTTTGCCTTGGGAGGCAGCTGTAGGCTATGTTCTGCAGAACCTCTGCAGGACCTTACAGCCATTAAGGACATCAGTTTAGGAAAATAAACTTTCCATGTTTGCAAAGAACAAAAAATGGAAGAAAAGAACAGCTAAAATATTTGTCTGTTTTTGTGTGTTAGTAGGTAAATTTATTAACATGCTTTGCACTTAGCCATTCATCTGCACATTCTGGATCCATCCAGAACTGATGAGAAATATTAGATTTTTATGTTATTGCAGAAAATAAAAAAATGAGTATTGGGTAATTGGTAAACAGTTTGCAGCTGTTGCTGCAGAATTAGTGTGCTTCCCCTATATGCTGTACCAACCACATGTAATTACCCAATGTCATGTTTCACCTGAAGGGTTATACACAGTAACAAAAATATAGCTATGGGCACAGAGTTTAGGTTCAATGCTGATTTCTTAATGTGGCTAAGGCCAATATTAGAGCAAGAGAAATTCAGAATTTACATTTCAGAGGAAATTCTGACATTTTAACATTTCCTTTCATCCCAAATTGGAACAAAAAGTTGAAAATTCTCAATTTCCTGCAAAACAAATGTCTTTTTAAAAACATCGTTTTGGAAAAATCAAAATTAGCTTAGTACAGAACTTTGTTTTGACTTTGATAATGAGGCGGTGCTTTGATTTTATCAAAATATTTCAGTCATTAGTTGTTGAAAATGTCAATAACATCAGTCCACAAAGTATTTCAATTAATCAGCATTTTCTGGTGGAAACACACGCCATGTTCTACCAGCTCTACCCAACATATTTATTACACATTGATAAATAAGGGATTTAAATGTATTGTGGGCAGCACTATATGCAATTAATAAATATAACAGTCCTTGTGGTATTATAAGATTTTTGATCCCAAGGGCTCCTTAATGTCAAAACAGAATGCACAAGCTATATTAACTCAAGCTACAGCTACTTCCATCTCACTAGTTATACTATTTGTACCAGTTTAACAAGATGAAAACAAAACCAATGCTCTACTTAGTTTATTTATTCCTCACATTATTTATTGATACATGATGCAAATCAGAAAAGAAAATAAGGATGGGCCCACCATTAGTAAGAAATAAATAAGATTTGACCTGTGTTTTCATTTCACTTTTTCCTCATGAGAGATAGGTATTATTATTATTAACTTGTATTCCCGTAGTGCTTAGGGGCCCCAGGCATTGATCAAGACCCCATTGTGCTAGGTGCTGTACAAACACAGACCAAAAAGATGGTCTCTCCCAAAGAGCTTACAATCTAAATATAAGACAAGACATAACAGAAGGATACAAACAGACAATACAAGGAAACAATGGGATAATATTGGTTAGCATTAGAGGCAGTCTGGACTCAGCAAACCAGCAGCCTAACTGTTGTTGTCCAGTTTTTTGTAGTCATCATAGAAAAGGAGAATTTTGAGGAGAGTTTCAAGGGAGGATAATGAGATAGCATTCTGGATGTTCATGGGGCGTTCCTCCCAAGTATGAGGGGCAGCATGGGAGAAAGCACAAAAATGCTTGTTTGAAAATGTAATAGTGGTTGGTAGAGGCTAGCATCATAGGCCAATTGGAGGTGGGAGTAGACATCTTGATAGTGAGCGAGAGGATAGGTAGGGTGGGAAAGGCCATGAAGGGCCTTGAAAGTGAAGAGAAGCAACTTAAGTCTGATGTGTTCGGGATGGGGAAACCATTGCAGTTTGCAAAGGGATGATATTATCAAAGTGATGGGCCAGGAGAATCATCTTTTGCAGCAGCATTTTGAATGGATATTAGGGTGACCAGGTACCCCAATTTTATAGGGACAGTCACGATATTCAGGGCTTTGTCTTAAATAGGTTCCTATTACCCTCCACCCCCATCCCGATTTTTCACACTTGCTATCTGGTCACCCTAATGGAAATGAGGCAGCCAAGATTGCATTTGTCAATGGCCAGGGAAAAGGACGTTGCAGTAACTGAGACATGATTTTATCAGAGTCTGGATGAGAGTTTTAGATGTGTGCCTGGATAGGAAAGGTCATATCCTAGAGATGATATATACAAAACATCAACAAGATTTAGATATAGCCTGGATGTGAAGACCAGGAGATAGAACCAAGTCAAAGATGATGCCCAAGTCATGGACCATCGTGATGGGGAGATTTGTGGTGCTATCCATGTGATTGAGAAAAGAGGTAGCTGGACAGTCTTGGGAGGAAAGATTCAGAGCTCTGTTTTAGTCATGTTGGGCTGAGATGACTGCTAGATATCCATGAGGAGATGTCAGAAACACTGGCTGAGATTTTAGTTTGGACACATGGCGACAGGTCTGGAATAGAGATGCAGATCTTTGACGGGTCAGCATAAGGGATGTAATTGAATTTGTGTTTGCAGTCAATATTACTCAGAGACAAGGTATAGAAGGGAAAAAATGGGGACCAAGGACAGAGCCCTGTGAAACCCCACAGAAATTTGAATGAGGATGAGGAGAATCCTACAAAGGACATGTTGAAGGAACAGTTAGAGAGGTAGGAGGAGAACCAGGAGAAGCTAGAGTCATGGAAGCCAAGGGAAGACAAGATTTCAAGAAGAGTATGGTCCACTGTGTCAAAGGTGGCTGCCAATTCGATGGGGATGGAGTACTGGTTCTGAGCATTAGGGAGGAAAAGGATATTAGAGACTTTGGTGAGAGTGGTTTCAGTGGTGTGCCAGGGATGGAAACCACATTGGAGAGGGTCTAGCATGGAACTGAAGGAGAGAAACTGCTAACAGAAATTATAAACAGTGCATTTAATGTGCTTAGACATGAAAAGAGATGGGGAAGTACATGGAGAAGCAAGTGGGGTCAAGGATTTTTTTTAGGATGAGAGAGAGAGAGAGAAAAGCATCCTTTTATTGTGAAGGGAAAAAGTCAGAGGAGAGTGAGAGGTTAAGGAGAAGAGTAGTATGGAGATGAGAGTGGGCACAAGGGAGATGAGGAGATGGATTGAGGCCACTGGGACAAGTGGAGGTGTTAGAAGAGGGAAGCAGATGAGAAACTTCAACATCTGTGATGGCGCGAAGTAGGAGACACTATAAGAGGGGATGGCAAGGCAAGCTGAGGGCAAGGGGGAGAGGAAGACCACATATTTTGTTGATTTTCTCTTACAAGAAATCAGTGAGATCCTGTGTGGTGAGAGAAATGGAGGCAGAGAGAGGGGAGGGTTTTGAGGAGTGAGTGAGAATGTGGTGAAAAGGAGGCTGAGATTGCAGGCATGAGTTTCAGTTAAGAGTAGAGTTGGTTAGCTAGGAAGATGGAAGAACTGAAAGAGGAGAGAATAAATCTATAGCGGAGGGAGTCAGCCAGGGCAAGACCAGGAGCATAGCAGTGAATGTTGTGTGGGAGATGGGGCTCGGGGAAGACTCAGTGAGAGAAACCCAAAACCTGTAATCACACCCCTACATACATGGGGTGAAGCCCTGATCCTATTGACTTTACTGGGGCCAGGATTTCATCCCTGGAATCCAACCTATCTTAACTTCAGCCTTCACAACCATAGAGCTCACTGTAGGATCAGGACTTCAGTGACCTATACAATAATATTCTGTATCAGATGTGAAGAAGCCAGTGTACAATTTTAGGAGTTCCTCCTGAGAGGCCTGTTCCTGTCAAGTCTTCTCATATTGGTGGTGATTTGGGTACTTTTGTTTCTTTTCCTGCTGCTTAAGAGCAAGCTGTTGCCTGACACCCTTTTCTACTCCTGTTATTATTGCTCATTGCCTTGCCTACTCAAGTAATACTCTCAGCCTCCCCACCAAGCTAAGAAGGTATAAAGTAATGTTGTGTTCAAGAAATGAAACTGCTTTTATGGGAGTTGATAGTACTGGGGAGGGACTTCTGGAGGTTTGTATTCTGAACTTAGTGTGACAAGCATAACAACTTTGGATATTTAATACGTTTTGTCACCATATTTCTTAGTGCAAAAATTGGCCCAGTTTTGAAAATGCATTACTAGAATGCAGATTAAATTACAGTATTCTCAAAATGCCATACATTTTTAAAACTAAATTGGTGGAAATGGCGTCTTTCAGGCTTTTCCAAAGCACAGGGTGGGTACATTTTTATAAAATTATTAGCATGTAAGGGGAACATCAAATCTGTGCCTCTTGCTGTCTCTACAGCCCAAAGGCCATCAGATAGGACAGAGTCACACACTGACTTTAGGAAGGTGAAGTCTTGGGAAGCCATGCAAGCTCCATATGTCCATGTCAGTGCAGGTACTTCCTCCTCAGCCCAAGGACACTATTTTGGACCAGGTAGGTCAGCTACCCTCTACAAGTAAAAGCAGGTGTTCACGCTTATGTTCTTATTATCAACCATTAGATATTGTGAAAATGAAAGCATGTGTAAAGCAGGCCACCAGACTGACCACAGAGATATATCACATCATATTTTATCCTGCACACTTCCTGCTCTACTCACTGCACTGCATCTGTTATAGTTCATCCACTATTGGAGACATATCTGTTAGTTATCCTTGGGCAGATATCCATTGTAAATATGCTGCCAGATTTCACTAAGATATTCTGTAAACATATCTTGAAAAAATAAATGACCTTTTCTGGAGGAAATTACATTCTCTGTTTTAAACAAAGCTATCCAAGCTCAATTTTATTTACCCCCCACACACACACACACACATTCTAGAAGGTCTCTCTATGACATTAGAATGTACAGCCCTGTCTTAAACATACATGCACTTACTTTGTAAGTAATCAGTTATGCCATCCAGACCACCCCTATGCCAGAATATATTTCACAATTCATTTGTGGAGTCAGAGAGAGGAGAGGTGTTATAATTGCTCTTTCTCTCCCTTTCTCACACACAGAAATGCTGATACGCACTGCAGGTGACTTTTACAAAACTGTGTAACTCAGGCATATGACATGTCTCCATAGTTGTGAATTTTGAGAATCTGTCTTTGACTGCAAGAGGCTGATTCTGACAGACGCAGCAGTGGCTGCTGACGAATATGGCAGGGTGCGTGCATATGTGTGTGTGTGTAGAAACGTTCCAGAAAAAGTTTCAGAAATAAATCACACTTTGGTTGAGATAGCTGGGAGGATGGTAGTCTTGAGGAGGTGACTAATATTGCAGCAGTTATGCTGGACAGGTTGAATCTATGTATTTATCTAAAAGAGTATACAGAAGCCAGGCAACTTTATTGTACTGTTAGATCTATGCATTATTACAGGAAGAGCTTCTAGTGCCACCAATATTAAAGGTTGCCAATACGTGCCATTAAAAGACCTTCTTTTCAGTTGCTTACACCTTTGCCAGACTTTACCTGTTTGGGCTGAAATTTTCAGAGTGTCCGCCTCAGGGTAAAGGGTTTTGGGGGGACAAATTCCACCAAAATTGTTCACCCATTTTGTGAACTGATATTAGGGAAAATATGTTGATTGCCCATATTAAAAAGTTCTTACATGGTTTCATTAAGAAACTCTAGCACCCCTATGTTTTGGAGCAGGGATTGAAATTTGGCAGGGGGTTGCCCTGGTGGCAGCCTCTTGCCATTTCTAAAAAAAAACAACACCCAAATTTGGCCAAGTTATAAGCCCTTTGAAACATCTCAGTTCACACATGTTCAGTGAAAACTTCTTTAGTATTTTCCTGTGACTATGCAACTAAAGACTGCATCATAACGTGTGTGCAATAAAGGGCCGAATTAAGGCTGCATGGTCAACTTTAATTCTGGCATTTTCCCCACTTTTGAATGTTTAATTTTGCAATCTAATGTTCTTTTAGCATAGTTTATTGTGTGTAATATAAAATATAACGATGATATTTTGAATAGTCCATCTCTGGAGTGTAGGAAACTGCACCACTTCTTTCTTCAGGTGTTTGATTTCATTAGAACTTCTCAATGGAATTAGCCCTGCAAGTCACAGTTAACTTCTAGGAAGTGCATGATTTTATTATATCTGCATACATATACATGCATACACATACACACACACTTTTTGTGCGTGTCAGGATTAGAGATAGGCATCCTAGGAATTTAAATCTTTGATTTGCATCTTGCTCTTGTAAAGTGCAGCTACAATATTATCATCAGGGAGAAATCTCCCACACACTGTTATGAACACTCTAGCGGGTAAATGTTAAGCAGGATGCACAGTAAATTAACCACAGCACACCCATTAATGCTAATGAGCATTCCACGGTTAATTTCCCAGGCACCATAGTGAAAATGTACCCATAAGTGTTGGTTTCAAACCTGGCTACCACACATTTAGACTAACAAGATGTACTAGAAAATGAATAGACCGTCTAACTCATGTGCCTATTTTTATTTTGGATCAGATTGTTACTGACATGGACACACAAAGGCATAAGCCAAATATGACTCCAGCCCTATTCCCTATGTAGTGCAGTTGAGGCACATGAGGTACAGGGGTGGGGGGAGGACATGAGCAGGGACTGGGTGCTTCCTGCCCTCCCCGGGCTGCATCTCCCAACGTGCTGGGAAATGTTGCTAAAGGGGTGGTTTTCTCTGTACTACACACATTTTACTTCTTGCTCCTGGTGCCATGTAAATATGCCTTTAGAGACATCAACCAAGGATCCAGGCCCCATTGTGCTAGGCTCTCTACAAGCACAAGTCACGAAGAAGTCCCTGTCCCAGAGCACTTACAAGCCAACATTATCACTACTTGTTTGAATAATGGCATATAGTAGGTAGGCAGGCTTACTAGCACAGCTTTATCAGTGCTCTTCACTTCTTATCTATAGCATCTGCTGGTGTTGTAGGCCTTGTACAGATGGCCATTCACGCATTTTTGTGTGCTGGCTTTGCACTGTGCATACATATGGTCTAGGACTAGACCACTGAACTCAGTTTCACTTACATGTATCATTTTGAAAATGTGCTACAGATTAAAACCATGTTTTAAACACACTACATTAACATTAAATCACCTTTAGTCTGAATATTAAGCAAAGTTTCATTGGGTTCAGTGGGATACTGGATGCAATGATTTACAACATAATGGGTCTATTAGAGGCATTTACATTATCAGTATTTTATGTGGATTTTGATAGTATGGGCAAGTATTCTACATACAAATCCTTGAGTGTCCGTGTAAACTCTGGATTATCATTAGGGTGTCCAAAATGTTTTTCAAAGGCTAAGAGCACAGTGGCTCATGGAAAGAACAATTACAGTTTTAAGCACATTGTAGATGAAGAATCCATGGACCTGACAGTCTGACATTAATGACTTCTGTTTTAGGACTCATTCATGCTATTAGGTCTGGCTACTGTCTGAAGTTGGGAAAATACACAAAAATTACAGCTTCCTCTTTCTCAGTAGGAGAATCATATTGACAAATGATTAGAATATAACTCTCCTTAATACTTTTTTTCTCCAAGTCACACCTGTAGTTTCAGCATTTCAGTTGCAAATAGGCTCTTGATGTACAACTGGAATTATCGTTAAAAGGTGCATTTATATCTACTGTCAATAACAAACACTTTACATGTTTTCTAAGGATCTTTCCCTTTCATTTTTAATAGAATTCCCTGTCTCACATTCCTTCCTATCCCCAAGCCTCTTTCTAATCACTGAATTAAAGGAACCCCAGTATACACTGAAAAAATATAGTTAACCCTTCGTTTCCCTTAAATTAGGATGACTTAAGAAATCAGTAGTGATACAAAGAACATCGTGCCAAAGTCATCAATCTCTCCCGCAACCCTTCACCCCATTGAAAACAAAAAGATAAATTATGAATCACTGCAGATTTTAACTTCATGACAGATTGGAGTGGTTGAATCAACAGAGAACTTCCAGTTAGAGTCACATTCAAAGGAACTTTGTTAAAAGAAAGAAGAAGATAGACGTCCCATGTTCACATCCACCACAACACTTATTCATTTTGTGAACTACAGAGTCAGAATTTTCACAATGCTACAGCTAACTCATAACTGGCTACTTTCTGTTACACTTTCTCATGCTGAATAGCACTTTACCATGCATATAATCTCATCGATTATAATAAGACTACTTGCGGAATAACATGAGTAAAGGTGACAGAATGTGAGCCTGTATGAACAATGGTGGCATCAACGATTGCACTGCTGAAGGGAAAATCACAGTGTTCAAGCCATGTAGGGGCAATATTTTCATGGCTGAGACCAAATTTATTTATTGTATTGGAACTTACAATACTGGTAAACCAAAAGCATGGATACTACAATGTGCATGAGGTGCTGAAGCCTAAAATTGTGAGAAAGTACATTCGGCATTACAGGGTCAATCATACACTGTCGTTGCTCTTATTAGCCTGTTTGTGGGAAGCTGGAATATAGTACCATGAGGCATATGCTGCTAGGAAGAAACTGTCTGAGGGTATAAAAAAATGCAGAAAGGTAAAGATGCCTAATATCAGGAATTCTCTTATAGGAAGCATCCACCCAGTGAGGGTTAGAGTATTTCCTACCACTACATGTTATACTACTTGATAGCAAAAGCGGAAAAAAATCTGCTGGCACTTAAAACTCGCAGTGCAGTTATCCATTTAAAACCCTATATCAGATTACCAATACCATGTGATATCTTATATAAAGCTGGATAACATTCATATCAGTTTGTATCCAGTACAAAGCTTCTAATAAATAAATAGGGCTAGAGGCATGTTTTGATGGCAGAGGGCAGCATTCTGCTCTGTTCTCATTGAAAGATGGCCCTGGTTTAGTAAAGATATGTTTTGTTGGCAAAAACTCTGCTATCATCTGGTTAAGTGGTGGGATGTTCAGACATGAAGCTCAAGCAAACATTTTAGCTTAATCTTGAAGGCAAGTGATTTACTTTGTAGCATTTCAAGGCTATTTATTTTACAGTGCAGCAGCTTGTTTGCCTGGAATCAGTGTGACTCACAAAATCTTGTCAAAAAGGAACATTAGGAGGAGGAAAGGGAGCCATAAAAGAAGGAATAAACATAGAATGGGAGTCAGAAAGAGACTCAGTGAAGGAACAAAATTGAACAATGAGTGGAAAAGAGAAGTGAGGAATTAAACACAAGAGAAAATGATATTGACTAGAAATATGTCATGTAAAAAAGAAACGTAACTTAGTGCACGTTGTGGAACTCTTACACACCCTGGTGAGCACTTGTCCATGGGAGCAGCCTCATAGACTTAGAGGGACTATTTGTGTAAGTGCTCATCTATGTCAGTAAGAAATGGACAGTTTAGCTCTTTAAGTGTACTCATTCTTGTTAATTACCAACTCTTTGGGGCAGAGACCATTTTTTTGTTCTGCATTTGTACAGCACCAAGCACAATAGGATTTCTGGACCATGACTGGGGCTCCTAGGCACCATGGTAATACAAATAAATAATCAAATACATAATAATAATAATATACAGAAGACAGAAGGCAGGGAGTAGCAGATGACATAAAGCCCTGAAGCTTTGATAAATGTGAATAACTAGTTTCTGTGCAAAAGGTTAATGTTTTTAACCACTGCATACCTGACATTAATCAGCCATTTAATCAGCTTGTGATAAACAATTTTTATTTTCTTCTATTTATTTCACCCTTTATTTTATATTAGAAAGTGGGCCATTTCCCACTAGGTACATTTTGAAACTCAGCCCTAATTCTTCTATCCTAACACCTCATACAATTCACTAAGTAAGGTACTATTCAGAATAAGTGAAGCTGAATCAGGGCCCTCAAGAATAGGAAGCTTGAAGCCATTCAAATATTCTGCCTTTCATATTAGCACCACTATTCAAGAGAGAGGAAGATGAAGGTAAACAGTACAAAGTAGAGTACCATATGTACTCTCCTATTGCTATTTAAAGAAATAATAGGTTTTGTTGTTCAGCAACAGTGTTTTCTTTTTCTTTCCCCTTATACAAAGCATTTGAATGAGAGAGCGTATAAAATTGATTAGTATTTTATGCCAGTCAGTCACATAAATATCAGCCAATACCAGAATAACATAAAAATATACACAGCAACATTTGATCTATGCTTGGGCCTTTTTTTTTACACCTTCTAAATAAATAAAGCACATATAATCACAATCCCAAGAATGTTATATTAATATTTTGGTAGGGCCAGTGAAAAACCCACCAACGGAAATGTCCAAATAGCATGGTAATATTTTTCTTCTCAGATGAGTCTTTTTGGTTTCCTGTTTTCACTGTGCAAATCAAAGTTTGGCATTTTTTGTATCAGGTAATACACACTAGAGATGTCCTCAGTAGCTCTTTAGATGCACTTGGGTCAATGCAAATCTTTTCTTCAGTTTCAATTAGAAATCATCCTGATCCAAATACTCTAAACTTTGGGGATACTCTAAATCTGAAGCTGGATACATAATTGAACTTTGCCGTTGACATCTATCTTTATAATAAGCTGAACTAGAATCTCAGATCCACATATTGACTTCCTGCAGGGTATATTAACATTTTGCGGCTCTGGGTCCTGTCTAGTTATAATTAGTGTTAGCTCATGCTCCCTTAGTTTTGCTTTGAAGTTTAAGTTCAAATGAACCCCATAACACATGCCTCTGACTTTAATAGGATTTGCGGGAGCTCAGTATCTCACAGGCCAGATCATCTGAATCAGGCAAAAATCATTAAGTTTCCTACCAAATCTTGTGAAACTTGATCTTTAATATGAGTTCAACAAGAAACTATAGCACAGCACTATTTTGGTTGAAGTGGGAACCTGGTTCACTTCAAATCTCAATGAACTTTTTGATGAACTTGGGTGAGAATGAAATTAAACCAGAAACCAGGCAAGCTGTATGTGGTATCTGCATTTTTTCTGGTTAACATTTCACTTTATTCCAATACACATAGTTGTTGCTTAATAGTGAAAAGTTTTTAGCAAAGTTATGATCATACAGTTATGTAGCAGTTGTTATTAAAAATGATTAATATTCACTACAATATCTGCAATACCAGAGCTGTTGCCTATTCCAAGTATAGGGAAATACTGAAGAATTTGCTGGTTAAATGTTGATTTTTTTTAAAAAAATAGCAGACATAATTTCTTTCATCCAGCTAAATTAGGCAGCTATTTAACAGTGTGCATCAACACTATACACCAGAACTGAAATTTAGCTAGGACACCAGTGCTAAAATAACTACTTTTCCAGAAAGTTCCGTGGGATCTTTAGTGACCACAGCCTTCCTGACTTGGTTTTACTTTAATTCAAAACTGCCCCTCCAGCATGAAGAATTATGTAGCATGCTGTCAGGATATTAGGCTTATCCTGAATCACAGTAGAGAATAGAGACCCACCTATCTTATCACTCTGTAGGCTTTTCTTTTAAAGTGTGGTCATCCAAGTACTGTTTTGACCCACCTTAATTCTGCTTAGTTTCTGCGAGCTGACAAGTTCAGTGATCACTATGATTGCCAGCATACAAAAAAGTGAAAGATGAAAGGTCCTAGAATGTACTCCACAAGAAAGGCAATGCCTGAACCCTCAGATGTGTTGCATATTAATTACAGTGGAATTATTTTCATTTGCAGATTTCCAATTCTCTTTTTATGGAAACACCTCCCAAAATAATGAAGAATCCCTGAAAATGTGAAATCTGGACAAGACTATATTTTTATTGAACTGAGAGTGCTTCTGGTTGGCTAGTGAGAAAGTAATAATTCACTAGAAAATGGAAAATATTTATAGTCTAGAACATGGCTTAGCTCCACTGCAGATTTTGAAACCCAGAATCTATCCTATCACAATACTCTCGAACATTCCTCCTTCTATTGAACTAGTAGGTTTTAGTCTACCTGCACATGTGAAGCCCTATCAGCTCTGAGAATGCATATTCCATGTGAACAGTAATGCCTGGCACCATGAAGCTAAGCAAGCTTGAGGGGCGTTTATGTGGAGCATCTTCAATAGCATACCTTGCATCAACTATTGTGTAGAGTGTAAGGGCGGCATGGCTATGACCAGATCCTACACATATAGCTGTCTAGTGGGTCACTTCTATTTCTGCTCTCAGGGAGTTTGGGCAAGCTGGTTAAAATGTCAAAAATGACATTGATATCACTGATCATTGTAGAACAAGGATACAATTATGGGCCATTGAGTTTAAACAACTGCAAGTGCCACATTCTTTTAATGCTTATCTAGACTAGAACAGCAGCTGAGAAGACTACTTTTTCACATACCAGGTCAGCCTGCATAGCAGCTGGCAAGCGATCTGAGAAAATATGTGATGATATCAGAGCACATGTTGAGAGAGATGTTAGAACCATCACATAGAAAATTCAGCTAGAAAGGGATTTAATAGCATCTGCTCTCAATTATCTTGTGCATCTCCTGCAGACCATTCTGAAAATATGCCTCCAAAATTTAAACCTAAATTAGACAGACTATTTAATTAACCAGGAAAGGAGAGAGCCCAATGGAAGAAAGAAACTTGACAATCATATCACACTGAAGTTTTGAAATTTCAGTCATGTCTTTTGAAATTAAGACCGGGATTCTTCATTCCATGTGTAGGCACCTAAATAGTCCCCTAATTTTCAAAAGAGCTGAGCATTCAACATCCTCTAGGAAGAAGCTGGGTACTCAGAATCTTTAGAAAATTAAGCCACTATTTAGGTGCCTATATATAGAATGAAGAACCTAACTTTAGGCACCCAGTTTTTAAAATTTTGGCCTAAGCTTCCTCAGTCCTATTAATCCTGTCTCAAGTGTGGAGATGGACTTCACTAGAGGATCTCTTGACGTCTCCTTCAGCCCTGCATTTCTATAAATCTATAGTCATCTATTCGGAATGATAAAATTGGAGGAGCTATTATTTTTACCTCTGACCAAAAAGGCCTCAAGTCTCAGGAGTTTTCATATTTCCAGGGACAGCAAAAAGAAAGGCTGAAGTATGTCTTTTCCATGACTGTCATGGTAGTATATCTTAAAAATTCTCCCTCCTTTTCCCCTGCGTTAGATTACTATATAGAGTCCTGATCCAGATAATTTTATGTAGATAATAGTCACTTGCCTATCCACAGAATGGTTGCAAT
Organism: Natator depressus; assembly: GCF_965152275.1. Classification (NCBI taxonomy): domain Eukaryota; kingdom Metazoa; phylum Chordata; order Testudines; family Cheloniidae; genus Natator; species Natator depressus. Next base: position 69,162,281 of record NC_134235.1, on the reverse strand, counting down.
GTGCTATTTCTACATAAATGAACATTCTTCTTGAGTGTGGGTTACAACACAACACAACACATTGGACAATGTGTCCATGGTGTCAGATTCCAGTTGGATCATATATTACCTTAGCCCTTCTGTTAGGTCTGTCTTTCACAGGAGATTGTTCCGCTTTCCACAGAACATTCTATTTTTATGAGGATTCTTCTTCACTGTTCTTCATTTTCATCCTGTTGCATTTTTGCTCTCAGGTAACCCAAGCTCTAGTTCAATATCCTTAGAATAACATCTCTTTAGGATACTCAAAATGGTGATTTCCTCAGGATGGTGATAACATGAACAGAGAATGCATACTCTTGTCAGTTAGAGTGTCAGTATTCACAGGAGATCTGTCCTCTGGGAAGCACAGAACATTTAAATGGATAAATACTTTTTATAGAAGGTATTTTAAAAAGGGTTTTATTGTTAGACATGATCATACTTTAGTGAACCAGAGCAGGGGTCTGTGAGCCTGATTTTGAGAATTTTATTCCAAGTTCCCCCTGTGACCATGGGGAAGATAGTTAAGCATTCCATAGCTCAGTTTATACATCTGTAAAATAGGTATAAAATACATCACAGAGATAATGCAATGATTGCAATGTAATTAATGTTTGTAATGTGCTTTGATGCCCTCGAATGAAATACTACTACATAGTGCTTTGAGATCCTCAGTTAGGAGATATGGAGCAGTAAAAAATGGTATTACATTATTTATTATCTTTCACTTTAAAACTTGAAAATTAAAGCGTCTACGGGTTTTCTCCTCTTCCGCTAGGTTATTATTGATTTTGCTGTTCTACTGCTGCAGAAGGCAATACTTCTTGTTTAGTAGTAATCTGTCCCTGTCATAGCACCATCACACAGCACTGAGGAAGTCAGCAGGAATGGAATGTGCTGCACAGTTCTAGGATGCCAGCCACGCACTAGTAGGCTGCCAGGCCCAATACTCCATTTATTGCTTCTCTGTTTAATAAAGGGACATTGCTTGTTAACTAACTGCTTCTGCTCCCAGCATGGTGGGAGCTCAGGTAGAGTGGACCCACAGTGAATTTCAAAGCAGTTACAGCCAAATGTTATTAATTTTTATAAGGCTTCTCAGTATTAGCAAATATATTTATAAATTGGTTCAAACAATTAAGCTCACAAAACAGTGAGTGGAGTAGGGAGGAAAATAATGTATGTATTTTAAGCATTCTAGTTGGTAAACTAGTCCACATGCTCTTAAAAAAAGGATTAGGTTTAGTAACCGAGAATCTGGCTTCAATCAGAGATGATGGTTTATAGGTAGACTGAGTACAAAGAGAGGTCCATTAGACTCAAAGGACACAGCAATGGAACAATGGAAGCAGACAGGAAGCCTGCACTAATAAATATGCCCACTGGGCCAGTGCCACTGCCTAGCATGGCATAGATACATACAGCAGGATTATACAGTAAATGGGGCAAACACAGTCCAGTCCATCTGTCATAAACATTAGGTCCAAAGGCCACAGGTGCAGATTGCACTAAAATGTAAAAATTACACCCAGACAGAGACTACTTCATATAACAGGGAGGGGGGGGGGAAAGAGAGGAGAAAAAACACAACAGTGATTTGTTTCCAATCAATAAATGTTCTCTGAACTGCCTTGTGTGTCCTTGGCAGTCACTGTCTCTTCCTTTCTCTCAGTCATTTTACATGTATAATGTATACTGTATTTTTCAAAAGTGCCCAGAATATTCAAGATCGTTTTTTTCCTCAAATAAATTTGGCCACATCAGCTTGATAATTTGGAAAAGGTAGATAGATTTGAAGAAAGAGTCATTTCTCCACTCCGTTTCAGACATGCCCACTATGGTGAGAATACAATATACATCTGCTCAGCTATGGAATCACTTTCAGATGTCATGGTATATGCAGCTGGAATGGTGCTCAAATAACGAACAGCCAAATGAGAGAGTTAGCCGAAATTTATCTATCTCCAGAAGTCCAGATAAAAGGCATCGAAATGTGGGTGCAGTAAGTACTATGCATGTACAAATAGCTTCTGCTTGTTTACAGTCTTCAGCTGCACTTCCAACTGATTTCTCATACTAAGGTATTCCTCCACAGTAGCTCCTGCAGAATAAGCTACATAACACTGGCTGCATGCTCAAGAAAAACATATTGAAAAAGGATAAAAAATGTCATCATTTTCTCATGTCAGAATCATAATATCTCTCTGAATAGGGGGTTTTACCACTCGCTATCAAATCTAACTGAAGTACTCAGTGAAATGTTGAAGTTTTTCCTTGTCCTTTTGTCCTTTCCCAGACATTCTTTGATGTAATAGGTTAAATTTATATAAACACTTTTCTAGGTGTCTGTTCGTTTGTTTCAGTTACAGATGCCATCTCTTTCACAAAACCCTGAGAGAAAAGTCCTACGGAACATAACAGAAAGTGATAACTCTTCTAGAGGTTTTTGAGTCATTCAACAGAATTTAGTATAGAGTTTTATCCCAGCTACAGAATTATGCTGGTTTAACAAACTCACATACCATTTTCTATTTAATCATAGGGAATTTCTACAGAACCCTAATATATTTCAAAAACTCTTTTGGTTTCTCCCATATTAAATCTTGTAGGACTTTCCAATAAGAGAAAACAAACTCTACCCACCCTTCCCCTTTTATCCAGGAAATCATTAGTTGTTCCCTATACGATGAGTGAAATCGTGAAAGGACCCCCTCAATTACTTGCCAACAGATTACTAATGGAAATGAAGAGGAATAGGATGTACAGAGTTTAATTTTTCTACTGTGGCAGATTCCCTTGATATATTCTCTCGCAATTGGGTAGCAAAGACCGAGTGGGGTGAAGTAGGTAATGATTATATGTTTCCATCTCTTAATTGAACACCCTCAAAAACCTTAAAGATTAAATATTACAGAAAAACAAATCACTGTATTTTTATTTTAAAACAACAACAAAGAAACATTTGAAGAATCCAGAGGTTCCTGTAGTTTAAGTCTCCTGAAACTATAAGAGGTATAGACAGCAGGAGCTGGAGTGGCCTGAACAAGTTGAGCAGCCCTTCACGAGGGGAGTGGAAGTATTCACCTCATTTGCCCAAGAGCTCAGAGACAGAGGAACAAATGTGGCCTCTTTGATAGAGGCTTTTCTTTCTTATGGACCCATCAATGTGTCTGATACTTGGGGACTCCAGTTGTAAGTTGCCTCCTCCAGTGCCTAAAACCCCGTACCACAGCAGCTCCTCATCCCTCATGATTTGACACTGCAATGTCTCCCAGTGCCTCTGTAGAAACCACTTGTCCTCTCTATGTTCCTAGTTCCTGTTATCCAGAGTGCGCTCCCACTTGACAAAAACAGCTGCCCAGCAGCAAGCCACATCTCCTGCTTTATCCACCCTGTGGATAAATACAGCAGTAAGGACCTCTCCAGGATCAGCTTGAAGGTGCTGATCCCCACCTTGATGCTGCTGCGATGGCTGTGCCTCACCTCCCCCTTGGCTGACATTGCATTTTGCTCATCTCTCCTCCCACCAACTTCTCAGTGACACTGGAAGTGAGGCTTATGACTTTCCTCCCTGACAGCATCCCACTCCTATTATGCTAGTGGGTGATCATGCAGCTGCAGAAGCATGTACATGGTCCTCTACCATGTGTAGAAGAGATTCCAAAATATAGTTGCATTGGGTATTGTTCCCCCGGCCTCAATGCCTGTCCACATGGAGGAACATTAGAACATGTGCAAATATCTCCAGCAGGTACCATGTCTCCAACTAAAAGACTTCACTGCTATTCCCTAAGCTTCACTCCTACACTCTGACTTCTCTTCTCCTCCTCACTGCTGCTTATGTATTTATGTATTTATTCTGTATGAGAAAACTACGGACTTAAAAGTATACAACTAATCTCTCCTGGCCTCTATCATCCTCGCTCCCAAACCCAGATGAGCACTGCCTGCACACATTCATCAGTTTATCCCCAAATGCCAATAGTCACATGAATAAAAACCTTTCCCCAAACAGAAAGCAGTTCACACAAATTTTCATGACAGAGAACAAAAAGTGGATGCAAACAGGATCAGATAAACACATGGTTCAGAATTCTACTACTTCCCTCCTATTATTTACGTAGCTCTCCTAGCTAAACATCTGTACTCACAATTTTTCCAACATAAATGTGCAGCCCCAAGAGGTTCAGACACTTTGGATAAGTATCTAGTTTACACCTGTGATGAAGTGGGACCATTCTGCACTATTTTATGAGGCCTATGTGTGCCTCAGTTTCCCCTGTACATTGCATGGCTACCTAATGGGGGAGAAAAGGACTCATTTGCTCTCAAGGAAGGCTGAGAGACTTAGGTGTGCGTGTGTCAACTAACTGCCTGAGTGGAGTGAATGTGCCATTAAAAAAGACTGGCCGAGGCCAACCCGTATCAATGAAAATCTGAGAAGACAATGGAAAGCCCACTCACCAGGACATTGACACCTATCAGCCAATGACCCAGAGGGAGGAGAGGATTTCCCCACCTCTCAGTAGGGAAGCTGGGAAAAGAACAAAGGACTGGGAAGTGTGAGGTGGTGGGGATAACAGTTGGTTTCTGGAAGAAGTTTAGAGTTCTTTCACCTGGTAACAGTCTAAAGAAGGAAGTTGGAGAGAGAGAGAGACAGAGCACCTGAAAATGGAGTTCACTGCAGTCTGGTTGGTGCTCTGGGCTGACCAGAATGGACTGTGGTTTAATTTTCATTTCTCTCTGCTAACCTAACAACTCCCTACGCTGTGTTAGAGTTGACTAAGAAACTCTATTGCTTTGAAAACGCTGATTGAGTGTCACTGTAAATATTTGGTGAGGTGCATTAATTCCCAAAGTCTCTACCAGGAGAATGTCTCAGTTCAACACACAGAACAGAGCTCATAGCGTGAAGCAGAAGTGCTGAAGCCCCAGAGGCTCACTCTCAGGAGGCAGTGAGGACGTGTGTCGTACCCTGAAGGAAGAGTGAAACCCTTTGGGGTCTGGCACATCAAAGAGGTTCCTCCGAGAACTGTTCCAAAGTTGCGGGCGTAGCCCCGACCCTGTGGATCTGTGACAACACCCAAACTCCAACTTTTCAGATTTGATCATCACAGTATTGGAACAACACTTTGACTTTACCTGTCTTATGTGGCCGCAAGCCTGATGCCTAAGCACAAGTGACTGAACCACTCTTACAACATTTAGGTTTCTCAGAACCTGATCCATGCTGGTGAAAGGGAAAGAATGCCTCACCTCAGCATTGGCTATGGAGGAATTACGCATGTGTTAGAAAGGGATGCCTTGGACAACTAACTCTAACCAGTGCTCCCGCAATGCAACTCTGCCAGCTCATGGGGAATAGAGCCACTGGCCTGCCCCTGTCCCTGCTTGGCATATAGCTAACTCCTACCTTATTTCCCTTCCATGCACCTAGATAAATTATAGCTGCTATGTCATAGGTGTCTCTTCCTTTAGGACCAGCCATAATTTGAGCCTCCCTCTTCATTGTTTTACATGTAAGATATATCCAGTTCCATACATTCATATGAAGTCCTCTTATTCTTTCACCAAGGGTTTCCTTTATTTGCAGTGCTGAGAGGCACCTCAATTACACAGCTCCAATTAAAAAAACACCACACTAGCACAATTGTTAACTCTTCCAAAGAAATCGATGTGGTTAAACACTTTTGTGGTGGCAGTGATGTGCCCTCAGTTGTGAAGATGTGCCCTCATAGTCTATTCAGTCTATGCACCAAAGAGTGTGCATTGCATAACTTTACTGGGATTGTTTACAAGCCCATTACCATTACAGATACTGCTGCACAGGATCTATAATTACATTTATGCCTCATGAGCAAGCTGATGGAAAGAAACATTTGCTTAAGGGTCCAATCAATGAACACAGAGCTTACACTGGTCTTTATTTTATACAAGCTTACTGCTTATTACTTTGGAGCATTCATTACAATTATTGGACTACGCTAGCAGAACTATATAGCAGAGGACTCTTGGGCCTCTGATTCTCTATTCTGGTTATGATTTAGCATATAAACCCATATGCTCTTGTGCCTAGAGAGTGCAACACACATGACTCTCAAACCAAGGGCCCATAGTTACTACTTTTGAGATTAATCCATTCTGAAGCCCCTGAACTGCAAAGGATCAATTCTTCCTGCCAATATATGGCACCAATCATCTCTGTCTGGGATGATATAGTTGGCGTTGGTCCTGCTTTGAGGAGGGGGTTGGACTAGATGACCTCTTGGGGTCTCTTCCAACCCTAATCTTCTATGATTCTACCACATACAGTGTCTTAGTAAACCTTCTCTTGCAACACAAATGCAGCCGTCAATTTTCCAGCATACAGTATGTGATAGACCCTCCATGTATCAGAAAGCTGGACCAAGTCCTGTAACTGCAGACTTGACTATGTTGTTTTTCTTAAATGGAACATAAAATACCTCTGGGTTGACAACTTGGGTGCCAAGTTTCAGCCACTGAGTTTTTGAAACGTTTTCAAGCAGGTGCAGATACCACCTGGCACAGTGTAAAGGAGCACAATAGGAATGCCTAGATAGATTAGACTGATAGAAATGATACAGCATCCTCACTGTGAACATACTGCTTATTGTAGTACAAATATTGTCAAGCTATTTGCATGTTCAGAGACAGTGACAAAACATGTTTGCATCCTGGCCATCAGAATCAGAATTCTTCAATACTGTCACAAGCTGAGGCTGACTGTGGTGAATTTCATTGTACTCTTATCAGCCAGTAGTGGCTGGAACACCATTATTAAGGGCTTGATCCTGCAAGCTGCTAAGCACCCTCAACTCCCATTCAGTCAGCACCTCCCAAGATCAAGACCTAATGGCCCATAATACTTAGTCCTGCCATGAGTGCAGGGGAGCGGACTAGATGACCTCTCAAGGTCCCTTCCAGTCCTATGATTCTATGATCCTTCTCCTCCATTGTCTATCCTTTTATGCCACCTTTCCCTTCCCCTACCCTGCCCAAAAAATTCCCATGACACTCCTTGCATTAGAATCATGTTCCATTTACTCTGAGTTAAGAACCAGTCACAGCAGGGTCTGTGAGTTGCAGGGTATCTCAATCTACATGAACTTTCAGTGTTCAGAACCTTGCAGGGTGCCTTAGGCCTTACAATTAACATCTTATTCTATTTTGTAATTTCCTAGGTATAGTTCACCCCCTGCATTACAAATATAAATCAAATACTTTTTATGTTCTCCATCACAGTCTTTCCTCCCACCTAAAACACACACAGGAAAACTTCTCCACAGTCACATAATTGGGCCACCGTTACTGGATAATTCTTTTACTTGTGGAACCATTTGTTCTGCTATCACTCAATGTACAAATGATTTTAAACAGATGCAGAAACAAAATAGATTATTAAAATCAGGTTATTTGATTTCAAAAATACAAGATTATATATATATGATATATATATATATAGACAAGGTTTTCTGATTTATCATTAACTTTGTTGTAATTAAATTGCCTGTAAAATAATAGGTGTATGCAAATATGGGATATGTTGTAAAAATACAATTGTTAAAAATTGAGATTTCCTCAGAAATAAATGTGTTGTAAATATAGAAATATTTATTTATATGCACTGGAAAAACTGAATTCATATTTGTTTTGGTCAGTGTTAAGGCTGCTGTATGAATTTTGATTTCTCACCCATACTTATGTGTGAGAGCATTGCTTGAAGCTTTATGTATGAAAAGTGAAGCAGTTTTCAGTCTTTGTGAGAGAACCATAATTCAGCATTTCTTTTATTCTAGAGTTGGTGTTAGTTAGGAAAGGAGGTCAACAACCTCAATGCACCAAATTGATTTAGTTTTTTTTCCAGAGCTGCCATATATATTTACAGGACACTGAGAGAGGGTGAGGAAATAAATTAAAATAATAAAAAATTGCTAAGATTGTTCAAGCTACACAGGGAGAAAAGATATAACACTGGAATAAGTTTCCAACAGCTCTCAGGGGAATGGGAGAAATATCTATTCTGAAATTAAATAAATTAAATAAACTACTGTATTTAGTGAAAAGCACCATTTCCTATCCCACATAAGTACAGTAAACAAGTGACTGTACTACTAAATGCACTCCTCTGAAATAGCGGGGCCACCAGAAATAAAATGGCTAATACGATGTTTTCTTGTGTAACATGGGATATAATTTATTTTTCAGTTATTTTTGCACTCTGTGGATTGATGCCCTGAATACAAGAAGGGGAAAACCTTAATTAACTCAGTTGGTCCAAAACCCCGGCATGTCCTTGACTACATGCAGGGGTCTACATATTTAAAATACCCTGATTACTGACCACCAACGGCTGAATCAGATCTAGTCCCAACTGTAGACAAAGCCAAATGTACACTACATGTTAAAATATACATCATTCCAATATTTAAAAAATAATTTATTCCCTATTGGGCAATGCACAAAGGCCAAAGATTATTCCCCTTAACGTATTCAAGATGAGATACTAAAATACATAATCATCTGAATGTGGGGCTATTGGATAGCCCAACAATGCACACCTGATTGACAGGGAAGGGTTTTAAGAAATGGCAAGGACTCACAGAAGTTAGAAAGGGAAGAAATAGTGAGATCATAGAGTTAATACACCTATAAGTATGTGATAGACAATAGTACCCCAATCAACGAAATAGCAAATATTAATCTGGTAACAGAGTACAACTTTTGGTGATAACAGAACCCTTCTGTTCCTTAATCTATTACAATTTAAAAGTAATTTGCTGTATAGGGTATGGATACAGACAAGAATGGCAAACTCTTAATATGATATATATATATATATATATATATATATATATATATATATATATATAGTCGAAGCACACCTATCCATTGATATTATTTTGGTCACTGAATTTTAGGGGTTTTATACTCCATATGCTACAGAAAAGGCAGACCAGGTGTTTATGCAATTTGGCTTATAAATAAAATTCACTGAAGCAACACAAACAGTTGGACTTCTACATTTTAGGACTTGAGAGCTAAAAAGAGACATTTAAAAAGAAAAGAAGAATGACCCTAGTTTCAACCTTTGTGGTACTTTTTGAGAAATGTATTTGGTCAGAGAAAAAGCTGAAACAGCTAGTAAAAATAAATGATCACCAGACTATAAATGTATTTTTGCAAAATTGTTCATACCTTTTACTCCCATGTATAAATGCACAGAAGCATGCAAAAGACAGGAAAATATTACATATCTGAATGATCTTGAGAACAGAAGTTTAGTTAGGGAAGAAAGGTGTTTTTGGGTTTGGGTTTGTTTTGTTCAAACTTAGTTTTTCTAAATACAGCCAAAATAAGGGGTGGGAGTGGAGGAACTAGGGGAATCTTCATTAGAAAGCTTTTCTCCATACATTTGTGATACATTAAGAGTAATTTATGTTTATACAGAGAAAAGCTAGGTTGTTAATTGAAGGTCCACTTAAATCTAGGTATTATGTGAGATTTCATGGCCCAAACAGATTTCAATATTCTTGGTTAACATTCCAGTCTGCAGAACACAGAGGATTTAATAAGAAAAAGAGGACTTGTGGTACCTTAGAGACTAACAAATTTATTTGAGCATAAGCTTTCGTGAGCTACAGCTCACTTCATCGGATGCATTCAGTGGAAAATACAGTGGAGAGATTTATATACATAGAGAACATGAAACAGTGGGTGTTACCATACACACTGTAACACCCATTGTTTCATGTTCTCTGTGTATATAAATCTCCCCACTGTATTTTCCACTGAATGCATCCGATGAAGTGAGCTGTAGCTCACGAATGCTTATGCTCAAATAAATTGGTTAGTCTCTAAGGTGACAAGTACTCCTTTTCTTTTTGCGAATACAGACTAACACGGCTGCTACTCTGAAACCAGAGGATTTAATGCTCATTTACATGCACTTGTGCCTTCCTTAGAGAAGAATATTGACTGTTTCCAAGATGATTGTTTCTTTTCACGAAGAAAAGGTGTTAAACAACCATGGGAGAACTCCTGGCCACACTGAAGTCAATGGCAAAGCTTCTACTGACTTCAGTGGGGCTAGGATTTCACCCAGTGTGTTTAAGGGGACAGTCTGCATAACAAAGTTGACTTGTCATACTGGACTGACCACTGGAATCTAGTGAAAAGAATAGGAGGACTTGTGGCACCTAAGAGACTAACAAATTTATTTGAGCACCTCTAAGGTGCCACAAGTCCTCCTATTCTTTTTGCGGATACAGACTAACACGGCTGCTACTCTGAAACCTGGAATCTAGTGGTATCTAATATCTTTCATTGTGCCGTGGCCTTTACATAGGTCACAAGGTGACACAATGGGAGGCAACCCACACACATAAAAGGTCAATTGTGCAATTATCACTGGTGCCCCATAAGCAACCAGCGTAAGCCATAAAGCTCAATTGTTGGAATCTCTTGTAAAGTTTGCAGGTAATCCCTCCCCAATGACAGCCTGTCAGATGGTAGAGCTTTTCACATGAGTAGGTCATCTGTTGTTAACGGTGTGTAACAAAAAAGTGCACCAGAATGAGTTACAAAGTTCATAAGTACTTGTGCCTGCAACCATCTTTTGACAAAACAAAACAAAAAACCCTGCTAAGATAACTTACGAAGTCAAAATGCATGGAATATTTTACCTCAGCAAATGCAGTCTCCAAAATCCAATTAAGCATTATACAGTTTTGATCATAGGACCATAGGCCAAAGTTCAGTCTAGGACGCCTGAAACTATCACCTAAATCCACATGTAGGTACATAAGTAAAAATATCATGGTTTTCAGAGGTGCTGAGTACCGAATACTCTCACCCAAATCAATGGAAAGTGATAGCACTTAGTACATCACAGGATCACACTATTTATTAGTATGGGTAGAATTTGCAAAAGTGTTCAGTGTTAGCATAGCTCTGGACCCAGTGAAGTCAATGGTAAACTTCCCCATGGCACCACTCTCACTGATCGCATGGAGCGCAGAGTTAGACCAATGCTGAGCCAGAGTGCTTCTGAAAATCCCACCTTTTTGAGAGGGCACTTCCTTCCAGAGTTCTTTTTTTATCTATCTTTGTTTATATTTGTACAATTTCTTTGAGAATCACAAAGTACAACTTATAGCAAACTGCTTTTCAAAAAGCTTACTAAAAATAACAAAGAAACAAAACAGGCAACATGTGGGTGGCACTTTCTAGATCTATAGAAAGCAGCTTCAACAAAAGTCCTTCAGAAATGAACTTTTATGTGGCTACTATACATTGCAGGATCTTTGCACATACAAAGCCTTTGTTAGAATGTCCTTACTTTAGATCATTAAAGGAAACCATGGGCAAAGAACAGCTTGAAAAAGTGATACTAAGCATACTTTGATTTTACATACTGAATTTTAAGAACATTGTTCAATCTTGCTTATCCAAATTCTCTGCTATTTGAAACAGGATCATGACCCCTATTTGTTAATTTAATTGAAAATGTCATGTATTATCTGAAACCTTGATTCTGTAGAATTATTTTATGCCTCCCACCATCGCCCTGCAAGACAGTCAGCTAACTGAGGTTATATTAAGAACAGGCTAGACAAATATCTGGCAGGGATGGTCTAAGTATAGTTAATCCTGCCTCAGTGCAGGGGGATGGACTAGTGATCTCCTGAGATCCCTTCCAGCCCTACATTTCTATGATTTCTATACTTTACCAGCAAAAAAGTTTGTAAAAAAGAATTACATGCTGGCCCCTAAAATGATCCCACAAAATAATAAATCTAGTGCCTCATTGCAAGCTGTCCTGTGCTACAATACACATGCCATTGCTACTCCTTAAAAAACTTTATTTAAGTATTCTGTCATTATTACATTATCCTCCAAGTATTTTGAATCTACCTTGGTGGAGAAGACAGAAACATTTAGTTTAAGTTATTTTCTTTTAACAGATTTTTAAAGAGTTACAGCTGGAGACTAGACATGGAGTATAAAACACTATGTTTTACTATCTAGCAACTATACTTCCATTTCAGCACTCTGCACTGACCTCTACTGGTTTACCCACTGTAAGCTCCAAAAATATTAAACCAGCCAAATTTAGCCTATTATTGCTGAACTTTTTACCTCTGTTCAGATTTGAGTTTGATAAAATGAACTGGCTGTAGCATAACAGGGTATTAGTCATCACACATCCGAGGAAAGAAATGTAAGAGGAAGTAGAGTTTTAAACCATTTGTAATGCAGTTATTTTTATGGTGGGTGAGACACTACTAAAGCAAAGAGATTAAAACCAAATCTAATAACACTCCAATTACAGTTGGTATAAAGGTATTAACAACACAAACTTCCATGATACTATTTTGATTGTATTTAAGTGTGGTTTTTTTACTGGCAACAATTTCTTGTTCATCTTTACTATCTGGTATGTTGTATCCACCAGCTGTCTCTCATCTTATATATACATTGTAAGCATTTTGGCTTTTTGAGGCATGGACCACCTTTTTCTTATGTTTTTGTACAACGCCAAGCACCACAGGACCCTGATCCATGATTATATATTCATTGTCTGCAATCATTCATATTTGACAGATTTCCATTTTACATAACACATTCGTCTCCAGGACCCTCTTCTGCTGAATTGTTTGCTCTAACTAGAATGGAGCTGGCAACTTTACTATCTGCACTTATCCACTACACACCAGTGGATCAAAGTTCAGCAGCAAGTCTGATGTTATAAAAGTATCACTGGAAATGCTCTATCAAATCAAAGTCATTAACATGTCCCACTGAAAGCAGTGATGTGGTTACTTCAGCCTTCTTACTACTCATGATTTATCACTGGTCTACTTATTCAGTCTCTCAGCTATATTTAGACCTTTGTGCTTTACAGTAAAAAACAACCCAAGTTCAGAATAAGTAAACTAGCAAACTTTTCCATGCTCATTTACCACAAAAAACATTTTCGGTATCTGCGACACTAATGCTGCGAAACTTTCCAATTTTCTAAGGCTATTTTTAGACTTCTTTGTTATATAAGTCTTCAGCTATGAATAATAGTTTTATGACTCATGAGAACTTTATTTTCGCACACTGCTCCCCAGCCAATCTATCAATGAGCCCAAGAGAACTGGGTTGTTTTTTTTTTTAAAAAAACCCTATGTTTGCTGGGAAAAAAAGTTCAGTGCAAGTATTGTGAAGTCTTGTTCTGTCTGTGTATAGAAAAAAGTCCAGTGCACATTGTGAATATGTTTGGGGCCTCATATAAAGGCAAGCAAAATGACCATTTGAAATTCTCAAGATCATGCCTACCTATTTGGTTTCTTATGTGTAACAATAGATGCAGTTTTCCCCTGTTCACACTTTTTAGATCCTAAACACAAACGGATAATCCAGATTGTTAGCAAAATCTAAAAAGAAATCCCCATACCGTACAACTAAACATTTCAGCGACCTTTAGCACTATTTATATGAAAACTAGTTCCCCCTTAACTTTTTACATATCTGAATTTATCTCTAATCTTTGCTTTTTTCCTGCTTATCTTATCTGAATCTAGCATCACCAGATACTATGGTGATGAATGCTTTAGAAATGGCTGCAACAAATAACAAAATCAATAAGATTCAGCAACAGTCCGCACTTTCCTCTGAATTCAGAAGAAAGGCAACTGACTTCCTTTGCAGTTAATATCAGTGTTGCTCCTTGAGTGACCAGCAGAGGGAGAAAAGGGGGTGTTCATACAGAGGGTAAACACTTGGGAGGTTAATTCCCCAGGATGATTTGCCCTGGATCCAAATTAGTCCAGGTAGTGTCAAAACTACAAGTCTTGGTTCCATAGCAAAATGTGTGGTGCTGACATCCTGTACATGATTTTACTTAGTCAAAGCACTGCAGTCAATTCTCTCTGTCTTACCTTTACCTGGTGACTTTGTACAGTTGCCCGATAGGTCATTGTCTTCTAGTTTTGTTGTTTTTTCCACAGCTTTGATTCTTGCACTGCTGTTTTTGAGACTTTTACAAACAACTGGGTCCAATTTCCTTATTCTTTTCTAAAATTGAAAACAAAATATATTGGAGTTTTACCATAAATATTAGGTCTTTTAGCAACTATATTATAATAATGAGACTTGCAAATCAGTATCTTTCCTCTTGAAGCATGGAAGTACAGAATCTACTTATGATAAATTATAACTCACAAACTAAATACATTGCTTCTTCTGTACAGTATGTTGACTTGATTGCAGTAAAACCATCCTCTTCTCATGAAACGTTTTGAAACAATATTTTCTGTCAGCTCTACACAAAATATTCCACAACCACCCCAATATTTTATTTTTCCTTACCTCTGGTATCCCAGTCAGGTCACATTCTGTTAAAAACATCCTGCCAAGCTTGGTACAAAAGGGCTCCAAAGAATCAGAATGCAGAAGCTATGCAACTTGCTGACTAACTTTGCTCTGTGTTATTTACCAACTACACAAAGAAAATGCTGTCTATTCAAAACACATTTCAAAACTCTTTTCACAGAAAGTGTGTGAACAAATGGTCCCATGTCCTAAGCTGTAGTCACATCTCCCATGAGGCCCGGTGATAGCTGTGGGGCATGGAACAGAGTGACACCACCACCAGTCACTACAAGGCACTTTTGTAAACAACTTTGTGAGTGTGTGTGGAGGAAAACAGGACGGGGGGGAGGGTGTTACTTTTTTATCTGTCTTAACATTATGGTTTCTTGCTTTATCATCTCCGATTCAGAACTCCAGTCTTGCTTTGTAAGTTTTGCTTGCCAAAAACAGATTTGTAGTCCCTGTAGCGTGTTTACTTTTATTATCTGAAACATTTCATCTAGAAATGGGCCTCAACTAAAAATTCTGAACAAGTTTTATGTCTGGATTCAGATGCGCTAGCTCAGACTTAGGTGTTCAGGGTTCCAGTAGGCTTATTACATCAACAAGGCCTCATTGTAAAATTCAGAACCAGATTTTTAATGCCATTTCTTCCCATTTCCACCTTCCATCCCAAAATTCAGGATGCTTGGATTTGGTGTTTCACTTTGGCACATTAAAGAAAGAGGCCTTAGATACAAAATTCAAACCCAAGTTTGGATTTTCAGTGCTCCCAAAATTCAGGTGGGCATGGAATTTCAGTTCCAGCATTCTGATTTGTCTCATTATACAGGTGAGCTCTCACAGCAAAATCCCTTCTAAAGTTTGGGGAAGATCAAATCTTGGGTTCTAGTTTAGGCACTTGTCTTTTTAAACATTTATTTTTAAATAATCTCAATCATTTCAAGTATTCGTAACTTTGCAAGGGCTTGTCTCTCTCTCTGTTTTTATGTACATCCTTCTAGCCTTCAGGGACTTGTCCCCTGCTAGTCACAAAGTTACACAAGGGAAATGATAAACAGAACTGCTTTATTCAACTCTTCCAGCACAGTGATCAGTAGACTTCACCATGCTAAATTGCTCTGAAAAAACTTCCTTACACTCAGAATAACTCATGGACAATGGTCATTTTCCATCAATGGCAAGATCCAGAACTTTGTTGTCATTACTACATTTGTAGTTCCATTCTTCTAATGACCAGCAGCAGAAATCAATCCCCTCCCACTTCTCCCCCCAGCCCCCACTTATTTCCTTTTAGCTTTGATCTGTAAGGCACATGTTTCTACACTTGGCTAGTAGTAATAAATGTTTTTGTTTGACTTATATTTTTGAAGGTAACAAAGGTAGGTATTACATAACACCTGTTACTTCTAGGCATGTGAGAGAACAACATAAGAATAAGATGTAACAATTATCATATTTCAGTTATATAGAAGGCAACATAATCTACTCTGTCTTTTGGTTTGTCCATGAACACACTTACATACGTGCTTTACCTCCATGTTTAAAAACTGCCTCATTGACTTCAATGACACTTCACACAGGAGAAAATGTCCAACTACACAATTCCTATGGCAGAATCAGAATCTGAGTTTGTAAACTCTTTGGGGTAGGGATCATGACCTTTTAACCAATCGTTGTGAGGTACCTAGCACTGTAAAAAAAAGTACCAATAACAACAAAAAAACTAGATCCAAAAGAGGAAATGTTTTTGATACTCTGAGGAGCCTAATTTCATTTATTTCACTTCATATACAGTCTGGGTCCAATTCTTCCCTCAGATAGTTCGATGCAATTCTACTGACTTTAATGTTCGCTGCATACATGTACCTTAGCAAAGAATTTTGCCATCCTCCCATATTTTTTTAAATTAAAACAGTATGGCCCCAACTTTCAAGGTCCATTGATATTGGCTACCTCCATTTTTGGGACTCTGAGACTCAATTTTCCATCGCCACAAAGCACCAGCAGCTCTAAATGAAGTCAAACAGAAAAGTGAGGATCTAGATTGTCTCATCTGGACACTCCAAAAATGCACACACCCAAGTCAGGCCAAAATTGTAAAAGTTGTTGCTATGTAGCTCTTACACTCTATTTATACTGGAGCATACACTAAATATTCATGGTGTGTGTACCTACTATTACAAAACTTTTGGCATTGTCTTAGGACTGTATGGTGTGTGAGAGTCAGAAGGTTTAAGCTTTGATGTTGATCCACCAAATGCTGGTCACATGAGAGCTGATATGTCAACATAATAACCCACTGAATGGCAAGGACACCCCCCCACACACTCCCCAAACAGGGAAATGAAACCATGCAAAAATATAGTAATTATTCATTCAGAGGATCCTAGCTGGAATTGCCAGTGTTCTGTAGAATCCTCTGTGGACCGCAGGCAGAACTGGCAAACAAAAAGGAAAAGAAAATGGTTTTCTGGCTGCTCACAAAATATAACCGGCATTAAAAATAATCAACTATGGAGCGTGCCACACAGTGAACAATTAGACGGTTGTCTAACAGCTTCAGGAATAGTGTTAGCTACCAACCAATCAAATGCTGTCATCAGGTTGTAAAAATCAAACAAAGGAAGATAAAAATCTCATGCTTCCCCTGTCCACCTAATTAACTTGCTTTTCTTTGAGGTGGTAGTGGGGCGGGGGGTGGGGGGGGGTGGTGGTTGCGTTGCACACAGGGTGAATTCCAAATAGATAAAAGCTGGGTAAACCACTCCAGTGGTGAGCCTCATGCTAAAGTACTT
Organism: Natator depressus; assembly: GCF_965152275.1. Classification (NCBI taxonomy): domain Eukaryota; kingdom Metazoa; phylum Chordata; order Testudines; family Cheloniidae; genus Natator; species Natator depressus. The sequence continues at coordinate 69,145,083 of NC_134235.1, read as the reverse complement.
AACCAGAAACAAATGCTGCGGATGCTTTTGTTTTGGTCTTTCACTGGCACCTATCCTGGACCTCTGATGTGCCTCCTGTAGGCTGCTTCTGCCAGGTGACCATGCATGTGCTCCCAGAACCAACTGCTAGTGCAACATTTTTTTAACATCAAATAAACCCTTATTTGCTTAAAACTTAACTTTCTAAAATACACACTCAATCTAAATAATAAAAAAGAGCCAGCAACACAATGAGCCAAAGGGCAGTGGAAGGAATTTTTGTTCAAAAGCCTTGTTGCTTTAATTATTTATTTTTTGTAACCACGCACTTTCAAAGCCTTTAAAGAACAGGCTCCTCCTCCCTTAGTTGCCTGCCAAAATGATACTTAGTGGAGGGGGAGTAGCTGCCTTTTAAAAGATTAGGTAGCAATCAGAGAGAAAGAGTCAAATAGAAAGGCTTTCCCAAAACTTGTTCCATTCTGAACGGTCCATGAAAAGAAACACAGAGTAGGGAGTACCGGGGAAGAGAGGAGGAGTACTTTTAAAATCTTTTAAGCAAAAAGGTTTTGATATGGTCCTGATTACTAGTGATATTAGTATAATAGCCATGCCTTCCATTTAATTATCTCAAAGCACTTTACAAAAATTAATCCTCACAAGATGCATACAAAGTAGGTAAGTGAAATACATACATACACATGCGTGCATGCGCACACACAGAGGGAACAAGTTAGGAAGTTAGATTCTGAGTTAGAATGGAAAAGCTCTTTAATGTCACAAAGCATCAGTACAGAAACTGATCATCTCCCAAGTATTAAAAATAGAAATAACAATATTGCTCTCTCTTCCTTCCTTCTCATCCTATTGGAAAAATAATTTGATTAGCTTAAAGGGGTTTGTATATGTGAGTGGGTGTCTGTAGGAGTTTTTGAAGAGAAAACTAAGTCGAATGAATGATTTTTGCATTTGATTCTGAACATGCTGAATTATCTGGTCATCCTTATCTCTTTTAGGAGGGAGTTCCATAATCTAGATTGAATTCCTGTGAAAATTCTGTCTCCTGCACTCACAAACTCCTAATATTTGGGAACACTTTCATTGTTCCATTGGAACACTGCTGGAGGTCATAGTCATGGAAGCAAATCTCAGGTAACCAGGGCCAATCCCAGTGAGGGCTTTGAAAGTCAGGGGAAGAGACCTTGAACTGGATTCTGTGTTCATTGGAAAGCCAATGCAGACAGCAGAGCACCAGGGTGATATGTTCACAGTGACCTGTAGGAGATGAACTGTATTTTGTACCAGTTGAAGCTTTTCCAGAACATCTGGCTTTATTCCTAGATATGAAGATGGCTTTGTGAACCTAAGGAGGGAGTGCAGAGGTAGCTCTAAACCCTACCTACCCAGTCTTGAGGCTGCTTTTGCTAGGCTGGGCTCCTTGGTGCACACTGGAAAAGCCCAAAGGCCAGTCCAGCTGCCAGTAATCATGAAGGTATAAGGATGTCCTTGCCACTTCCTCTTTGCCAGGAGCAGGGAAGGGGTGGGCTTAAAAGCCACTAAAATGTCTCTACACCACCTCAGGTTCCTCCTGCATTGTGGGAGATCTTCCAGGGGCTTCCGGGCTGCTTTGCTTCCGGGCTGCTTTGGATAGGATGGGTGGTCACCTTCTGGTCAGTCACAATTGGACATTTTTTGCAGCATAGTTATTTGTGTATTCAAAAGCACCAAGGAGACCTAAAGGCTTTGGACCTATTTAATATCTCATAGTAGATGCCCTTGACAGTAATGAATATTACAAAGGAGGCAAGTTCTTTAAAAAGCTTCCCTCTCTGTAACAGTATCCTCTTAATCTTACCCGGGTTCAGCTTTGGCCAGCTTCTCAGGCATCAATTTTGGCTAGGCATGAGGAAAGCTGGGAAACAGTGCCCTATATGCATGACTTTTCCAGAGACCTCCCGAACTACCACTCAGTGTCTAACTTTTTCGAACTGAGGTTATTGAGACACAAGCAAAACAGTCTCCAACATTGGCTGCCAGTATCCTGGATCCCTCTCCATCAAGCTTCAGGCCAGGCAGGGCATGCTACAGAGATAGCATTTGTTGCTCTGGTGGGTGACCTCTTCCTCATCATAGACAAGAGACCTACATCCATACTCGCCTCGTGCGACTTCTATTTGGGATCTGACACCACTAATCACCAAATACTCTTGTTCTGCCTCCAGGAAGCACTGAAGTGAATGGACATGGCCTGAAATGGCTCAGGTCATCCCTCCCAGATAAAATGGAGATGGTTATTATGGACAACTCTCCCTCTAGACCAGATCCCTTTCCTTGCGTCCCACAAGGCTCAGTCTTGTCCCGCATATTATTCAACATCTGAATGGTAAAACAATGGCTGAAGTGTCAGAAGTATGCAGATGATACACAGCTCTATGTAAACAACATCATACCCGCCAAGAAGCGAAAAAGAAGAATACTGTGTCCAATTGAAAATACAGGGGAAATTTAAGCAGGCAAAACATATTTATCCTTGTTGTAATGTGGCCAGGACACCAAGATTAATATCTCTGCTGTGGCAGATATGACAAACACAGGCCTATCTGAGATTATTGCATTTTACATGGAAAGCATGAAAACTTCAAAGACCATTATACTGAGAAAGGGGCAGACAGTATGAGCCATAGAATATCCTCAGCCCCTTGTGCTAATACATTTGATATGTAATTGTGTTTTCCTGGCTCACTAGGGGGATTTTTCTGCAGAATCTGGGAGCACTAAGAGGTGATTAACGCAAAATCTCCATGCTGGTTATGCAGATACCCAGCCTTTAAGCTTGGCCTCCTGTGGGAAAAGGGGCTCTGACTGATTTTACCTGGTCTCTGAAGGCTGAGACACACACACAAAAAAAAAGGACTTGGGGTTCAAAAGGCCAGCTTGAACTAACACAGTGGTCTTCTTTTTATTTCAGCAAATAGACCTGACCTTTGATCCAAGGGAGGGGGACCAACTTTGCTGAGGAGTTAGAAAGGTTTGAACCTGCCAAGGTCTGGACTGATGGTTGACTTCTGGTATGTTAATATGTATCTAGATCTCTTTTTCTTTTATGTTTTCTCTGTATGCTTTAAAAGAGCTGTTTGAGTTCCTGGTATATCATAGAATCATAGAACCATAGACTTTAAGGTCAGAAGGGACCTTTATGATCACCTAGTCTGACCTCCTGCACAACGCAGGCCACAGAATCTCATGCACCCACTCCTGTAACAAACCCCTAACCTATGTCTGAGCTATTGAAGTCCTCAAATCATGGTTTAAAGACTTCAAGGTGCAGAGAATTCTCCAGAAAGTGACCCGTGCCCCACACTGCAGAGGAAGGTGAAAACCCCCCAGGGCATCTGCCAATCTGTCCTGGAGGAAAATTCCTTCCTGACCCCAAATATGGCGATCAGCCTTGTCCTAAATCCCCTCTGACTTTCATATCACTGTCATTATCCTTGGAAAGGAGCCAAAGACCAAGGGGCTGGTCCTTGGTTACACCTGCTGGGGATAACCACATTAAGGAGCAGGGGGTTACAGCCTAAAACTCGTGGTCAGAAGGGAGCAGGATGTGAATACCTGCCCAGATAGAGGTGATGGCTAGATGTTTAAGACCTGGGAGCACTCCTTGAGCAAACCACATGGGGGTAAAAGTGCAGTTACTCTAAAACAGTGACACCTACTATTAAGAAAAGTATCAATTTCATGATCCTACATAATGAAGTCCTTTGTTTCACCACTCATTTTCAGGAGGGCATTTCCAGCTGCACAGTGCATGAGTACCACATTGGAGCAGAAGAAGAAGAGTGCCACCCAGTGTATCACGACCATCACTTCCAGCAACAGCAGCTAGATGTTCCTTGGAGGTTTCCCATTCTAATACCAACCTGTCCCTATCCCTCCTTAGCTTGTAAGAGCTGAACAGATCACAGCAGAGCAGATGGTGGTCTGACTGCAGTCAGAGAATTTGGAGGTTCACCCATCACTCATTTCAAAAGTGTCATCTTTCATCTGTGGGTGAATTTTAATTCCTTCAGTAGTATCTTAGTGTGACCAACAATATGAGGCTGAGGGAAACATTCTGGAATGCACCTAATTATGGTTTCCCGTTTCTTAATTTAGTATGCATGCAATTCTGCAGGGCCTGTCAAATTATGTGGGCAGGAAATGTTTTCATGTGACCATATTCCTTTTTTAATAAAATCAGGGACCCTAGAATTGTAAGGGTAGTGATGTAGGTTACATATACTTACTATGATTCAATTAATACACCACATGGGGACTGAGATTTGAAGGTTCTTTGTCATTAGCAAGAGAAAAAAAAGGATAATCAGAGGTAAACCAATCTTACCAGGGTAAGCAGAGGGTAACTGAGGCTGAAAAGGGCAATAGTTGACTCCTGCGATGTTTAAAAGAATCTCCTGGCTGGTCCACGTATTGCCCTGGTGACTGTAATGTCTTTCTTCTACTGAACAGGAATTCATCCACTCTCACCTGACAAGAAGCTTAGCTGCCACCCAGTGGAATTTAGGTGGCATTGCATTATGGCAGCCCCTCCCAATTCTAAACAGAGCTGGCTTCTTACTGATAAATGGTGGAAGTTGAGTTGGAATTTAAAGAGCAGTTGTCTAGAAAAAAATAGCAAAAATGGCATAATAGGCCTCATGGTTTATTGTGTCTCAGTGACTCCAGATCAAAAATGTTCAATCTGCAAGTTAAAATGTGGTTTTTTTCCCTAACTGCCAACTTGGCAAACTCGACCTGGGATCTTAAAGTCAAGCTGGCTCACATATCACCGGAAATATTTTCTGCAGGACGGCTTAAATCCTCAGCATCACAAGTTGTTGAATCAACTTTCTAAATTCCTCCGGATCAAAATTCTGTGCTGATGTCCTCATTATACTGTATTTTTGTTTGGTTGTACTGCACCTATTTTAATATTTTGGACAATTTTATTATTTGCAGCCTGACATGGTTTTTGTACAATTGGGGTGGGTAATACTGTAAGTCCATTTGAAAAAAATGGGAGCAGGGCAGGAAAAGACAAAGGAGAAGTACATTTGGGGACTGGGTGCTGGTAAGGTACAGGTAAGGATGTAGGGCATGATACCTGCTTTTACATGTTGTCATGGGCCCTGGAAATCTTGTGTGACAGACTCATCTCCATTCCAGAATTCAAGAATTGCAAGGACAGAATGGATACAAGCAGCAATCCCAGTGAAAAGAAAAGAAAAGAAAAGAAAAGAAAAGAAAGGCTCAACTCATACCTCCAAACTGGCCCTTACTAAGCTCTAAACCAGTTACTGCAGTGGCTGCAGGTCATTCCTTCCACAGAGCCTTCCCTCTAGTAACTCTTACATTATGTCCTGAAGAGGATTTCCCAGCCTTCCCTGCTCTCAACGTGACAGCACCATATGACAACCTAGTCTACTCCTTTTTAAAAACATTCTTCTGCAGCTTTTAGAATAGCATTACAAGTTTGTGCTTGGGCATAGGAACTAGAAAATGAAACTGACCAGAAACAAAAGTGAAAGTGACTAAACTGTGGCCCAAACTGAGTGAAATGCAAGAAATTGACAGTATTACCTGGAATGCTTCATTAGATTTTTTTTAAACTATCCACAACTAATGCAGAACATAGATCTGCACATATTTTAAAGTGTTTTCCTCCCAATATCTATATTCTCCTTCTTATAATTAAAAAGGTGTCTTGTCATCATATATCTTAGGAATGGGAGAACAAACAACTGTGCGGAATGCTTTGAGCACCTGCTAATTGACTGGAACCTCGGGTATGTCTATACTGAGGTGTGACTGCAGCTCAGGTGGACATACTTGCACTAGCCTTATCCATGCTAGTATGACTAAAAATAGCAGGGTAGATGCTACAGTGAGGGCTATCCAAGCCCACCTCAGAACCTGGATAGTGACTTATGTTGCTAGCCCTTGCTACTGCATCTACACTGCTCTTTTTAGTCATGTTAGCGTGGGTCTGCATATGTAAGCTGCAATCACATCTTGGATTTCAGTGGATACATACCACCAGTGACAAGTCCTGCAAGGTGTCAAGTGCCTCCCAAGTAAAGCTGCGTGCCCTAAACACCTCACAATATATCACCTTTATTATACCATGGAACCTATCAAGAGCCTTTCCAAACTGTTTTCCTCCACTCCCACCTCCGGATCTTTACTATCTGTGGCCATTTTCACTCCTCTGGCCAGCTTCCAAGTTCTGAAGATTTTTTCATACATCAAGATAAGCCCACAACCATCAGGTCCTCCAGTGACTTCCAGTATTTGTATACACCTACTTTGGACCAGTGGACCAGTGTAAATCACTACACAAGGTACAAGAATCAGTGTAGACTCAAACCCTGTGTACATGCCTGAATATGGGAGAGAGGGAGTAGAGGAGGTAATGTATGCTGTTTAGTGAACAATATAACCAACTCCAAGCATTCAAAAAATGAGTCAGATGCCAAAAAGTGGTCAGAAATTTTGGTTTCTTTTTTATTTGCCATCTTTTTTGAGCCTTCAGGGTCTCTTCCCCCCCCCCTTTTTTTAAATGAATTTCTCATATAATCATGTAACTTCAGGAGTTGGGACTCAATGAGAAATTAGCAGACAGAAAGCTCAGAAAGAACAGGAGTACTTGTGGCACCTTAGAGACGAACAAATTTATTAGACCATAAGCTTTCGTGGGCTACAGCTCACTTCGTTGGATGCATAGAATGGAACATATAGTAAGAAGATATATATACATACAGAGAAGTTGGAAGTTGCCATACAAACTGTCAGAGGCTAATTAGTTAAGATGAGCTATTATCAGCAGGAGAAAAAAAAACTTTTGTAGTGATAATCAAGATGGCCCATTTAGACAGTTGACAAGAAGGTGTGAGGATACTTAATTTAGGGAAATAGAATATATGTTCCATTCTATGCATCCGACGAAGTGAGCTGTAGCCCACAAAAGCTTATGCTCTAATAAATTTGTTCGTCTCTAAGGTGCCACAAGTACTCCTGTTCTTTTTGCGGATACAGACTAACACGGCTGCTACTCTGAAACCTGTCAGAAAGCTCAGCGTTACCCTTGTTAAACTAAAGGACTGTATTTAATTTAGAGGGATAGTAGAAAAGTTATGGAGTTCTTATTGTTTAATGTTTATCTAAAAGATTTCATTGTACCTGCTGAATTCTACATAGGAAAGAACAAGTAAGATAAACATCCTGCAAACTGAGCATTGCTACAAGTTGAGAAGTCCCCATCAAAAGCCAAACATAGAATCAATATTTTAACTCGAGCACATTACGTCAATAATTCTATCATGCAAAAGCAAGTTCTGATATAATCCCTTCATGCCACAAGAGGGAGACACAGTTACATCATTTATTGAAAGGAAAACATGAAAGAAGTAAAGTTATTCAAATCTGTTTGTACATGGCAACATTTATTAAGATAGACTTATTATATATTATCAGACTTCTGCTAATACATATGTTGTCTATTCTCTGTAGTTGATATAGTGCCAATACTGGAGCTGAGGGGATTGGTACCCAGGAACTCTTGCTATTCATATCTACTTTTGAAAATCATTGCCTCTGCACTGGTGGGTTAGGGGGAATATAATTAAAATCAGAATTAAAAGTTGGGGCTGTCACACCTGCTTTGGGATGTGAACAGATGCAAGAAAATCCTAAGCAACCAAGTAATATTTGCAAAATAATCAAAATACAAGTAGCACTCCAAAGTTTTCTCAAGATGCGCTGGGATATATTGTGCTTAAGAGACCATTCTGTGAAAAACGTGAGATGCTAATTCTTAAACAACATATACACTTTAGTTATAATATGTCTACAACAGCTCATCATATCTTCTCACAGTTCTTCCATTCAGTTCAGCCTCCAAATTGGTATATAGGATTATAAAAATTAGAGATGGAAAAGCCTAAGTAGATTATTAAATCCATCTTGCTGTAAGCACATGGTTCACTTATATAAAAGGTGTATCAGGTACTGAGCTAACACTACACTTGATCTTAGTCATCATAATGAAAAAGAAATCCTAAAATTATAAGAAAATTCAAACTGTTGATGTTGTTTTATGCTAATGTAGGCAATATAAATGTTAGAATAGGAAAATACAAGTTAACTCTAATTGTTAATTGTTAGAGTTAATTGTTAACTCTAATTGTCTAATCTAACTCTACAAGTGTCCCTAATTGTCTGGCACAGTGGTTCCACAAAAAGATTAACTACACTTGCATGAGTTTCTGTCACAAAACAGATCCCTAAAATCTCAAAGCCAGAATCACTTGATAATGCATTTGTTTTTAAAGCTGAAATGCCTTGAGTCATTTTCTTTCAGATCTACCTTGCTGTACTGCTCTTCACAGATGTGCTGCTCTGTGGACTGTGAGGGAAGTGAAATTTACCATAATCTGCTCTCAAGTACTGCATCATCATTATCAATAATTCATCACTATACACAAAAGTTTGCTCAGTATCTCACAAAACAGATAGAGACACTCTCCTTGCCCCATAGAGCCTAAAAGCAAATAGCAGCCATGACAAAGTGGGGTAACAAAACAGTAGGAAGAAGGACAGGGGCACTATTAGTAAGATATGTGATAACTCATCTGGAGTTAGTATGTAGCATGGAAGGAAAAATCAAGAGGTTTCTTTTGCTTTTGAAAAATTTGAGTTCATTTCAGCTCATATAATTACTAACACAGAACCAAGCAGAGAATGAAATGCACAAAAATAGGGAGGAGGAAGAGGGTGAAGAGAGAGTCAAACTAGCCCCAGCACGGGGCAGACAACACAAAAGAGGGGGAAGAATACACCAGTACTGTCAAACATTCAAAATTCATGAGTCAGTCCCCTCAAAATCATGAGATTGGCATATTAAATCATGAGATTTTCTTAAGAAATAAATTATTCTTTTTATTTGCTCTTTGTTCTTTTTGTTTTGTTTTGTTTTTAGCCTTTGGCCTTTTCAAGCTTTTGCAGTCATGAGGGTTAGATTTTTTTTAAATGAAAGCTGAGAGTCTCACATAATCATATAACTCCAGGATCTAGGGCCATAAGACAAAACAGCAGATATCATGAGACTCATGACATCATGAGAGTGGGTACCACTGAGACAGACAAGCTTTATTTTTTTTTAAAGGTTGTCTTTCTAATCCCACATTGGTATTGTGGATTGTGGATTAATGCATATAAAAATACTGAAAAGCTGAGTCCTATATAAAGTTCTTGTTTGAAAAGAATAGAAAACAGGTCACAGTCCCTTCCTTTCCAGCATTTCCCGATGTTTACACCAAAATGGAAAGCACAAGACAGACAAATAATTATGTAACAACTTTCAAATAATGTTATCTACTGCTGTGCTATAGTAAAAGTACTTGACATTCACCTGCTTCTTCAGCACACAGCAGTTGTTACCTCCACGGAAATCAAAACAGCGGTAATACTGAGTCAGCAACATTGAGTTCACCCACATACTGAAGCAGCAATAAACCTATCATTTCAACATGTCGGAAAGCTACTCCATTGTCTATAGATAGCTTAACATTTAAATTACAGGGATTCCCAAATTTTCTAACAGAGGGCTCCATTTCTATTAAGAAGCTAGAAGAATGGAGCTCTGAGAAATTAAAACTTTCATATGCTGTGTATGACTTGAATAAAAAATAATGTTTAGCCCTGAAACACAAAGCCCGGAAATATCCCACTTGTGCAGAAAAGGTCCTTGACATAATAAATTACTCTGTCTCTCAGGTGTTTGTTAGCAATGAAAGAAATTATCCTTCCAGGAAGAACACTTGCAGATTTTCAGATGCTCCCATATCAGAATTTGGAACATTATAACAATGCAGCCCACGCAAGTAAATGCTTGTTGAAAGTTTGGAGCTAAATTCTGCTCGACAGCTGGTTGGGAAATTTTTGACAAAACCTTTTTGCATCCAAAAATGCTGATTTGTCAAAACCAAAACTTTTCACAGGAAAGGGTCGATTTTGACAAATGTTTTTCAACAGAAATAAGTTTTTAAAATGTTGTAACATTTCACTTCTGGTTCAAAATGGCTTTTCACTTTGAAATTTAAGCTACAGTATATATATAAAGTAAAAATTTGAAATTAAATGTTTCAGTTGACCAGAACCATTTCCTACCCCCAGGATTTAGGTTAGGAAAAGACTCCCATTGACTTCAGTGGGAGTTGGATGGAGCCCTAAACGAATATCTGACAAAAGAATAAAAGGAGGCGTGGAACATAAACCAACTCCCCAGTGCTGTATATGCCCAAACTTTGGAACATGACCTTCATGGCTGTACTCTACCTCTATAACGGACCGAAACACATTCTTGGATCTGAGCACATCCAAGTCCGGAAAGAACACAGATACAGATCTGGACTTAGCAGCTTGGGCCCAGCTGTAAAATGAAAGTCAACAAAATAATATGATAATGTGCCATAGAAAATTAACATGGTAATAACAATTGTATCACAATGCAGCACAATTCTCTTAGATCCATTTAAAGGTTTTTTTTTAGAAATAAGGTTTCTCTTGTCTTTATTTTGCAGTGTGACATGAAAATGAACACAGTCTCCTGATGTTTCTTTTGCTTTGACTGGTAAAAGCCTAAATAGTTAGTTTTAGCCTCAGTGGTGGGCAACCGGCCCATCAGGGTAATCTGATTACAGGCCATGAAACATTTTGGTGATGTTGACCATCCGCAGGCACAGCCCCCCGCAGCTCCCAGTGGCCATGGCTTGCCGTTCCTGGCCAATGGAAGCTGTGGGAAGTGGCGGGCCGCAGGGACGTGCCCAGTTACTAACTAGCACATGAAACAGTCATAAAGGCATCATGGAAACCAAATGATACACAAGTAAAATTTCACTGGCTGCGAAGCACGTGGCTGATGGAGGCAGAGTTGGGCTCTGTGCCATCAGGGTCATGGATTTCACTCTGGTCATTAGTTACAGTTCTATAAGCAAAATCAGAACATTTTACTAAGCAGGTTACATTTCTTCTTGAGACAATTAAGGCTCACAGTTAGCACCAAATCACTTCAAATTGTTTACATTATTATACAGCCAGACACCTAAAGCTTCAGAGGATAAAGAATTGGGCCAAAAGCTGCAGATGAACAGCAACATCAGAGAAATGTGGGCAATCTTCCCAAAGCCTGTCATGGTGGTGTCAAATTTACCTAACAGCTTTCTACACGAAAATAGTACAATTTTCGGGGAGTTACACCTTCAAAGTGAAAACAATGTTTCTGGACGTGTGTATATATAGATATAGGATTACAGAACACATAGGGAGACCACTTTCCTCACCATCAGAGAGATACAATTCACTGAATGATATGACTCATGTGAACCTAATGCATAGCTCCCAGGCTGTTCTCGCCTTCATGAATGTGCCTGTCTCTAGCATATCCCATTTTAGGTATCAGAGAATACTTTATAAGCAATATGCACAAGTTGTTCTGAGGCTTGGCAATAATTAAAAACAAGACAAGTTAGGGCTGGAATGTGTCAGCCTTGACTTTGAATTTCATTTTTGGTTATGTAAAGCTTGGCTGTAGTTACTGATCTCACTTTTTAAATATGTGTGGGTCAGAATGAGTTCAAGAATAAGCTCAGGCTTTTCATTCCACCAGCACCAAAACAATGTCTGTTTTCATTGTAACACCTAATAATCCCCCATTTCATTTTCTTTTCTACCTGTCTGAAGAAGTAGGTCCCTTTCCACTTGCTGCTGGCATCAGATGCATTCTCTTTCAGTTTCCTGCTCCAGAATCTACAGTGCTAAGGAGTAGGCAGGGGAAGAGAGGCAGCATTTGCCTGAGGAAAGAAAACATCTAATGCAAAGAGAAGACCCACCCGGGCAGGGACAAGCATCCGCAGTCACCAGAGACTCATAAGTTTGCTTATGACAGAAAGGAATTGGGGCCGCAGCCCTGGGGAGATCAGTGGTCAGCTTCACTGCCAAGAGCCATCTCGGAGTTGCTCAACTTTGAGGGAGAACCTGGAATAACTTTGAGGGAGAACCTGGAATAACTGCCTCTCTCCTCCCAGCCATGCTACTGCCAGACAGAGAGTAAACAGGGCTGAGGCCTTTTCTGTGTGCCAACTAAAGGTGCTCCTCCCAATCAGGGAACTGAGTATACCACCTCAAGACAAAGAGAGGGGTTGGGAGTAGGAATTGGTGGCCCATTAGTTCTCCCCACCATCCAGCAGTACAAGGAGAGCAGAAGGCCAAGCAACTGCCAAGGGGTTACCTAAGGCCAAGATTGATCTTAAATTCAACTTAACCAGCACACCTAAAGGTCAGTGGGCAAAACACACAGAGAAATGCTTGAAATGTTTGTGTGTTTAGATGCTTTTGTTTGGGCCCTGTGCTAATACGATTGCATTTCAGTACTAGATGAGACTGCAGTTAGCAGTTAACAATGCCTTTTTACCTGTACTTTAGTCATAAGCTTCCTGCTTTGTACTGGAGACCCCATTTTTCTTCTTCCTCTTTCATGGGGCTTGGAGAAATTATTCCAGGTTCTCTTTAAAAGTCTTCCTTTCAAATCTGGTACTAAAAAAAGCAAATTAAAGAATGAAATGTTTATATCATCCATCTCTTGACTAGGCCTCTCATATGTACAGACAAAATGATGGGAACTTCAAGCTATTCTGTCAGGGCATTATGGGTCCAATCCTGTTCCCATGGAAACCAGCATCAAAATTCCCTTTGAGTTTAGAGGAATCAGGAAGGAGATGCGAGTCTCTCCCCTATGAAGCTTGTGTCAGATGGGCAGCTAGAAATTCCCCTTACCTCTGAGATTTTATCCCTGAATATGCACTTGTAATTAGAACAAGGAACCAGGATCAGGAATATTGGGTTCTCGTCTATCTCTATCTCTCCCATTGACTCGATGGGGGACTTTGGTCAGTGGCTCCTTTTGTGGGCCGTGAGCCACAATTTATCCATCTGTGAAATAGGGATCCAACTTCTCAGCCATACATGTGTGTGTAATTCCCCTATTCTAGACGTATTTCTGGGGATTCATTTATATTCACAAATGCTTTCTGATCCTAAGTGCCATATGTGTCTGATCCAGAGCCCTATGGCATCAATGGGAGACTTTTCACTGACTTGAATGGATTTTGCATTAGGCCCTGCCAGTGCAAAGTATTATTTGAAGAGCATGACTTTCAAACCCACTGCAATCTTAAAAATGAATAACCATAACATGAGAAAAACCCATATGAGCTGAAATGAACTCAAATTTTTCAAAAGCAAAAGAAACCTCTTGATTTTTTGGACAACTTTTTTAGAGATAAGGTTTGGGACTTTTGGTTTTGGACTTTGTGAACATTTTATTTTATTATCCCAGTTATTCTCTGCCATTCCCCCCTCTTATGACATCCTTCATCTTTTATTTTTTTCCCCGTTTGGATAGAAGGATAATCCTAAAGAGCACAGGTTGAATCTAGGCATTCAAGGTCATATACTCAGCTATCATAAACCGGCATACATCTTTTGACTTCCAATCTAATGATCCTGGATAAAGATAACACCTGGAATTATAGATTTGGGTTGCTGTTAAATGGTGCAAGGTGATATGACAAGTCACATGCGGCACATCCAAGCATGAGAGCAAATTAAATAGCGGAGCTTACCCACAGAGAATCCAAAATGGTATAAAACATATCCATGACTGGAATAGTATGGTTCAATATTTTATAAATTGAATTATTCTGCAAGTCACACACTTCAAATAACACTTCCTACTTACAGATCAAGTCACAGCTGAGAGTATGAAAACCTTTACAAAAACTAGTGAATTCTCTCAACCCTCTGCTGTGGTCTGAAGGCAAGTATTCTGATCTGCATTTTCAGATGGGTAAACTGTGACAAAGATTAGATGATCTGACCTTCAATGGAGCTATTCTGCTTTACACCAACTGAGGATCTGGGCAAATGTTCATAGAAGAGTATAATGTATGCACATAAAATACTAGCACACTAGCAAATACCTGCATGACAGTGATATAATGAAGTTTCCATTTGCATATGCAGTTCATTTAGTTCTGTGTTTAATATATATATTTCAGGTACCGTAGTGTTCTTTCCTGTTCTAAATATATAGTGATACTCCTGGGTCTCAGATACTTCGGTGTGGTAGCCATTGCCAAATGATGACTTTTTTGTGGCAACCACTGTGCCTCTTTTGTAATCACAATGGCTATTTTCTGCAGGTGAAAGAGATTTATGTGCCTTTTGCAACTCTTCTTAGAAAAGTTGTCCAAAAATAAAACCAAAATAGAGTGAATATCTGTCTAAGATACTGTGCTTCAAGAAAACATGTGTCCTCTGTGAAACATGAAGAAAATATTATGACCTATGGCTTGTGCCACACTAGAAATGAATATGCACATTCACTGAAATCTCATAAAATTCATATTGCTTCATGTGAATAAAGTTCTTATTGCATTCATTGTGACTTGTTGGAACAGATGGTGAAAAAGTGGGGTCCATTAAAATAATGTATTATGCTGCCAAATGATTGTTCCCTCTAACAAGGGAGTCTTTAAACCATTTTAGGCTCAACAAAATTACAGGACTTCTTCAATATGTCAAGTGATTCACTAATGACAGGTTTCAGAGTAACAGCCGTGTTAGTCTATATTCGCAAAAAGAAAAGGAGGACTTGTGGCACCTTAGAGACTAACCAATTTATTTGAGCATAAGCTTTTGTGAGCTTTTGTGAGCTACAGCTCATCCGATGAAGTGAGCTGTAGCTCACAAAAGCTTATGCTCAAATAAATTGGTTAGTCTCTAAGGTGCCACAAGTCCTCCTTTTCTTTTTGTGATTCACTAATGGCTCACACATCAGGGTTCTTATGTGTGCGCATATACTGCATATATAAAGTCAGGCCTCGATTTACACAGTGGCTACGTTCTTGAAAAAACATGATGCAAATAGAAATCATGTAAAAAGATATCAAGGGTCCATGGGAAATAAGGGTTTAGGTTCCAGGCTCACAAGATGACCTCCCTATTTTATCCAATACAGGTTTTATTAAAAAAATTTAATGAAATTTAAATTTGCTACTAACATTTACTGATGTTGGGGATGAACTTGATATGATGATAATGCTGATGTTGTTGAAGTCAGAACTCTGAGGGTTCATCTGGGGTGTCTGGAGAGGCCAGGGAGTGTGGAGCAGTGGCGTAGCCGAGATGGGACACTTGGGTGGGCCCCGACTTCGGGTGGGTGAACAATGATGGGGGTGGGGGAGGGGAGGCAGTGGGATGGGGTAGGAGGGCTCGGGGCCACCTCCCCTCATGCCCTAGAGCTGGCGTTGTGGGGGGCGATGGACACTCTGGCCAGGGCCCCCCCCCGGCCCCAGGTGCACAACTGGGAAGCGGGGTTGGGGCGCAGGGACTTGCCCCGCTCCACCCGCCAGGCACTCCTGCTGGGGAGTGGGGTCGGGGGCTCGCCCCTCTCCACCTGCCCGGCCTTCCTGCTGGGGAGTGGGGTTGGGGGCTCGCCCCTCTCCACCTGCCCAGCCCTCCCGCTGGGGAGTGGGGTTGGGGTTTAGGGGCTTGCTCTGCTCTGCCTGCCCAGCACTCCTGCCGGGGAGTGGGATTGGAGGCTTGTCCCACTCTGCCCAGCATTCCAGCCAGAGAGTGGGCAAGCCCCTGCGCCCTGACCCTGCTCCCTGGCAGGAGCGCCGGGCAGGAGGGCGGAGCGGGGCAAGCCCCCATGCCTCAACCCTGCTCCCCAGGTGTGCACCTGGGGCTGGGATGGGGAGGCCTGGCCAGAGTGTCCATTGCACTCCACAAGGCCATCTGGAGGGGAGGGGGAGGGGGAGGGGAGGCAGCCCCATCCCTCCTGTCTCCCCTCTTCTGCCCCCATCATTGCCCACTCTTCCGAAGTTGGGGCCCACCCAAGTTTCCCATCCTGGCTACACCACTGATCTGCGCATCTTGGTGACCATGCTGCACCATGTAAAAGTGAATCTATACCGTGTACAGAAATAAAGGGTCACAATTAATTGACCGTGCATAACTGAAACCATCCAAAAAAAAAGAGCATCCTTTAGAGGCATAATTATGTGAGTGTGCATATACAATACACACACATATTAATACCATAGATACTGGGCATAACCATGTGATGAATTACATGCATTTGTAGGAGGGGACTCCCAAGAGACCCTTGTTAATATTCTGCTATTAAAATGCAGGGAAACCAGCATTTTTAAGCTTATAAGATGAATTAAGGGAGCAAATCAGATTATTTGTCCCTCTAACTTGTTTATGCCCACATATAGGTAGTTAGAGATGCAAGTACAAGGATACTGATGATGCAAAAGTGCAATTTTGGTGGGTGGAAAAAGGGAGGCCAACTTTTTAAACTTGACCCATCAAACACAATTTACTTTTTACAACTTCTATATGACTTACAGAGCCATATTACTACTGCAGCTGTCGCAAACCTTGGAACTGCGTATGCTTTGACTCAGTGTAATTTTGAGCTAACAGAATCTGACAGTGACTATACTTTTAGAAATAATTCCCAGTGAGCAAACTTGCTAGTGACGGTAATAGAACCAGAGTTTGATGAAAGGGCGTAGGGCTTGACTCAAAAACAACAGCCGAGGCAGGGGATATGAATCTTTTTAATCACTTAGCTGACCCCAATTGCATCTTAAGACAAATGACAACCGTTAGTATAACACCTGGTGCCAAATATAGCCACTGTAAATTTCACCCACATAGCAGCCTGCAATCATTTCTGGGCTTCCACAAAAACAAGTAATTAATTTCCAGCCTTTATTTGCTACACTGGGCTTTTCTGAAGTTGAGAGACTGGAAAGAGGCTTTGATTTTTGAGCAAATTTTTAAGTAAGGCATTTCTCCCAACTAGTACTGTGAAAAAAATGTAAACAAACACAAACACACATCCATTGTTCATATTGCTTATATCAAAAACAAAACCTGTGGGATTGTCCCTTGGATGTGTTCCTACACACCTACACACTTTTAAAACTTGTCCGTAAAAGTAATTAGGGGGGATATTTCTCTAGGTAAAAAGTTCTTTTTGTGGAAGGACAAAGAAAAGCTTTCTGTGAAAGTGACAGAATATTTAACCAGGAGTAGTTCAATTGACTTTAATGGGACAATTTGCATGTAAGTTAGCACATAAATAAGTCTTTACAGGATCAGGCCATAAGTGTGACCATAAATAAGCATTATTCCATCACAAGGTTCCCCCCCCCCCTTTTTTTTGAGACCAAATCTTGTGTAGAGTCAAAAATTACATTTTGCTAAGGTCCCAATTCTGCAAACACTTATGCACATGAGCAGTCCTGTACCACTGAAGTCAATAGGACTACAAAGATGCATAAAATTAAGCATGTGTGTCAGTCTTTGCACGAAAAGGCCCTTAATTTGTAGTTTTTTGTAAAACTCTGTCTGTGACAATTTGTCGGGTAATTTGTTTCCCCACAAGCCAAGTAATATAGAGTTTACTATATGCTAGACACATATTACCTAGTCCCAAACTAACAGAAATCACACTTTACAAAAGTCCTCATAGCCACGTCTGTATCGAGAAAGCTACTTTGAAAGATATCAGTGTTCTGTGCAAAAATGGCAGGGATCATAAGTAAAAATTGTGTGCTATGTAGGGCCCCCCATCATGCAACCTTTGCTCACATGAGTAATCCAATGATGACGTCAAAGGAACTATTCATGCAAGAATAGGCCCATAGGCCCTAATTCAGCAAAGCATTTACGCACATTCTTAGGGACTTAAGCACACATTTAAGTGCTTTGATGAATAAGAATGTACGGTTGAGTGGGGCCTCGCAGAACAGGGATTACTCATGCAACTAAAAGCTGTGGTATCAGACGCTGTAGTATCCAGACATCACGTGATAACAGCTGACAGTGTAATGTTCAAAGGAAAATAACCCTTTGTTTCTGACTAGGACTTTGGACTAACTGAAGTAGCAGTCACTCCAAAGAATACAATCTACGTTCTGAGACGATGCAGACCTTATTAAGAATTGTAGTTAGTGGTATGTACACATCCAGCTAGTGTGGATTTGTGCAACCAATCTTCCAATTCTGTATACTAGGCCGGAACTCAGTGCAGATATTGGGTTCTGTGTGATAAATCCACTGAAATATCTTTAACTCCTGTCCTATTGAACCTTGCAGGATTTGAATAATTTCCCTCTGTCAATATGTTCCTGTGTGATTAAGAGAAGTAAATCAGTTGATTTACTGATACTACATTTTATGTATGCAGCATCTTTGATCCAAAATTTACTGGGATTTCACAGAATACTTAAAAAAACCATCAGTCAACATTATGTAACAGTCTGCAAAACACAAACCCCTTTGTTTATAATTTTATTTATTATTGCATGCCTCTAATTGTAAAAGCTAATTTCATTTCCCCCCTGAAATGTCAATTCCTTGCTGGAACCTTTTTATGCCAAGACTCAGAGCAAATATTTACAGCAACTGAAAATAAGAATTATTATGGAGTCTCAAATAGATGCTGAACCTTAGTGGTGCTTATAAAATGACTATTGTACTAGCATTATTTAGATAATCAATAAGTGTAATTTCATTTTCTAACCTATTCCGCTGTGCATCTCTGCCTACATATGTGCCAGACTTTCTTCTTTACGGGGGACTCTTTTCCATGATACATTAATTGTATATTTGATTCATCTTGATGAGTTATTTAACATTTTATTGATTTCTGGTGTGAATCTCTCTTGTTGATTCTTGATGCAATTAGTGGATTATGCCTCTTACGCTGCAAAGATATGCAGTTCATGTGGTTTGTGGATTGCATAAGTGAGCATCCTGCAGCTTGTGCTTTTAAAAACCATATTATATATAATATATATAATTTCAAATGTAAGTTTGCAATCATACTTATGAATAAAATTTAGAACCTGGTCCTGTAAACACCTAGGCCCAGATTCTAAGATTACAATAAGGCCCCTTAACATCACTCTGGTAGTGTAAGGGGACTTCATAGTAGTCCCAAATTACATTTACATCGCTTTTAAGATTCATACACTGACAGAGTGGTGTTAAGGGGCTTTTGTGTTACTGAGAGTGTGAGCTTTACTGATTTAATAATGTTATTAAGATGAAGTTGAAGTAAAAAGAAAACGGTACAGAGTTTAAGCATAGAAGTTGCTGGTTATCAGGGAATAAGGTACAGATTATCTAGGGGTGCGAAATTCAGGTTAGGAATGGGTGGTGTAAGGAATATATAATCTGCAATCTCCCCGATTGGGGGTAAAAGGTTAATGGGCCAAAGTACAGACATTTGAGATATGGGGGTATGTTGTTCATATAATGGCTATGTTCAGGAGTGAAGTATAATGAGTGGATACGATGATGAGGATGGATTTACCCTCATTTGGTGGGATTTAATGTTCAGTGAGTTTATGGTTCCAGCTCATATGGTCCAATGGAAAAAGTCTCTCAGTCCCTTTCCCATAGTTGATGCATGGTGTCGTACCGGCTCACACCTCCTGGTACTACCGGTGGCCGGTGATGTGTTTGATGTAGATGTCCCTGGACCATCGGATGGTGTCCGAGACCATGAGGCGCCACATGAGCTGTGCGTAGCGTCGACCGACCCCACAGATCCGCAGCACACCCTCGTTGCAGGGGTCCCAAGCACCCAGGGCTCCGATGATCAGGGCATCCATCTGCACCTCGTAGCCCTTCGCTCTCAGGGTGTCGGCTGGGGGGGCGTATTTTTCCAGCTTACAAGCTCAGGCTTCGCAGAAGGCCGGGGTCCTGTTCTCAAAGGAGACCATGACGTTGACGAGGATGATCTTTTTCTGGGCCTCGTCGGTGACTACTATGTCAGGTCGCAACTGGCGCAGTTCACGGCGACCTCCCCCAGGCGCGGTGTGTCATAAATATAAAGGGAAGGGTAAACACCTTTAAAATCCCTCCTGTCCAGAGGAAAAATCCTTTTACCCGTAAAGGGTTAAGAAGCTTGGATAACCTTGCTGGCACCTGACCAAAATGACCAATGAGGAGACAAGATACTTTCAAAAGCTGGGAGGAGGGAGAAAAACAAAGGGTCTGTGTCTGTCTGTGAGATGCTTTTGCCGGGGACAGAACAGGAATGGAGTCTTAGAATTTAGTAAGTAATCTAGCTAGATATGCGTTAGATTATGATTTCTTTAACTGGCTGAGAAATTAAGTTGTGCTGAATAGAATGAATATTCCTGTCTGTGTGTCTTTTTGTAACTTAAGGTTTTGCCTAGAGGGATTCTCTGTGTTTTGAATCTAATTACCCTGTAAGGTATTTACCATCCTGATTTTACAGAGGTGATTCTTTTTACTGTTTCTTCTTTTAAAATGTTTCTTTTCAAGAACTGAATGCTTTTTTCATTGTTCTAAGATCCAAGGGTTTGGGTCTGTGGTCACCTATGCAAATTGGTGAGGAGTTTTATCAAACCTTCCCCAGGAAGTGGGGTTCAAGGGTTGGGAGGATTTTGGGGGGAAAGACGTTTCCAAACAACGTTTTCCCAATAAACCCAGATAAACGTTTGGTGGTGGCAGTGGAAGTCCAAGGGCACAGGGTAAAATAGTTTGTACCTTGGGGAAGTTTTAACCTAAGCTGGTAAAAGTAAGCTTAAGAGGTTTTCATGCAGGTCCCCACATCTGTACCCTAGAGTTCAGGGTGGGGAAGGAAACTTGACGTGGTGCGATGGCTTTCACCAGGCAGTTCTGGATGGCATTGTGGCTCAGCTGCCAGGCTCTGGAGTGGGGCTTGCAGCTGCACAGGACATGGGGCAGGGTCTCATTGGAGTAGCCGCACTTTCTGCAACGCTTGTCTCGGTTCCCGTGGCGGACGGCTCCATTGAGCGGGACGCAGTTGAGCCGGGCATGGTGGATGAACTGCCAGTCGGCGAAACGGGTGAAGCCGCCCCTGGCGAGGAAGTGGTTGCTGGTGTCCCACTTGCTGGTCAGTTCGAAGGCTTTACCCTAGTCTGGTTTACGCTTCAGGGTTTCCATGTACAGTGAGTGGATGGCTGCCTTCAGGGTCCTCTCCAGCATGCCCCTGGCACTGGGGGTGACGATGGTGTTGTCGTCGGACCTGATCTGCAGCACCAGGACTCCCAGCTCCTGGTGCTCCTTGCACCATTCCCAGTGGCAGCCGATGCGCTTCCTCAGGCAACGCGTGGCATTGTGAGCGTGGGACCACAGTGAAGCGATGTCGCACCTGTCCCGTCTGAATTCGCCATCCAGGGAACCGCTCAGGAAGCTGGCGGTGTCTTGGTTGGAGGTGGCTCTGCCAATCCGCTTCTTTGTTGCATCATGGAGGGCGTTTGCTGCGATGTTCCTTACCATGGTGTCGGGACACATCAGCAGGCGGAAGGCGTGGGTGATCACCGCGATGTCACACAGGTCACCCATGCGGGGGACATTGGCACCGCCATGCCTGTGGGTGATGTAGACCAGCTTGTTGCTGGCTCGCTGGGGAAGGAACAGCCACTCTTCACCAGCTGCCGGACAATCTTGTCTGCCTTGTTGAGGGGTACCTTCGCCACGGCGGATCCCCTTAGGACGAATGAGATGCGGGGGATCAAGGTGGTGTTTAGGGCATTTATCTTCTGCCATGGTGCTAGCAGGGAGGTGTCGATCTTGGCGGCATCCTGCAAGATCTCCTGGATGGTGTCCTCGGGTGTCTGCCGGACACGGAAATAGTTCTTCCTAGAGTGGGTAGCATGGACCTAAATATTTGCAGGATCAAGCCCTTAGCTACTACTACAGAAAACACATAATATATATAACCAATATATAACAAAATGAATAAATGTTTTTTGCCAAGTTTTTATTTGATGTTATGAATTTGCATTTGATCCCTTAACAATTTCATTCTGTACCATTTGGGGATGAAAAACTGAAGGCTTTTCTTTGCCATAAAAAGGACTGCCTATTAAACTTGTATTTCAAATGTCATCAGAAAGTAAAGATGACAATGTCCTATTTTTGCACTGAAGATTAACTCAGAATTGCTACTGATGATTCTCCTTCCCCACTTCCTGCTACTACCAGTTTTCTTTCCTTTATTGAGAGCCCCCTTTTGCCTGGAAGGCTAGCAGCAGGAGGTATCATCTCTGATGGCATCTGTTTTAAAAGCCGTCTGCTTAAACCCCAGTAATCTGTCAGTACTCAGGATTCTAATTCAATTGCTTACCGTCAGGCTCTTTTTTCTATCATGAGGCTGCTACCTTAAAGAACACCCCTGCATGCCTAACGCATCCAGATCAAAACCAGGTATATTTTTGAACACAGGCTCCATGGGTAGCCCATTAACAAACTGAATCATTGCACGGTAGCCTATGTATTTTTCATAAGGCGCTGTAAATTAATTATAATTATGCTACTATAGTCTTCTTTAAAATTGTGCATCAGTCCCCAGGAAAAAAATGCATTTGCTAATAAGGAAAAGTGTTTAATTGTCTTTTAATTACCCTCAAAAGCAGAGTGCCTCGCAGATACCAGAGACTATGTTATTACAGAAAATTAGGAAATGCAAACACAAACAAATGCACAAAGATGGCAAAATTCTATTTGCTCTTCAAGACTGATTACCATAAATCATTTCCTTACTGAAAGGTATCCCTCATGTTAGGCAAATCCAGAGTAAGGTCCCGAGCTGCAAACACTTATGCATATAAGTAGTTCCATTTACTCATCAGGACACAGCCACCAGCTGAGGATCTGCCCAAATGGCCTGTACTTGTACAGAAAGCTACTTATAGGTGTTCATAGGCTCAAGGCCTTAGATTTCAAGTACAAACCCATTTTCTAGAGCTTTTACTGTTTCTTTTCTGTGGGCATTGGCAGAACTGCAGAAACTGGTAGGAGGAACTGTAATGAGCAGAGAGATTAATAGTAAAGAAAACAATGGGCTTTCTTTTTCTTTGGTTCTTATTAGAAGGGTAGCAGAATGCTTGCTTCTAGCGATGGTGAGGCATTATAGTGAGTGCAAACAGCACCAGCTAAACTTAAGTTTGGGTTTCAACTTCAATTCAAATCCACATTTTTCAGCTGATCATAACTTTTTCAAAGATCTTTCTGGAGGGCTATAATTTAGGAACCTTCCTGATTCTGAATGTTTGGTTGTATTTGTTACCTAACAAATGTATTGGTAATTAAAATGCCCCATAGCATTTTGCCTTGCAGTGGAGAGCACCTTAAGACTTGGTCCAGAAGTGTTTGCTTTCTACCCTGAAGTTACTGTGGTTGATAGTAGCCTTTATTTGTCATTCTTTCTCTCCCTCGACCACTGCTTTTCTGAACTGCAGTTCCTTGCAAATTGCCTTGACGGGGGCTTAACAAAATATTCATAGCAAGAAGATGTAATAAAATCTCCTCGTCTGAGTTCACAAAACTTCTACAATTAAAAAAAAAAGAACTTTTACTGTCTTCCATAATTGACTGCTTATAATAATATTTATTTTAGACACTGGGCTTGATTTTCAGAATCAAATACCAGAAAAAGAGACTCAGCAGTTGGTATTTTTGTCCTTGCTTGTTCATAGAGAGCCTACAAAATGCAGCCTTCTTCTTCTAAGAGAACTCACCATGGCTTCTTGTGACTCACCTGACCTCACCAGAAGAAATTCTATGTAATGAAATTTACACAAACCAGCATGAAACTCAGAAAAGCACTGTGATAAACTACCTGTAAATTTTCATGGATGCACAGTTTGTGCCAAAAGAAAAAAGTCATAATGTTGCTGATTGAAAGAAATTCAGGAAACACAAATTCTAAAGGGGGAAAATTTGGACTAATTTTAATTCTGAGTTTCAGCTCACAGCTCTAACTTAAAGGTATAACATATGTATGACCCTTTTTATACAAGATTAAGTACCAGGGTAACAAATGATTGGCCAATGATTTACCTAAATGATATATGGTGAGCTAATGGTTTCATTTGCCCTGCAAGATAACCAAAAATCAGTCATGTACTGGGGATGAAGAACTGCAAACAAAGAAACATTATATTATAGTTTTTCCACAGCATATCCCCAACAAACACATTTTGGGAAGGGGAGAACTAAAAATTCCATATTGAATTAGCCAACACAGAAACATGTTGATTTTTCTTTTGTTGAATGGTTACTGTAATGGATTATTTTTCAATAAAACCTTACTGTACGATAACCTCTCTGGTGTCGTATTTTGTACCGTTGAAGGATTACAGCGCACACTTCACTATGCATGTCAGAATTCATGAGTTTAAAGAAAGTTATAATGTGAACAAAGGGTATCCATTAAACAAGAAGAATTTGGCCCTGGCAAGTCATACTTGTATCAATTTGCTTAATTAGATCAGTACTTTTAAAACAATTTGTCAAGCCAGGATTAAAGGCCTGAATTTCAAAGGATTTAGCAGAAGCCACAATCATTGTTTCAAGGAAATCATCTGCAAGGAACTGTACCCTGAAAATAATGTGGCATACAGAAAAAAATAATGGAGACCATGGCTATCCTTGAAGTAGCCATGTAATTATAGTTTGGCATGCACTGCAAACCCTCTGCCCTTGGTCCCTTCTCCCACAAGTAGGAAACCTTAGGATCTGTTGGTCTGAAGTGAACTATCCCCATTATTTTGTTCACAATCAGACTTAAAGAGAAATTAACCCTATGTTTAGGATGATGCCTTTTCACACAGAAGTATTTTTCTTTTACTAAAACTGCCCATGACTAAATCGTAGCCTTAGCCATATGTGAGGTCAGGTGTGCGTGTGGCCTCAGGTGTGTGTGTTGCCTCCCTGTTCCTGTGATGTTTCCTGGTTCCTGCTGTCTGAACTCTGTTCCTGTTCAAGAGGGGTGGGGGTCCACAGCGTTGGGTGTGCGCAGCTGCTACCTATCTGCTGTTCAGACTGTTATCATGTTTTGTTCAGGCTGTTGCTGATCTAACACTTCAGGGTTATTACTGACAAGCTACCTGGCATGTCTTGCTTTGCGTTTTTTGTAGTTTTAGATTGCTGTTCTGCAGTGCGTTATGTCATGTCACCACAAAGTGTTCTGGTCCACACACTGCAGCGAATAAGGTACCGCTTACAGAGATTTGGCGAAGATAAAGGCCATAACTTTTTTTTCAGCTATTACGTCACAAAATTGTGTGAGAACAGCTAGCCTGTTCCTTTTTCACACCACTGCCCCACAGGAGAAATCCTGTCCCCTTCCCAAATACATGGCCATAAAGACTGAGCAGGTCTTAAAAGATAGTTACTCCCAAGGTCCTCTTGCAAAACCCACCCAGGGAAGAGGAGTGAGAAGGCCCCATATCTGTTACCTTTTGTAAATGTAAGGAATGAGGGTTCGAACCAGGGCATGCCTCCGTTTGCAACAGGCAGGGAGGCTCCCCCTCAACCTGCAGTGCATAAAGGCACAGGAAAAAACCACTCAATCAGCACCTGGAACTACTCTACCCCGCCAGCACTTTAGTTAAATTGCACTGTACGCCTGCCACACCATTATGTCAGTTAGCTATCACTACTATTATGATACTCCTTCTCGTCAAACTTCCAGTATGCTCCAAGGAAGGCAAAACCAACCAAAACACCCCACACTGCCAGCTAACAAAATGTGAAGTGGGAAAAGTCCTACCGAGCACCTGAAATGCACACTGGCCTAAACCCAGAGCAAAGTAGAAAATCTAGCAGTAAGGAACAGGAAAATACAAACCTAGGTGGGGAAAAAGAAAATGGATGTAACTGACAGTTTGTGTTGAGAGGAGCAATATAAGCAGGAGTGGGAGCTAAGGACCCCTATGCTCTGTCTTAGCCTCACCTGTGCACAAGGTCCCTGCACTGTTAGAAGGACTGGAAGGGGTGGTCTAGCCCTGCCCAAAACAAAAGGCTCTCTCCCTCAGCTGAGGGAGAGGAACCATTAAGTCCAGGCACCAATCAATTACAAGGGACAGTAAAGGAGAAAACAGGAATGGGAGTGAGGTTAAAGGTTGAAAATCAGGGAACCAGAGGGGAACATCGCTCAGAGAGCCTCCAACAGCATCCACTGCGCCTCAAAGGTATCTAAGGAGACAGTGGACCTTGCCCAGAGGACCTTTGTTTTTAGACGCGATTAAACAAAGGATTGGAAATAGGCCCAGAGTCAAGAGCATCCCCCTGTCCAGCTTCCTCCTTCAAGAGTGATGGATGGCCATCTTGACCAGTGCCAGGAGGAGACTGATGAGGAGGTCCTGTGACTTTTTGGGGCCATGGATGGGGTATGCATAAATCAGGAGGTGTGTGGAGAAGTACAGTGAGAGATTATGGAAGGGCCAGAAGAGGGGCTGCAAACTTACACCCCCTATGTAGATATGCTCCAGGATCTTCCTCTCACTGCAAAAGGGACAGATGTTGGGGGAGTTTGTGAACCATGCCATGTACATGCCCATGCTCACAGCTCCAAGAAGGATCTGCCAACTAATGTCCCCAGTGGGCTGTGGAACCAGAATGGAGTACAGACTGACCCACCAGGGTTACTTCCTCAGGTGGCAGCAGGTCCTGCCACTTGGTGTCGGGGCAAGAGACAAGGATGAGGAAATGGATGGTGTGAATCAAGAACACAGACAGATGTTCTCTGGGCATGGTTCAGAGGCGGATCGGCTGAATGTCTTGCAGCTGGGTCAGGTGGTATGCAGGAGGCGGCTCATGAGGGAGGGGCTTGATGACAGGGGTGCTGCAACAATTTTTATACTAGCGGTGCCAAGAGCCATTGAACTAAACAGTAAACCTTGTATATAATTGGAAACCACTTCAAGCCAGGGGTATGGCAGCACCCCCAGCACCCCTAGTTCCAGCACCTATACTTGATGACAAGGGTCAGGAGTGGGCAGGGAGTACCCTCCTGCACAAGGTCACTATGTGTGTGTCGGGGGAGAGAGAGGGGGGTTGCATTGAGGCTCTTCCCCATGCCTGCCAGGAGCCCAGGGTATGTTTGCCCTGCTGGTCTAACCTAGTGCCCCCTGGGCTGCCGGGGCTTCTCTGGAACACAGATAAAAATACCTATTTGGAATTTGGATACATATTTTGAAAAAAATAATTCTCTTTGGCATTTGTCCTGTAAATTATGTCAACTTTAGAATTTCCATAGATAAATAATCCTCTGATACAGGCAACAGCCATCCTTATTTTTATGTACATAAAGGAGAAAGGAGTATTTGTGCCCCCCAAAAGATGTAAAACAGTAACCAGCAATACACAGATATGACTACTTCCAAATCCTGTTATATGTAACTTTGTCAGTCTAAAAGGATGAAACTTCAGCACTAAAAACACTGATGAGATGAAAGTTTAGCCATAAAAAAAAATCACTTTACCAAAGGAAAAAAGACAGAAAAAGCAAAGATTTAAGAGAAGTACATGAAGTAGACTTTGCAATTAAAACGTTTGATGCTTTAGCACAGCCAGGATGCTAATTAAGACTAGGCTACTGAGGCAGTGAAGTTTAAGATTACTAAAAGCCATATTCTGTTTTGAAAGCCAGGCACACCCATTTCACAATTCAGTGGTTTTACTCCATCTACTGCATGTGGATGCCATAAGAGCTTGTACAGTAGATGCTGACAGTTCAGACTTGAATAAAGGTGCTAGAGGATGCTGCTGACCACACAGATTTTGTATATAATTTGCTAAACAAATATCAAGGTATCAGCTCTATCAAGGCTTCAGTTTGATAAAAAGCACTATTCACGTAGGCCTCAATGTTAATTTGTTTCAAAAAATTAAATCTGAATGTATTTCATTAGCAACCAAAAAATGCATTCTGTATTATGCAATGCATTCAAATGCAACAAAGCTTTTTGATTTATATACCACATAACTTGAAATCTTTTGACTCTGCTTCCTTAGAGATTGCCACCACAGAACCTGACCTACCACTACAGGAATGATTCCAAGATGGCAGCTGGAATTTTAAAAAATAAGGCCCACATTCTCAGAGATATTTAGGTGCCTAATTTCCATTGAAACCAATGGGAGTTAGGCACCAAAAAAACCTGAGGATCTGAGTGTAAGGTCCTGATGCTGCTTTCAAGAACCTTTATTCCAGCACAGAAGTGTAGTAATTGATTGCAATGGGATTCAGATTGGGGAAGTAAAGGTTCTCATAGATTGATGTTTCTGCAGGGTTGAGGCCTAATGGAATAGGCAAATCCCTGTGTAAACCCCATGATATATTAATCCCTTTAAGGTGATGAAAATAAAAGAGTTTTAGATACAAATGATTCCATACCTAATAGACCATACAAGAGGGGATGAATGCAGAGAAATACATAGAAATCTTTGAGGTGGAGCAACAAGGGTAATAACTATTCATAAAACATTTGGTTTTCCTCATTAAGCTTGCTGTACGAGAAGAGATTTTTCCAAAGTGCTTGTTAAGGGGTGACTTGATTACAGTCTATAAGTACCGACATGGGGAACAAATACTTAATAATGGGCTCTTCAGTCTAGCAGAGAAAGGTACAACACAATCCAATGGCTGGAAGTTGAAGCTAGACACATTCGGTCTGGAAATAAAATGTAAAATTTTAACCATGAGGGTAATTAACCATTGGAACAATTTACCAAGATTTGTGGTGGATTCTTCATCACAGGCAATTTTTAAATCAAGACTGGATTTTTTTTAAAAGATCTGCTACATGAGTTATTCTGGGGAAGTTCTATTCAGGTTAGATGGTCACAATAGTCCCTTCTGGGCTTGGAATCTATGAAACATGTTTCATTTTACCTTAAATGGAAAATCTATGAATCTATTTTTCAAGTGAAGGCAGATGGCAAACTAGAAAATGAACAGAAAAGATCAGTTATTAGGTACTACAGCGATGGACCTTATAGAAAACCTTTAGATAGAAAGGCATCTAACAGAGGGAAAGCAGAGAGCAAGTGTCAGTGTCTCCATTCAGGATATCTGTAGAGATACTAATTTGTAGCTGAACTAAACTTTTCAAGAACCTAGACTGTTCTGTGGGGGAGATTTTCATGGGCACAAAGGGGAAGCATTTAAATCCCATTGAAAGGCAATGGAAGTTTGGGGTTGTACTGCCCTTTGAATCTCCCCCTGCAATCTACTTTGGTCTACTTTGACTCCATGTGCCCCTGTTTTGCTGAGTAGATTGAAATACCTGCCCTCCACATATTTCCATGGAAACACTGAACAAAAGAGCATAAACATGATGAGCATAGACTGTACAGGACACACATTTAAAAGTTCTGTAACTAAACCAGCTTTTTAAATAGTTAGATGTTTTATAACTCAAGAAACTGGCGTGTAGAGGGAAGGGGAGAATAAAAGTACACAGAGGGTGAGGTTGTTGAAAGGAGGGCTAATAGGATACAGAATATTTAATCTCTAGGTTACTGGTTTGAATTCTGATCAGGCAAGCATTAACTAGAAATGGGTTCTTCCTAGACACAAAAGGGCAGGGTTGTTTGGCAAAATGTCGGTCAGATTTTTGTCCAGCAAACCCCAAACTAGAGGTTCCAGGTCCCATTTTGTTTGAGCTTGAAGGTCCAGATTCTCTGGTCTGGCCAAACTGTGTTCACCACAAGATTGGGAGAAAATAGCTTAAAGCTACTTTTGTGTCCCCCTTGAATCCTGGGGTAGGCCTGTCCCCTGCTCTAACTTAGAGAAAACTAACCTGTCTCCAGGGATTGCCAGGGCTTTGGAAATCCAACCACAACCACATCCACTCTCCCATGGTCACTAAGTATCGTAAAATTATAGGAGACCTAGAATCTCTCTCATCTGAGCAAAATTCTAATGCAATACAATTTTGCACCAGCTGACTATATCAAATAAAGTGTCACATCTAACTCCACCCATGCTTTTATATTGTGATAATACAACTGACTATCCTAAATAGTCTCATTCCTATACTTATTGTCATTTGTATAAAATGATCCTTGAGAACTTTCTTGAAGTCTGATTAGTTTATGGGGATAGGATCCAGGAGAACACTCACAACAAATCCTCTAATCCTAAAGGATCATACACTGGAAGCTACATTTGCCCACAGTTTCTTTAGTCTATCATAAAAACACATTTCTGTTTCAAAGATATTCACAAACAAAATCAATATCCCAAGAGGGAAAGAACCCATTTTTTATTTTGTCAAGCCAGCTCAAAAACAAGGACAGCTTGGAAACAAAGATACAGTTCATCTTACTGGCAAATTCTTGTGGATGGTTGAGTATCATAGAAAACAACTTTGTGAAGCAAGAGTGATTCATTTAGCTTTTGGAAATCCGTTTTTTTTAAACATTTTCATTTCTGTAACAGGTTGTACATCCTCTGTCTGAGCTGCTGCCCTAACTCCAAATGAAAGGTTTTGCCAACACATGCACCTGCTCATCTGAGGGCAAACCAGCCTCAGACTGCAACATTTTCTGAAGAAAAAACAAGTAGTAGAGCTATCTCCATAGCCATGCACAGGAGGCACATTACACTTTAAACACCATGGGGCATGAGCTCTCTGTGCTCAAGTTATACTTGTATATAAGCTAAGAAAAAGAGCCCATACATTCATTCTGAAATGCATAATCTCTTATCTGAAGATGAGCAATACCTACTCTCACAATAAACTTTTAGTTATAGCTAAAGGGTGAAAGTTTGAAAACCACTGCAAAAACAAATAAGAGATGCAGGTATGAGAAAGAAAAGAGTTCTGTAACCTCCATTCAAGATCACTGGAGTCCACGGACTCATTGTCATGTACTCCTTCTCTTCCTTTGACAGTGGTCTGACCTTTTCCTTTTAAAATACTGCAAAAAAACCAATTTGCTCCTGAAGCTCTTTAAAGATGTTTTATTTTTTTTTAAAGTCTTACTTGTTTGAAGTTTGAAAACCAGCTCCCAGGGTGTGGTGTTACTTTTCAGAAGGGAAGTTCATTCTGACAAACTTTTGAAGAAGTCTGATCTAAAATCTCTCCCCCCCGCCCAACACATACACACAAGTTTCCACAAACTTTGAAACCATATGATTAAGTTCATCCCCTGTGGCAGCTTCTCCTTTTGTCTTGTGTGCTCATATTCAAAACTCTTTCACTCAAATGTACACGGATTTATTTATTGCATGCAGGTTACTTTGCATTTACTTCTTCTTTATGTAAGACTTGTTTCAAAGTATGAACAATGCTTTCTGTCATTTGCTAAAGTAGTTTTTCTTTTTCTTTTCTTAAATACAAAATTTACCTTCTTTCGGAATTAGAGCAATGTGCTTCTCATCCTGGGGCCCAATACTGCAAACACTTATACACACAGATCCCTGGGGACTACATACATGAGACTTCCCACATGCATAGTTCACATACAGATGTTTGTAGAATCAGTTCCTGTGAAAGTAGAAGTGGTTTCAGGAACGTTGGTTTTATTACTTAATTTAAAGTTAAAAATGCATGTATTTCTAGCTTACCCACAATATTCCAGAATGAATGTACTATCGTTTTAAGGACCACTTTTGGCACTATTTCCTGGAATTTAAAGCACAAAAGTACATACAATCACATACAGCTAAATGGCAAACTATGATTCTGCAGTCATTATTTACATTGGCTCCTAAGACCCATTAGTATTGCCTTACCTTTAATTTTTAAGATGCTTTAGAATTTCATTTATAATAAAATAAATAAATAATAATTGCAATAAATTGTCCACCTGCCATACAAATACTAGCTCTTTCTCTTTATGGGTAAATTATTAATTCTCCCCCTCCCCCAAAATAAAATAAAAATAATCAATTTTTATAACTTCTTCAGAATTTGCAACATTGTTTTGACCTCACCTTACCTTGTCACCTATCAAGTCTTTTGGCAATAACCATTTCAAAATTTCTACCT
This sequence comes from Natator depressus, assembly GCF_965152275.1. NCBI lineage: Eukaryota > Metazoa > Chordata > Testudines > Cheloniidae > Natator > Natator depressus. Next base: position 69,113,140 of record NC_134235.1, on the reverse strand, counting down.
CTCCTTGAGTTTACACTCTCACCATGAGTTGCGTGTTTGTATGTTTGTGTGAGGGAGGGAGGGAGAACAATTCTTCCTGTGTCTGAACCAGACTGCAAGTTCCTTGGAGCATGAAGCATGTTATCTTATATCTGTCCAGCACACATCACACTGTCAGTATTCAGTAAATTGTTAACGCCTTTTCTATAATCTGCATGTCATTGGGAGAAAAAAGGTTTGCACATCCTTAGCTCACGTATCACTGCATATGATTCGCCACATGAGTCTTTGAATTTATAAGACTTCTATAGATATCAAACCATTGCCTATCCTGGCTAAGTTAATATAATATTTCTTCTGAAATTGCTGCCAAAGACACTGATCAGGCACAAACATTTTTAATTATTCCTCAGCTAGGGTCTGATCTACAGACCACTGATATCACCAGCAGTCTTTTCACTCACTTCAATACACTTTCCATCAGGCCCCTAATAAGGATATTACATATCTAAAAAACTTTCCCCTCTCCTATTTTTAAAAGAGAATGTAAACAAGTTTTGATATTTTGCCTAAACAAAGGTCATGTAAAACTGCCCTGTCTTTTCATATACAGTGCTTATCAAGAAGACACTCAGTTAAACTATTAATATGGCTTCCAAAGAATGCAAAACGCCTAAGAAGAATGTAAGTAGTAATTTTGTAAACATTTTGTATCCTTGAAACTGACAGACATGAGGATCAGAGACCTGATGTCTACAGCATTTCAAATGTTACAAAAGGTAGTCCTATCCCTGCCAGTTTGTTTCCACTGCTGGAAAATTAGTCACACCTGACTCAGTAATCAAGCTGACTATCATCCCTGAATATGTTGTATGTGCAGGTGAAGTAAAGAGAGCAGTAGTAATTGAAAAATGACAGATAAGGAATTTGGGACAAGTCTGGTGAAACTAATAGGTGATTTAAAAGCTTGCTATGTATAATATATAAAGCTTTTTCTAGGGCTTTCTTACAAATAGAAAAAAGATGGAAAATCTTCAAATTCTAAAACCAGACCTGCAGTTCAATTCACAATGGAAAATTCTAGTCCCAGCTGTGATTTGGAAACTATTCGTTTACACCATATCCTGTAAACAGTGAGTGAAAAATCCTCTCACAGTTCCCCCTTTATTGAGGGACAGCTGCAGGCAAGTGGCTACCAGTAACAAGAAGCCACCAAAACAAAGTATTTATTTGCCTATCTTAAACAAAAGGTAACAGATGTCATCATGTGAGGGCCAGGGTTAGGGTCTTTTCATAGAATTCCTGAAAAATGCCATAAGAATATCCCACAAGCACAGCTCAGAAAAGAATATCACGAAATTCCTCAATCACTGTGTCAGCTGAAAGAAGTTTCATCTGTCTAAGACACACAAAAATGGTAAACAAGTCCTTTAATCTAATGTCTTCTATTTTCCTCCCAGACATAAAAGTCCTTATTTAAATATCTACAGCAATAGAGGCTTAGTAATAACCATGAAGGCCAAACTAGTTTGAAGAACATTTATTCAGTGCAGCTGTGTTGCCAAATACACACACTCATTGGCAAACCTGGGGCATGGGGATATTAAGGAAGCTTCCTAGCCTTAGGCATCCAAACTCCTTCAAAAACTAAAGGGGGAACTCTGCCCTGTAATGAGTAGGTGTGTTTTGGAGGCAGGGGATAAGAGGACACAGGGAGCACTTTGTATAATGAGGTTAGTGAAATCTTCATCATTCTGAAATTTGGAAAGCAGCCTTGACTCCAAATGAAACACTAAGAATAGCGTAGGAAATTTATCCTACAATAGCCAAAGCGTCTACCTGCCACATGGAATATTTGCATGAAGCGTTTTGCATTGGTGATGATTACAAGCCCACTGTTGGCTTCCACAAAGCTTGTTCACTGCTCCTTTTTGGCTGCCTGGTTAATGTCACAGGATTAATATTATGATCAAGGGATCACTAACTTCATAGTCAGTGGAAATAACTAAAATACCCTGTGAGTAATGCCACTGGGAATGACTGACTTTGGCAGGATGAGGAAGTCATTGGTGAAAAGGAACTAACATGATCATGTCTCTGCTGACCAATAAACAAATTCTGTTTGGACTTAAAGTCTGTGTCTCCACTAAAGAAGGTCAGTGAACAAAGGAGGATAAATTTAAACAAAAAGCCACAAAAACCTTGCCTTTTAATCCTTAACAGGTGCTCAGAAGCTACTGTGATGGTGGCCACAGAAGTGAATAGATAGAAGGAAAGTAACTGAAACTATGGAAAATGTAGAAGAGAGGAAGAGCAAAGAGTATTATAGAGAAGTAAAGAAAAGAAATGATTGCATAAGAGAGAAAAATAAGAAAGAGAAAAGGCTGAGGATACATCTTAGTCTAAGGAGAGAAATGGAAAATGGGAAGATAACCAAATGCAAGACAAAATAATTAAATAGATTTATTATTTAAACATTGTTTCTGGCACTATAAAAAGTAATGAATGGATGGGTAGGAGAGCAGTGTAAATATGGTCCTAGAGCTAGGCATGAGAAATGGCAACAGGCACTACATTATAGCTGTGCACATTTGTGCATATAAGGGTAAAGTGCAAAGCTTAAGTACATGGTGCATCCAGATTAGAGATTTTTGATGACCACTATAAAAACCTATACATTCAACCTCATTTTCCCAGTGAATACCCACTATTAGATATTTTAGAAAGACCTTTGTTTTCAAACGGTCAGACACATGGAAAGTTTCTTTTAGTCTTCCATTCTCCCATGATATACACACATAACTCTCATTGTGGTGGACTCAGAGATTTCTGTGAAAATGACTGCTAGCTTTTGAAATGTCTGTGCTGTTATGGGAGTAGGAGAGAAAAGGAATAATAGAAATGTCATACTGGAAGGGACCTCAGTAGGTCATCTAGGCCATTCCCCTGCACTGAGGCAGAACTAAGTGTTATCTAGAACATCACTGACAGGTGTTTGTCTAACCTGCTCTTAAAAACCACCTGTAATGGGGATTCCACAAACTTCCTAGGTAATTTGTTCCAGTGCTTAACCACCGTGACAAGTTAGAAAGTTTTTCCTAATGTCTAACCTAAATATTCCTTGCTGTATTTAAGCCTGTTACTTCTTGTCCTGTCCTCAGTATAAGTGACTTCCATTGAGCTCCGTGACATTTTCGGTCTTGGGGCTGGAGCCCCCAGCCAGTCCCGTCCCCACAGATCCCAGCCCCCGCCCTGGTAGGGGGACCCTGCAGCTGCCCAGCCACACAGTGTGGGGCTGGTGGACCCTACAGTTGCCCAGACGTGGCAGACAGTAGGGACTCCCCGCAGCTGCCGAGCCACGGCAGGCAGCCGGGGGACCCTGAAGCTGCCCAGCCCCACTGGAAGGGGGACCCCAGAGCTCCCACACACTGCAGCTGTGGGGGACTCAGGAGCCCGAGCAGCAATGGGTGCTGAACCCGCCTAACTGTTTTGTCAGGGATATTCCCTCCTCACATCCACCATTCATGTGATGTAACATTACAGTAATATACAGTGTTTAAGCACAAAAAGTGCCACAGAATACAAACATTACCTTATTTTCATTAATGCAGCCACGCCTCCAAATACATACAACCAGCCAGCCAGCCACCCACCCACACACAGAATTTTAAGAGTTGGGTCTGAACACTGGATCTGTACTTTGAAGCTCAAGACTACCTTTATTGAGAAGTAACTTGATATTAGGGTGTTGTCACATATTGAAACAGTCTCTTTTTAAAGCTGATAGTACACTGGTTTCAAAGGCTAGGGGAGAATGAGTTAGCAGAGTATGTTTGAGATCTGGCAACTCCTGGAAAACACTGCTGAACATACTACCTATAGACTTTATAGGCTGTTTATACATAACATTTGCTTGATTTCTTTTCTCCTTTTTCGTATTACTGATAGAATCCATTCTGAATGTGGTGATCATGTGGTTCATTTATTGAGTATACCCCTCTTGATGTCGCCATCATCTGTCACATTTCAATTAGCTGCTATGAAGATTATTATGATGTCACAGAGAGATTAATGTGACTTCAAAGGAGGAATAATTAGCAAGGGCACATGATTAAAAAAAGCAAAAACAAAAAACGCTTCCTGGCTTGCATCACTAAAACTGACCGTAGACCAAAACTGAAAGAAATTTACAAATTTAACTCCCTTTTCATTGTTTATTTACTTTATTTACTTACCAAGGGCTGTGGTGGATTCTCCATCTTAAGTCAATTGGATGTTTTTCTAAAAGATCTGCTCTAGGAATTACTTTGGGGGATTCCTCTGGCCTGTGTTACACGGGAAGTCAGACTAGATGATCATAGTGGTCCCTTCTGGCCTTGAAATCTATGAATCTTTTCACTCAATTGTGCAATGGCCACTTGGGTATCATAGAATCATAGAATATCGGGGTTGGAAGGGACCTCAGGAGGTCATCTAGTCCAACCCCCTGCTCAAAGCAGGACCAATCCCCAATCAAATCATCCCAGCCAGGGCTTTGTCAAGCCTGACCTTAAAAACTTCCAAGGAAGGAGATTCTACCACCTCCCTAGGTAACGCATTCCAGTGTTTCACCACCCTCCTAGTGAAAAAGTTTTTCCTAATATCCAACCTAAACCTCCCCCACTGCAATTTGAGACCATTACTCCTTGTCCTGTCCTCTTCTACCACTGAGAATAGTCTAGAACCATCCTCTCTGGAACCACCTCTCAGGTAGTTGAAAGCAGCTATCAAATCCCCCCTCATTCTTCTCTTCTGCAGACTAAACAATCCCAGTTCCCTCAGCCTCTCCTCGTAAGTCATGTGTTCCAGACCCCTAATCATTTTTGTTGCCCTTCGCTGGACTCTCTCCAATTTATCCACGTCCTTCTTGTAGTGTGGGGCCCAAAACTGGACACAGTACTCCAGATGAGGCCTCACCAATGTCGAATAGAGGGGAACGATCACGTCCCTCGATCTGCTCGCTATGCCCCTACTTATACATCCCAAAATGCCATTGGCCTTCTTGGCAACAAGGGCACACTGCTGACTCATATCCAGCTTCTCGTCCACTGTAACCCCTAGGTCCTTTTCCGCAGAACTGCTGCCTAGCCATTCGGTCCCTAGTCTGTAGCTGTGCATTGGGTTCTTCCGTCCTAAGTGCAGGACCCTGCACTTATCCTTATTGAACCTCATCAGGTTTCTTTTGGCCCAATCCTCCAATTTGTCTAGGTCCCTCTGTATCCTATCCCTGCCCTCCAGCGTATCTACCACTCCTCCCAGTTTAGTATCATCCGCAAATTTGCTGAGAGTGCAATCCACACCATCCTCCAGATCATTTATGAAGATATTGAACAAAACCGGCCCCAGGACCGACGCCTGGGGCACTCCACTTGACACCGGCTGCCAACTAGACATGGAGCCATTGATCACTACCCGTTGAGCCCGACAATCTAGCCAACTTTCTACCCACCTTATAGTGCATTCATCCAGCCCATACTTCTTTAACTTGCTGACAAGAATACTGTGGGAGACCGTGTCAAAAGCTTTGCTAAAGTCAAGAAACAATGCATCCACTGCTTTCCCTTCATCCACAGAATCAGTAATCTCATCATAGAAGGCTATTAGATTAGTCAGGCATGACCTACCCTTGGTGAATCCATGCTGACTGTTCTTGATCACTTTTCTCTCGTGTAAGTGCTTCAGGATTGATTCCTTGAGGACCTGCTCCATGATTTTTTCGGGGACTGAGGTGAGGCTGACTGGCCTGTAGTTCCCAGGATCCTCCTCCTTCCCTTTTTTAAAGATTGGCACTACATTAGCCTTTTTCCAGTCATCTGGGACTTCCCCCATTCGCCACGAGTTTTCAAAGATAATGGCCAATGGCTCTGCAATCACATCCGCCAATTCCTTTAGCACTCTCGGATGCAACTCGTCCGGCCCCATGGACTTGTGCACGTCCAGGTTTTCTAAATAGTCCCTAACCACCTCTTTCTCCACAGAGGGCTGGCCATCTACTCCCCATGTTGCGATGCCCAGCGCAGCAGTCTGGGAGCTGTCCTTGTTAGTGAAGACAGAGGCAAAAAAAGCATTGAGCACATTAGCTTTTTCCACATCCTCTGTCACTAGGTTGCCTCCCTCATTCAGTAAGGGGCCCACACTTTCCTTGGCTTTCTTCTTGTTGCCAACATACCTGAAGAAACCCTTCTTGTTACTCTTGACATCTCTTGCTAGCTGCAGCTCCAGGTGCGATTTGGCCCTCCTGATTTCATTCCTACATGCCCGAGCAATATTTTTATACTCTTCCCTGGTCATATGTCCAACCTTCCACTTCTTGTAAGCTTCTTTTTTATGTTTAAGATCCGCTAGGATTTCACCGTTAAGCCAAGCTGGTCGCCTGCCATATTTACTATTCTTTTGACTCATCGGGATGGTTTGTCCCAGTAACCTCAACAGGGATTCCTTGAAATACAGCCAGCTCTCCTGGACTCCTTTCCCCTTCATGTTAGTCCCCCAGGGGATCCTACCCATCCACTCCCTGAGGGAGTCGAAGTCTGCTTTCCTGAAGTCCAGGGTCCCTATCCTGCTGCTTACCTTTCTTCCCTGCATCAGGATCCTGAACTCAACCAACTCATGGTAAACTTAGGGTTGCCAACCTCCCAGGATTTTTTTTGGAGTCTCCAGGAATTAAAGATGAATTTTTAATTAAAGATTCATGTAATGTGATGAAACCTCCAGGAATACATCCAACCCAAATTGGCACCCCTAGAACACGTACATGCATGTGTAATCCCATTGATGTCCCTGGTATTACCTCCATGAGTAAATCCTCAAAGTAAGTAAGGATTGTACAATGTAGCTCCTTTTGTATTTCCCTCAATTTGGGCAACAAATGGAGTTTTTTCTCAGTTTAGATTAGTCAGTGTTACTTTTTATCCCAGTCAACCTCTAGCCAATTTCATTTCATGTGATCATGTTCTAATATCAGGCTTTGAGGTGCAAATAACACAGAGGAATATTTATGCTTTAAACAAAACAATCATCCCCTTTTCCCCTTTGAATTCAATTACTGAAGTGTTTTTCAGTATTTATCAACTCCTGCTAAACTAAACTAAAAAATCAAACTCCCAAAAGTCATGAGATTGAACCAGAAACCATGAGAATAAAAAACAAAAATTAGAATGTGTTTAGTCTGTCTTCTGGTTTTTGAACTTCCCTTGCCCACTTCTTTTCTTTTAAAAGAAAAGTGGTTCTTTTATAGTTCTAATCCCATAAATGAAAAAAAATGAAGGAGTGCAGGCTCAGGTGGTTTGGTCATGTAAAGTCCAGTCCTGACAACTATCTGCGTAAGAGAGTCCAACACATCAATTCTGGAGGAAAAAGACAGAGGGAACAACCCAAGGAGAAGTGGTGGGATGTCACAAAGGAAGAAATGTTAGCATGTGGTGTGATAGAGAATATGGCATTGAACAGAGAATTTGGGAGGGGGAGGACTCAGAGGTGACCCTATTTAATGGGATTCAAAGAAGGCGGAAGAGGGAAGGAATTCTGCCCCTTCCCCCCCCGAGCTCTGGCATTCAAAGTGGCTATTCCCATGCATGGGAGTTCTGCTGTACAGGAAACCACTGAACATTAGGAAAAAAACCCCTAACTGTCAAGGTGGTTAAGCACTGGAATAAGTTGCCTGTAGAGGTTGTGGAATCTCTGTCATGGAGATTTTTAAGAGCAGGTTAGACAAACACCTGTCATGGATGGTCTAGATCAGCAGTTCTCAACCCGCTGCAGCGGGTGGCATGTGGCCCAATTAGCACATAGCTGCAGCCCAGGTCACTGCTTAAAAAACAAACAAAATTTGCCGCTTTGGGCTGGCAGGGGGTGGGGCTGGCTGAGTGGGAGACAGCATCTAGCAGCCTGCTGGAGCACTTCTGCCAGCAGGGGGACTGATGAGTGCCAGAGGGAGGCAGGGTGCAGGAGAGTGGATCCCTGGGCAGGTTTGGGGGCAGGATCTGGGAAGTGATGGGGAGGGGGGCACTGAGAACTGGGGTTAGGTTTTAGGTGGGGCTCTGCCTCTGGACCTGCACCTCAGGTCCTGGCTGCTGGCCAACGCTGGGTGCTCCACTCTTGGCCCAGCACTGGGGGTCCTGGCTGCCCTCCTGGCACAGCAGGGTCCAGATCCCAGCTGCTGGCCTGTGGGGTCCGGCTGCCGGCTGCCCGGCCCTGGGTGGCGGGGTCCCGGTTGCCTGGCCCCAGGCTGCGGGGTCCTGGTTTCCTGGCCCCGGGCTGGGGCCTAGGGTCTGGTTGCCCAGCCCTGTGCCCAGAGCTCCGTTCCTGGTCCCACTCTGTGGAGGGGTCTCTGGGTGGGGGGAGCTGGGCATAGGGCACCGTGGGGCATTTTTTTGGGAGGGGGAGTGGGGCTCTGTGGTTGTCAGCCTGCAGCCCGCGGACCACAATGATAAATAGGTTGAGAACCACTGGTCTAGATAATACTTAGTCCTGCTATGTGTGCAGGGGACCAGACCAGAAGAGCTCTCGAGGTCCCTTCCAGTCCTACAATTCTATGATTTACTTACTCAAAGACAATAATTTGTTGCCTCCCGTGAGACAGATTCCTCTCTCTGCCCCACCTCTTTGGGGATTTGGGGTCCCCTGAACAACTACATAGTATCTTGAGAGAATGTTCCTTTTTAAACCTGCCAGGTTGGTTTTTTTTTAATCCCCCATGTTTGTGGACATTTCCTGTCCTGCTATCCCTGAACAACTAGAGCCGGGTGAATATTTGATATTTCAGCTGTCCCGGCACACGCCTCCTCCAGCCCCTCAATCATCAGAAACAATATACAGTTCTGTTCCAAAAAATTTCTGAATTTGTCAGCAAATCAGATTCAGACCAGCAAACTGTGTGTGCATGTGTCCCCTTTATAACCTTTGGTCCAGTGGCTAGGCTGGCACTTACCTGGAATGTTGGAGACCCAGGTTTGAATAGTCACTCTGGAGCAGTCACATGAACTCAAATCTCCCCCCTCCTAGCTGAGCGTCCTAACCAACAGGCTATATGTTGTTCCATTGTGGATCAGTCTCAATCTCTCCTGCTGAAGCTGTTTCACTTGTATAAATACTTAAAATGTTTAGTTAAAGGAACAAATTTAGATGTGGCATTTCAGCAACTTTCCCTAGGTCTGAATTTGTGCAACAGATTTGTGTGTAACAGATCTTTTTGATATTAGGTCTAAAATGGAACAGAACAATACAATTATACAAGTATACAAAAATTGCCATAGGATGATATTTAGGTCTTGAGTGTTCAGCCAATATAGTGCATTTTATCTTCATTCATTACAGCATAAATCACAGCATTTACTGAATGACATCCTGTGGTTTTAAAACAGTTATGGGACTACCATATCATTAGAGCAGTAATGCTTGACAAATTAAATATGTATTAAACAAACCCTTAGGAGAAGAAAAAAGGGATGTATCCAGCGTTCAAAAAGAAAAACATATTTAGCTGACTGTATGTAAAATTGTTCCCTGGGCTTGTCTATACAAACAATTAGTTTGCCGGAAGCTATGGAGTGACCCCCTGCACTAACCGGTTGTTGGACTAACTGTCTGTCTGGACCCTGTAGAAGCACATTAACAATTCATTAATGCACTTTGATCTAATCCTCATTGAAATGGGACTAGATCAAAGGTCATTAATAAACTGTTAATGCACATCAGCAGGGCCCACACGAACAGTTAGTCCACAGCAGGCTACTGTGGGGTAGATTCACACTCCAGCTTGCTGCAAACTCAATGTTTCTGTAGACAAGTTCTTAGCTGAATTTCAGAACAACCACACATTATTCATCAGAAACTTTCGTTCAAGTAATAATTTATAGTTTGTATAACTAATAAGAAATAATTGGTCACAAGATAGTGACATTACAGTTTCTCTCGCGGGATGCAGTGTGGCCTAGTGGATAGTGCACTGGACTGGGACTCCAGAGAATGGTTCTATTCCTGGCTCTGCCACTGGCCTGAGAGGTGACCTTGAACAAGTCACTTCCCCACTCTATGCCTTAGTTTTCCCATCTGTGAAATGGCAATAATGTTACTCAACTCCTTTGTAAAGCATTTTGTGATCTACTGATAAAAACTGCCATATAAGAGTGAGGGGGTAATTATTATTCAGAGGTTACTGGTAACAGTGTTTACTGTAATTAGTAACCTGTTGGTGCTAACACAAGGAACTCATATAAAAGGAAGACTTTTCTATTTACAGAATGGAACTTTCTACTATAAAGGATCTTTTGAGTCTTATTTACTGAGCAAAACCAAGAATTTAACAGTTATAATAACATGAATGGGTTAACTGTTGTTTTTGAAATCTTAGGCTGTATATAATTTAGTGATTTTTAAACAGCCAAACTCCAACACTATTGGAAGTTGAAAGTTATGGCCTAGCTTCTAAAATTTAGGGGTGAAATCCTGAGCCCATTGAAGTGAATGGCAAAAAATGCATTTGATTTCAGTGAGGACAGTATTTCACACTAGGTACCTTAACTTAGGCTTTAACGCATATGAGGTTCGGAGCCAGAATTAGGCAGCCATTTGGCAAATTTAGGCCTGAGCTATATCTCATTTCAAATGTAATCTCCCCAGAATAGGTAACTAACCAGGTGTCAGATTTTACCTTTTACGACCACAAATCATCACTGATTTCACAAAGGTCATGTTAGAGGGAAACAAACATGCAATTTGTGTACATTAACTATAATTAAATTACAAAGATACATTCCATAAACATCATTAATTAATTTCCATATGTTTAATTTATTTATACTGAATTTACCTTTATCTCAGCCAAGTACCTCAACATATTGACTCATATTTTGCTATTTTCTCTGTTCTTGTGACACCTTAATTAGTAGTAGTCTGCTGGAAACCTTTCAATAAGGCTAAAAATGTCACAGGATTCAACTTCCTCCTAAACCTCACCTAAAAAGTTTGTGGATAAACAGCTGTTCATGAGATGGAAAGAACGCAGCTTTGTTTTCAAATCCCAAACTAAAACAACAACAAAAAGCCCACCTTTTTGTTTACAAGCTGAGGATAGTTGATACATAAATCACAGACACAAAATAAATATGGACCCTACAGAGGGCAGAACCTTGCTTTAAAATTGGCCCAAACAAAATATTAGGACGTGTATTTTAAGCAACGATTTGCATATGCACTGAAATAGATTGGATGACATAGTTAGTTTCTAATTACTATAATTATACTACATGCCAGAAAACTATATTAAAAGAACACTCAGGCTGCAAAGTCAAGCACTTATATCTTAGGAGATACCAGAATTTAGATTGCCTGTGCAACTTTAATTTGGCCTCCTTGTGTGTCTGCATTATGGTGCCCCCTTCATTTCATGATTACATACTATTTTTTCTACAGGACCCCTGCCTTTTTCTGTGCACAGGATAGCCAGTGCTCACTGGGTAGCTGTTCATTAAGTCTTTTTATCATCATTATTCAAGTGCGGACCAATGCCTTATTTAGTGCACGCCATCCAAATCCTGCACTGAATACAAAGTTATTAATTTCCTCATGGGCTTTTATATGGTGCTCATCACTATAGTATCTTAGTGCTTTATAACTACTAATAAATTTATCTTGTCAACACCTCTGTGAGGTGGCGTGGTAGTATAATCCCAGAATAGAGGCACAGGGGGATTAAAGTCAAAACTGTCAAAATTTTCCACTAATTCTGCACTCCAAACCTGAAACGCCTAAGGTTTGATTTTTCAGAGGAAATACCATTTACATAGCACTTTAAATGGGGTACCGTGGAAGAAATAGCAAGTAATCATATAATTAAGGATTATGTTGTAATGTATATGCACAAGGGACAGAATTATAATCACATGGGTAACCTTAATTCTGGCATTTCCTAACGTCTGAATGTTTGACTCTGCCACCTTAACCTTTTTTTTTAACATCGGGTTGTTTTTTTCTTTTTGCTTGTTTGTTATGTAATTCAGTAAGTTTTTTAAGAGAGCAACTTGAAATAACAAAAATCCCATCATGTGGAACCATATTGTCACCAGAGTTATATCCACAGCACAGACCTCTATCATCTGAGTTTTCTGAGTAACTTGAGATATGTTGAGACTCATGAAATCTAGGTTCAAGTTGAGGTTCTGGAGGGGAGGGTACTTTATTGGTTATAAAATCCTTCTCGCTCTGTCGTTCCAGCCCGTCCCCTTTCCCCATCTGCTCCTAACAACCCCTTCCCCCCCAGTTTCTGTACCTGCCTCCCCAAGTTCTATTCCCAAATCTTGTCTGTCTCCTCCCCTCTGCTCCTATCACCACACCTTGGCAGTTCCTGTCTTTGTCCCCTCCCTCATCCTGCCCCAGCTCTTTACCAATTTGCATTTGTGGCAAGTAGCTTCCTCCTTTGCCCCTTACTGCCTGGTACCAGCAGCAGGAGCGTTGAGACCCCAGGAGACAGAATCTCCCTTTGCTTTCAGTTCCTGTGCCCAGTGCCACAGTGACCCTCACAGGTAGTAGGAAAGCCCTGCTCAGCCTCTGACACCCTGGGATGGAGCATGCTCAGTTGCTCTGTGAGAATGGAACATGTGCCTTCTGACTGGCATGCAGGAGTTGTGTGGATGAGAGCACACTCACTACAGATGGAATGTTTAGAAAATTAAGCTTCCAGCCGCTAACAAACCTGTACTGAGTATGTGCAAACTGAGATTATTTGGAGACTTATACTTTTGCCATATTAGGATAGATTGTGACAGGAATGGCAAAAGACTATCCCTGACATCAGAGCAATGCTCCAGCCAAATGTTGAGTCCTTGCTGCCAAACACAGGGATGTCAGAGCTTCTCAGCAAATAGATGTAAGATTTTCTTTCACAGGGGCAAACAACTTCTTTTTCCCTAACCTTGTTCTGGGACATGGCAGAACTGTTTTTGCTGAAGCTTTCCAGAAAAATTCCACCTGAGGCAGAAATCCAGTGTAGAAAATTTCACCCCAAGCTATTGAAGTCATGCAAAGTTATAAGTCAGGCTAAGATTATGTCATGGAGGTCACGGAAGTAACAGAATCAAGTAACCTCTGTGATATTTTCCACTTCAGGCTCAGGACAGCGGGGCTGCTGCTGTCAGCCAGCAGGAGCCCTGGAGCTCTGAACCACTGTGGACAGCCAGGGCCCTGGCGCTCCTAGCTGCCATGGTGGGACCTGGAGCTCTGAGCCACCGTTGGGAAGACCCAGAGCTCCAAGCCATTCCAGGCAGTATGGAGACTCTGCAGTTCCACGCCACTGCGGGCAATGGGGGGAGTGGCGCGGGGCCAGGCCAGGGCAGGCAGGGAGCCTGCCTTAGCCCCACGGGGGCGGCAATCCTGTGGGCTGGATCCAAAATCCTGATGTCCTCCTGCCTTAGGCCCATGTCCCCCTGCCTTAGGCCCACTGTAATCAACATCAACTGTTATAAGCAAGGCTGTCCTTAAAAACTTCAGGTCATTTTTCAAAATATGCTGCTGTAGAACATTTTTCATTTAGGGGAGGAGAATTACTCATTGAGAGTTCACCTTGTGTCTCATCTGTTTGCAGAGCCAACTACCCTATAACCTCACTGTTGCTAGAAGAATTATTCTTTCCACTTTTGTTGGATTCTAGTGCATCTCACAACCCTTGTGTTGTTATCACTGTATTTATACTAATGCAAAAATTTAGACAAAACCTATTATGCCCAGGCTCTTAACATTTTCACCCCAAAGTATGTCTGCAGGGGACTGGACTAGATGATCTCTTGAGGTCCATTCCAGTAGTACAATTCTCTGACTCTGCAGTTCCGAGGTACTAGTCCCAGAGCCACCGCAGGCATCAGGGGACTCCTAGAGCTCTTAACTGCTGTGGGGGGCCTCAGAGCTCTGAGTCGCCAGCCCCAGAGCTCTGAGCCACCAGCCCTAGAGCTCCAAGCTGCCAGCCTGGGAGCTCCAAGCCCCCACGGGGGGGACCCAGAGCTCCGAGCCGCTGCAGGCAGTGTGGAGACCTGAAGCTCTGGGCTGCCGGCCCTGGAGCTCTGAGCTGTCACAGGTGGCCCCCACAGCTTCGAGACGCCGCGGGCAGCTAGGGGACCCTACAGCTCCCAGTGCTGCTGGATCCCTTCACTACCCACCAATTCTCCCCCCACGCCCGCAGCCCCATGCAGCAGGGCTGGGACTCAGCCCCATTTTGTCACAGTTATTTTTAGTAAATGTCAGGGACAGGCCATGGGCAATAAAAATTCATGGAAGCCCCCGTGACCTGTCTCTGACTTTTACTAAAAATAACTGTGACAAAATCTTAACCTTAGTTATAAGCAACTGAAAACAGAATCTTATATTGAAAAGTGTCAGGCAACCTTAACTGTAGAAACATCACTGCCAGTTCCGCCTGCAAGGAGATGATTCTATATTAATGGTTACATATTTTCCTAGGATCTTTGTTGTTTGTAATATGAACAAATTGCAATGTTTTATTTTAGGATTTCCAAATTATTGCTGCTGTTTAGATCAGTGAACTACTGCAAGGAATAATTTCTGACATATTTATATTATACTTGGCATAAGTAATTAATAGCCAGTTACACTAGTTATTATTTTTAGTCATGAACTATTAATATTGGAGTTATGATTAGACACTGCAAATCAATAGCGCCTTCATGTTTACATTCCAATGTCCTATAGAGTTCAGGCTATACTGAGTTTGTGTCGGACGTATAGTGGCTAGTGCATGTGACTTGCCAGAGGCGGCAAGCCTCAATTCTCTCCCCAACACTAACTTCCTGTAGTATATGGCTTTCGGTAAGTCATTCACCTCTGTGCCCTCCAGTGACCTCATCTGTAAAATGGGGATAATAATGCTTACCCAAATTTTAGGAAAGAAAATTCTATGTAAGAAAATAGCTACATAACTGCTAAGTATCACTATTACATCTGCCTACTGGACCCATTTTTTCTATTTAACTGGGCACAGCTATACACAGGGTAATGGTACACAACAGGGATAGCCCAAGTGCATTCCTTACCCAATAGGTTTCAGAGTAGCAGCCGTGTTAGTCTGTATTCACAAAAAGAAAAGGAGGACTTGTAGTAGCTGTAGCTCGCGAAAGCTTATTCTCAAATAAATCTGTTAGTCTCTAAGGTGCCACAAGTCCTCCTTTTCTTTTTACCCAATAGGATAATATGATGCAATGTGTACTGTAGCTACCTAGAGTTAGGTTTACTGCACACACTTCTATTTCTCTAATTAGTTTGCTTTGTTCAGAGAAAGAACTTGTATAACTTCCTTGTTTAGGCAAATTTCTCTTTCTATCCACCATTGCCTGCCCAATCCACTGCTGTGCGATAACAGATGGTTTAGTAATTTATGTATTAATTTCTCTAATGCCAGGTGTACCCAGCACGTAGGTTCAGACTGGCTGACTATACCAGACATACCCTTTGTTGCTTTTAATTTGAATAGACGGACGCTGCTGAACTGACTGATTGATTGATTGATTCATGTTGTGGTGTTTTATTTTACTTTTTTTTCTTGCAGCTACTTTTATTTTCTATCTCCAGCTTCCAGTCAGGTTCCCAATTTTTTTCCTAAAAAGGGTGGTCCTAGCAACATTAACTGGGAAACACAGTAGCCTTCCTTTCTGATATTTGCCTGCTATCTACTTTCCTATGTGCAAGGGCACTGTCCCCGCCTTACAACTAAGAAAAGCCAGGAATGAATACCTGATTAGTAGAATGCTGGGAATAGGCTGCTAGATGTGTGGCTGGAAAGCCTGGGGGGAGGGGAGGGGGCAAATGTGTAGGGGGTGGGGAAGGGGGTTCTTTCAAATGACTGCAATCCCTAGTTCCTAAATGCATCTTGAAAATTAATTTCCAGACTCTTTGAACTTTCTGAGATTTCCCTTCTTCTTTCTCATGGACAACAGGTTATCTTTTTCATTACCTCACCTTGTTTAAACTGAAGTGAGACTCATGATTGGCCTCCTATGCTCTTTTCTAGTGATAAATCCAGGATTATGAATAGGGTTGTTTGATTAATTAAACAAGCCAGAGCCACACAGGCAGTGCATTAGCAGTGATATCAGCAAATAACATATGAACTTCAACTCAGGAAGCTTACTGTATATATAAAGCAGCCCACTTTTCACATGGTCAAGTATCTGTTTCAACAAAAAGACCCATGTGACTCAAGATAGGTGATCACACCCAGTGTACTCCCTGTCGAGGATTTGTGACAGTTATACACGATAATGCAGGTCATCACGTCATACACAGTTCTAGCACATCTGTCCTGGATTTCTCCCCATCTCTGTGAATATGCAGCTGAACTGACAAAAGCAAGACCCTGTTTGCACTGAGTAACACACTTCTGAGTTCAATTATGTTTGTTTTTCCCTCCACAAACAAAGCAATTTTGAGGCAACCCACTAGAGGGAGTTCTTACCATAGTTATAAACAATATAAAGGGAAAATGCTACATTTAGTGATTTTACACATTGAACTTTGGAGATGTGAGCACAAATCAAACAAACGCTGAATGACCAATACAGAAAATACAGAATCAGTTTCAACAATACATCTGAGGCCAGATTTTTTTCAGGCCTTTGAAAGAAATTGCAGGGGGGGTGCAGTGGCATATGCAAGTGTTGGTGACACTGGGCACTACACTAGGTAACTCGGGAGGGTGGAAGACCACGAGTGTCGATGAAGCCCTCTTGCTCTAGGCCCAGATAAACTACGGCCCCTTTGCTCCTTGAACTTTCTGTGACCCTGCATAACTCTGAGGAAGCTTGCACACAAACAGACAGGTTTGCACACAGCTCGCCAGCAAAGGCCAGCTTCGGCCTGGGAAACAGATAGATAAGGCAGAAATGTTTAGCAAAAACCAGTAACAAATAGACCCAAATAAGGCAAGGCTCGGGCAATGCTACTGAGGAAAAACACAACTGGCTGCTTTAGCTGATTGGCTATGGTATTGTACGGGGCAACAGGTAATTGGTTGCATAAGCTTGTGTAGTGAAGTAGGAAAAGGTATAAAATGTATACTGGAATCTGCATGCGCGGCTGCAGGATTTGAGACAGCTCAGTCTCCCTTCGCCCTATTTGAAGATTCAAATAAATCTCTCTGCTTCTCCACCCCGTTGTGGTCATTGGCGCGACGCATACCGGGCAATGAACCCAGCTGTTGCTTGCCTCGGGCACTCTGTGCCGGCAACACAAGAAATCTCTCCCCCACAACCCTCGGCATTCTCTTAAGAACAGGGACTATTCCTTGCTATTATTTCTTGGGGAACAAGCTGGCCTACTAATGAAAAGAGATTTTATTGCATCTCCTGTTGTGGTGCAACAGGAGCAACTCCTCTGACACACTGTGGAGTTCTGTGAATCATAAGTCCTGCTTGTGTACACTGGAAACTCTTTGGCAACTGGAGAACTAGTGAAACTAGGTCAGCATAAGAGTCAAGAATGTGAAAGTTGAGCAACACACACACACTTAGGTTCCCAAGGGGTCATCCACAACAGCCAAAGAAAATCACCACACCCCCGCCAAAAAATGACATTCCTGATATTTCTACAGTAAAAAATAAAACAAGCAGAAAAATGTTTTTTGTTTTACTAAAGTAGAAGAAACTGCTGAGGCCTTGTTCATACATCATAAATGATAAAAAGGCTACAAGCCCATTTTTAAAAAAAGCATGCAGATTACTTTTATGGTTCAAGGATAATCTAGGGCTGGGCACTGGGTTTATTCTAAACAGCGCTGATATCTAAAGCTGTTCACACAAGATTGCTGTCATCTCGAATGACAGAAATACCCTGAGACCTGATGTCCAAAATCTCGAATGTGAAAAACAAATATACAACCCTTACTCCCCATACACAGTTTTTTTTTGTTCTTAAAGTAAAGTCACCCCACTTAGGCCTTCTTTATACATCAGGAAGAAGAAGAAGAAGAAGAAGAAGAAAAGTACACAATCTATTTTTTTTTCTCTACAGGCCATTTTAAACACTGAATCCTATCAAGAACTTAATCCAGACACTTCCCCTTTATCCCATCTCTATACAAAACTCCTCTGATAGGATAATAGTAGTTTATTGTTTGATTATATTTTCTCTCTCTCTCATTTACTTTAAATCACTTGTTCCCTGTGATATTCCAACCTCTCATGTATGATTCTCTGGAAGAGACTTTTCTTCTACATCTGATTCTACATGCCTGTTTTTGCTTGTAGATCTGGTTCTACATGGCTGTTCCTGTGACTTTTTTTTAGCTTGTGATTGTAGAAATCTTGTGAGGACATCTCTTTTCACTGCCACTATTCGAGATGGCCAAAATCTCATAAGAACAGCTCAGGAGATTTTTGACACTGTTGAATCCAAACCAGAACTATTGTTCTGAATCAGTCTTAAACCTGAATCCCAAACACTACCCTGAACTGAATCCACAGTTGCATGCCACATCTTTGTCCCATTTCTATCAAAACCAAAGACTAATCAGAACAATTGCCCACCTGTGTTACTTCTGTTTCAGGCAGGGGTAAGGGCTCATAGAATTTCTGTGGATTTTGAAATTTCATGTTGTGTATATGGTGTTTGTGTATTGTACTTCTGGACTACAGTGATATTAGCCCAGGAGAAAAAAAATCCTTCTGCAGAAGAGATTCCAAAATAGGTTTGGAGACTACTACCAGGATCCATGATGTTTACTGAAATATTGCCTTTATTACTTTTTTCAGTTATTAGTGGGATCGGCAATGGATTTGGCAGCATCTGGAGTAAGGATTTCATTTTCTAATTTAGAGAATGGTAAACAAGGGGATGATAAACAGCTATCCAGGAGAACAGGGTAAAAATGTTTTCACCATTCTTGGCACTAGTTCTAGTGCTGCTGATACACAGGGGCTGGGAGGGTAGGGGGAATCAGACAACAGTCAGCAAGGAACAGACGGAATAAACAGCATCAGGACATTTTAAGCATTTTAGAAGATGATTTACAAAGTCAAGTGGCCTGTCGAGTAGTGCTAGGGGAGAGAAGATGGCGGAGGGAACAAGTAGTCTTACTTTGAAATTGTTCAGCAGGTGGCTAATGCTATTCAATGAACATGACATGAAAATTACTGAACTAGAGGGAAGGCTGGTGTGTGTCTGGGAGGAATTATTGCCAAAAGCACACTCTCTTCACCCTCGTGTGTTCCAGCAACAATTTTCATCCATTCATTAAAGTGGAGCTTCCCAAATTATGCCAGTTACATGCCAGGAGGTGCCAGTTTCATGTTCGGATACAGGATGCCGCTTAGTTACAGATATTTAAACTGGTTAAAGATAGACAAAATAAAGGAATAAAAAGATAGCTCTATGTCTGTGTAAATACTGTTGATATTTATGTCACTTCATATGCCTATGAGTTGAATGCCCTTGAGCACAAACTACTTGCAAACAAGCTGTCGAACTCAACTCCTGTTAAATGCGCTATCAAAATCCTTTTAATAACTGTACATATTGTTTTTGCTCGAAAGAGATCTTTATCGAAGAAAAATAAATCCCTGTATCTCTGTATGAAATCTTCACTGATCCTCTCATAGAATCATAGACTCTCATGGTTGGAAGGGACCTCAGGAGGTCATCTAGTCCAACCCTCTGCTCAAAGCAGGACCAATCCCCAACTAAATCATCCCAGCCAGGGCTTTGTCAAGCCTGACCTTAAAAACTCTCTAAGGAAGGAGATTCCACCACCTCCCTAGGTAACGCATTCCAGTGCTTCACCACCCTCCTAGTGAAAAAGTTTTTCCTAATATCCAACCTCCCCCACTGCAACTTGAGACCATTACTCCTTGTTCTGCCATCTGCTACCACTGAGAACAGTCTAGATCCATCCTCTTTGGAATCCCCTTTCAGGTAGTTGAAAGCAGCTATCAAATCCCCCCTCATTCTTTTCTTCTGCAGACTAAATAATCCCAGTTCCCTCAGCCTATCCTCATAAGTCATGTGCTCCAGCCCCTAATCATTTTTGTTGTCTGCTGCTGGATGCTTTCCAATTTTTCCACATCCTTCTTGTAGTGTGGGGCCCAAAACTGGACACATTACTCCAGATGCGGCCTCACCAATATTGAATGGAGGGGAACGATCACATCCCTTGATCTGCTGGCAATGCACCATCTTATACAGCCCAAAATGCCATTGGCCTTCTTGGCAACAAGGGCACAATGTTGACTCATATCCAGCTTCTTGTCCACTGGAACCCCTAGGTCTTTTCTGCAGAACTGCTGCCTAGCCACTCGGTGCCTAGTCTGTAGCAGTGCATGGGATTCTTCCGTCCTAAGTGCAGGACTCTGCACTTGTCCTTGTTGAACCTCATCAGACTTCTTTTGGCCCAATCCTCCAATTTGTCTAGGTCCCTCTGTATCCTATCCCTACCCTCCAGTGTATCTACCTCTCCTCCCAGTTTAGTGTCATCTGCAAACTTGCTGAGGGTGCAGTCCATGCCATCCTCCAGATCATTAATGAAGATATTGAACAAAACCGGCCCCAGGACCGATGCTTGGGGCACTCCGCTTGATACCGGCTGCCAACTAGACATGGAGCCATTAATCACTACCCGTTGAGCCCGACGATCTAGCCAGCTTTCTATCCACCTTATAGGCCATTCATCCAGCCCATATTTCTTTAACTTGCTGGCAAAAATACTGCGGGAGACCATATCAAAAGCTTTGCTAAAGTCAAGGAATAACACATCCACTGCTTTCCCCTCATCCACAGAGCCAGTTATCTCATCATAGAAGGCAATTAGATTAGTCAGGCATGAACTTGCCCTTGGTGAATCCATGCTGACTGTTCCTGATCACTTTCCTCTCCTCTAAGTGCTTCAAAATTGATTCCTTGAGGACCTGCTCCATGATTTTTCCAGGGACTGAGGTGAGGCTGACTGGCCTGTAGTTCCCCGGATCCTCCTTCTTCCCTTTTTGAAAGATGGGCACTACATTAGCCTTTTTCCAGTTATCCAGGACCTCCCCCAATCGCCATGAGTTTTCAAAGATAATGGCCAATGGTTCTGCAGTCACATCCGCCAGCTCCTTTAGCATTCTCGGATGCAGCGAATCCAGCCCCATGGACTTGTGCTCATCCAGCTTTTTTAAATAGTCCCGAACCACTTCTTTCTCCACAGAGGGCTGGTCACCTCCTCCCCATGCTGTGCTGCCCAGTGCAGTAGTCTGGGAGATGACCTTGTTTGTGAAGACAGAGCCAAAAAGAGCATTGAGTACATTAGCTTTTTCCACAACCTTGGTCACTAGGTTGCCTCCCTCATTCAGTAAGGGGCCCACACTTTCCTTGACTTTCTTCTTGTTGCTAACATACCTGTAGAAACCCTTCCTGTTACTCTTAACATCTCTTGCTAGCTGCAACTCCAAGTGATTTGCAGCTTCCTGATTTCACTCCTGCATGCCTGAGCAATATTTCTATACTTCTCCCTGGTCATTTGTCCAATCTTCCACTTCTCAAACACTGTTCTCATAAAAAAAGTTGAAGAATATACAGAATACAAAAACGGGTAAACGTAAGATGAATGTATATGAATTAAATGACAACTTAAGTTCTTTAAATCCGAAATACATTGCATTACCCCCATTTAAGTAGCATTCACTTAATGGGACCTTGTCAAGCTAATAGTTTTTTAATAGAGCCTAAGCTACAGCGTTTCCTAAAGTTTCAGGTGTTTTCACTTCTGCTCCTCTCCCCCTTTTTTATTTTTGTTCTTAGTTATTTCTAAAAAAAATATGAAGACATTTGAAATCTCATTACTTTTTAGAAATGGACCCATATCTGAACTCCATGTCTGATTCCTCCCCAACCATTACCACCTACCGTCAAGGTGGACAGTCTGAATAAAAGTGGATGTGCCATGATGAATAACATGGAATGTACAGCTCTGAGAGTTATAAATCTCTCCATACCAGTACCAGAGTTAAAGTTCTGTCGGCTGCTTCAGAATAACTGGTGGAGATTAATTCTTCCATTTCATCAATCAGAACTTGGCAGATGCAAACAATACAAATGATTGTGTGTAGTGAATGATGAACTAGTATAAAATATTCTGGGACTTTTTAAGATGGATCTAAGCTTGAGTATGGTGACTTCTACATTTCTCCCAATTCTTCAAGTAATGTTAAATATGCTGTACCTTGCCGATACGAAAAACAAATGTTGAACCATGCAAAGCTTTAAAAAAAGATTTTTGAACCCCAACTCCCATCAACTGTCAAAGTGTCTAAATCCACCCTGAAACTGAGATCTAGATTCCAAAATCAGATGGGCTTTGCAATGCTGAATGCAGCAATGCCTAAATAACTTTAAAAATCTAGACTCTTGAGACAATCTTACTTGTATGGGAGCATCAAGACACTTGAGTTAGAAGTCTTCAAGGACCAGGTAAAACATATTTCATACCTAAAAGAAAGTTTCACCTTCAAACTCTTTGTTTATAAGTGAAAGAAGTGTGATTCTAACTCTTTCTGCTTATATCTGGAATAAAGTTGCTATTGTTGGTCTATTTCACTTGAAGTGAGCATGCTCTGTTTCGTGAAAGAGTAGAATTTTCAGAAGTTCTTAAGTGACTTGGACACCTAAGTCCCAATTTCAAAGGTGACTTAGGAGTTTGAAGAAGCAAAGGGTGCTCTGAAAAAATGTCATTACAATATATATGGTGTTTTGCATTTACTAAAAATATTGATTTTCATTCATTTATACTAAACAAGTAGGTGCTGTAGCATGAACATGATTTATATAGAGGAAACATGAAATCTTAATTTATTTTTACTCATTTCACCAATATGGGGATTGATAGGTTCTTATGACAGAGTCATAGCTATAGTTGAAATAGTATTACCTCAAAATGTGTCAGGATTGATGCAGTAACTCAGGCTTATAAAAGTTCAGAGCAAATTCATATCTAACCCATCCTGTAAAGGCTAAGCTTTTTATGAACTGTTTAAAGAAGACCCTGTATAGATTTGGGATAAAGCAGATCTAAAATGTCTATTAACCAAAACTGCTTGACTGGTATTCGTATGATGTTTACAAGTCTACAGCTATTTCAGCAAATGCCAGCATCAATGGTCTTAGGTGGGTGTCACACCAGTTGCAAGGCATGTAGTGATACATTGTTCCAAATGGCTTTCAAGCACCAAGACCAGATCCACACAAATAGAGTGATCATGTTTAGCAATCGTTTTGGCTCATGAGTTCACAAAGAGTCAGAACCTCTGTGTAACAAACTCAAAAGGAGATCCATCCATCCTGGTCCTTCGCTGGGCACAATCCTTCTGCTCAGGGTCTGTCTCTTCTATCATCCAGGCTCCCTGATTCAGGCCTACCTTCCTTCCAGGGATGCTGTGACAGGCAGCAGTCTAGCTCAGCTTCTGGTCTCCAGCCAGGCTTCTCTCACCCAGTGAGGGCTGGAGATCAGCTCCCCCTTCCCAGTCAGCCACCAACTGATCGGGGTTCTCCCCTTTTAGTTCCACTCTCCAGTCCTGACACCTACTGCTGGTGTAGGAAGGCAGGACTGATTGAAGGCTCTAGTTAATCCCTTCTTGGCCAGTGTGGGGTCCAAGCACTCCAAGTATGATAAACAGTTTGGTTTTAGGAAAAGAGATAGCAGAAGCTAAAATGAACAAATATGAATTACTGGCAAACTGGCAATACAATAAAATATTAGCTGGATTTGCTTAGGATAGGAATTGCATACAAAATTATGAGTGCCCCTCTCCAAAACATAATATCTAAGATCGCTGTTGGAATAGTAATATCACAAAAGGACATAAAGCAATTTGTAATAATTCATATCAAATTTGTTCAACCTGGTGCCATCTGTGCAACAAGGAATCAATCAATAAAAAATGGTTTTGCAGTGGAATGTCTCATTGTTATAATTATGTTGAAAAGTGTTGTTTAAAAATGTACATATCTATTTTTAAGTTCTACATCCTTGTGAAATGTGCTGTATTACAATCAGGAAGATTTTTTCCCCCTGAAAGAATTCTTATTGCTAAGCAATGAGACACACACTTCTGAGCCGTTCACTGTGATATGTTACAGCTATGGCTGAGAATTCCCATCAGTTTACCAGGTCAATCAGCTTCTGCTATTTTAGAATTCTTTTGGCTGACTGAATAAGCACACAGGATGTCAAAGATGTTCTTTCTTGCTTAGTCTCAAGTACATGAATATGTCAGGCAGTTGGAATTTTTCAAGACACAAAAACAAATCCTTGGGCATTGAAATATCCTAGTGAAATGTGCTGCATTAAAGTGAGTGTTCTGAGAATTCTTCTTGTTAAGTGGTAAGATGAAAATTCAGAGCCATGTACTGTTCTGCGTTATCACCATGACTTGGAATTCTCTTCAGCCAATTAAGTCACTCCTATCAAGTCTGCTATCTATTTTGGAATTATTTTGGCTGACTGAATAAGTGCACTGGCTGTCAAAGATATTCTATTTTTCTTAGTGTCTAGTGCAGAATATATGAGCAGGTTGGAATTCTTGCAAATGTAAAAATAAATTCTTAAGAAATATGGGAAAGCTGGAGGAGTCTAGGTATACTAGCTATATAATGCACTTAATATAACATTGCTGCATATTTCATCTGCCTTCCCTTATTAGCCATGTCTTTAATATTATCTTCAAATCTTCAACACAGAGTAGATACTCCCTTTGGTATGAAAGTAAAGAAGGGAAACAACTTGACTGACTAGATTTTAATTTACCACTAGATAACTGGAACTTTGTACCAACATATCAGCTCTCTTCTGGCTCTTTTTAACAATGATTCAAGTACTTAGAGATAGTACATATTGCACAGGTATTAAATTTAAAGACAGGAAAACAGCTGGAGAGGATAACGTTACTGGAGAAATGCATAAAGCAAGTGGTGAAACAGCCCTCCAGACTGTTCTTGGGAGTTTGAATAGAATATGGAATGAAGAAAAGAACTCAATCCACTGCCAGAGAAGCCTTAGCCCTGGTCTACACTACAACCTTCTGATGGTTTAATTGAGTGACATGGTTATACTGACCTAACTACTGGTTTAGGCAGTGCTATGTCGCCAAGAGGGCTTCTCCTGCCGACACAGCTACCACCTCTCAGGGAGGTGGAGTATCAATTCCAACAGGCCTAGGAAGTGTCCTCACTAAGTGCTACGGTGGCACAGCTTCAACAGTGCAGCTATGTTACTGCAGTGTTGTAAGTGTGCACATGTTCTTATAGTAAAATTCCCAGAGAAGGGTGACCTTACCCACTGCAATAACTGGAGAGGAATCACATGACTCTCCGTTCCTTGGAACCTCATCCTGCAACACCTCAAGAAGCAAATAGATCTCCAATTTAGGAACAAGATTTTTTAAACAATTTTGATCAAGTGCAGGCCATGCTGTGGTTCTCAGAAACATTAGAGAATGTGTAAAGTGACAAGCATCTCTTGTGAGGAATTTTATAACTTTCCAGAGGCTTTTGAGAGTGTACACAGTCTTTGGAAAATTATGAAATATAATAGGTTATCAGCAAATATAATTTGAATAATCAAGAATCTATATGATAATGCCGAATGTGCAGTCAGAGAAGGTGACAACATCAGCCAATGGTTTGCAGTGACAGCTGCAGTGAGGAAAGAATGCATTATGTCCCCACAATTGTTTGCACTGATCATTGACTATGTCATGAGGAAAATAACCACAGACCACAACCGAGAAATTTTATGGACAAATGGTAAAGCACAATTGGATGACCTTATTGTTGCTTATGACATTGCCCTGCTTAGTCTAACATATCACTTAATAAAAGAAAAGACCCAGCTTTTCACAGAAAAGCAAAACAAGTTTGTTTTGTTCATTGACAAAGTAGATAGAAAATATATGGCTATCAGTGTCCCAAATGCAAACATCAGAGGAGATGGAGAAACATTAGAAGTAGTAAGCCATTTTACCTAGCTAGGGAATGAGACGAGCAGTTATGCTGACACCTTGTTAGATGTCCAGCAACAAACATGAAAAGCAGCAAACAATTTTGATCAACTTGAAAAGATTTGGAAAAGTAGCATGATTGGTACTGACACAGAATTGTGAATTTTTAACACCAACATTAGGTCTGTCATTCTCTATGGAGCAGAGGCATGAAAATCTACAACAGGAGTTGATGAGATGTATTCACTCCAAAGTGTAAGGCTGTGGAAAGACTTTCATAGCTCATTACAAAGAGTTTTTTGCAACATCAGAAATTCTAAGGAGAGCAAACCAATCTAGTGTATTAAACGTGGTAAGAAGAAAATGATGACATATTTAGGACACTCTTTATAGATGCCACCAACACAACTTCCATGTCAAGTGACAACGTAGGCACCAGTTGGAAGGAGGAAAAAAAGAGTGCGATCTAGAGAAACATTACTCTGAACAACAGAAAGAGAAACCAGATGACACTCAGAAGTCGTAACAACTCAGCACAAGACCAAAATAAATGAGAGAAATTTGTGGACACCTTATACGTGTGGTGATGCAGGAGGATTAAAAAAAGAAAGAATTTGTAAAGCCATAATCTTGCAGGAATCAGGTGACCGACACGTAGCATAATCTAGAATTTTTCTTCTGATGATCACTTTTGTATTAATGGAATGGAAGTACAGAGTTTGGAAAATGCCTCCCATCCTTACAGCACTTAGGTAAGGAAACCTCAGCAGTAGGGAGGAAGTAAGTTTGCAGGTGTGCTAATTTCTGGCAGCCGACCAGAAAAACTAGACTTCTAGAATCAGGTTAGCGAAGGGAGCAGAAATCCCAAGCCCCTGGTCCAACGCATAGATTTAGGGAAGTTGTCTATGAATACTGCTCCTTTTCAGTGACAAGTCTGAACAATGAAAGACTCTTGTCTGCAGTTCACTTTGCCACTATACTGCTCACAGCGTGTCAATCAACTGCGTTGAGCAGGTGACACCTATATATTCCTTTTCTCATTAGTTCACTCTGTACAATGCTTTTTACTTCTACAAAGGTGACAGCTGTGTATATGGTGTAGTCAGCGTTAAAGGAAGCAAGCTTTGTTCATGTGCTGGTTTATATGAGATACCAATAATATTGCAGCTAGAACAGCTTGTCATTTTTATGCAGTACTGCCACTTGTCCACAAGATGTCACACTGCTACAAAAACAACAACTCTATGGCTGTGGAAAAGGACACAACAGAAACAGCTAAATATTTTTAACAACTTTAACTTAGGGTGAAAAAGGTGAATTTGAAGATCAGAAATCAGACTGATTTCTTTTTCTGCTCCATTTCAACATTTTCTTCATTAAGGCCTGAATTATCAATTTGATTTCATTTTAAGTTATTAGCAGAACATATCCATGATTTGATCACTCAGGTAAAACTGTGGATCAGGATCTTCACTGGTGTAAGCCATCAGAGCTCAGTGGAAGTTGATGGAACTACATCAGTTTACACAGTTAGAGACCTTTAAATCTCTAAGTGTTCTCTGCTTTTACACCACTGGTTGCATGAGGGTCTCCTAAATACACCACGAACAAGGAAGCCTGACTGAAATTCTAAGACATCCCATCATGTGTGCCTGTAATAAAGTATAATCAGAGGAAGCCAGAAACATAACTGAATCGAATTGCATCACATGCAAAGGATTCATAGAGTTTTCCCTGTAGTCTATTTTGGGGGTTGTTGCATTTATTTCATTGTATATCCAATGGGAGTTTTAGATAAGTGCATTTTAAAAATATAAGGAAACAAAACTGGTAGATTTATTTGGATGAGAAAATATAAATATTGCATCCAGACGCTCAGGAATTCCTATTTGAGTGGAAACTACTCTAATCAGTACAATTGGCTGCAGTTTTATTTAGGAGTGGCTAAATAGAACATTAAAACCAAGAAGTAAACATAAATTCCATAGGAACTGCAATACAATTCTTTCATCTAGTAGTCACTTGTTTT
Source organism: Natator depressus (assembly GCF_965152275.1). Taxonomy (NCBI): domain Eukaryota; kingdom Metazoa; phylum Chordata; order Testudines; family Cheloniidae; genus Natator; species Natator depressus. The sequence goes on along the minus strand of NC_134235.1, from coordinate 69,085,132 downwards.
CTGGCCTAACTGTAATCTCCTAAGAGGTGATACACTCTCAGCAATTTCAGAGTAGCAGCCATGTTAGTCTGTATCCGCAAAAAGTCTCTTAGGTGCAACAAGTACTCCTTTTTTTTTTTTACTCTCACCAATGTAATTAAGTCCTTTTAACAACTCTTTCACATCTCCATCTACGTTAACATATTCTCAGCAGCAGCGGATGGGTACTTGCATTTCAGAACAGTCACCAATCCAAACAATAATTGTCCTAAGCTAAGCGCAGGAGACTCATGTGATGTTGTTTTAAAGTTCAGACCAACTTCATGCTAAATTGGGAGTTCCTGGAAATATAAAGAGGGCAGAGAATGAATACAAACAAAACAGAAAAGAAGTACTTGTGGCACTTTAGAGACTAACAAATTTATTTGAGCATAAGCTTTCGTGAGCTTATGCTCAAATAAATTTGTTAGTCTCTAAGGTGCCACAAGTACTCCTTTTCTTTTTGCGAATACAGACTAACACGGCTGCTACTCTGAAACCAAACAAAACAGTTGATCCTGAACTCTGAAAAGGTCACTTTGCAAGTGCAATGGGTAGCCAGTATCTCTATTCTCATGGTATTTTTGCTAATGTTTCTTCTCTAAGTAACATTTCAGCATTGCTGGAGGTGTCTCTTTTCACAATCTATAAAGGAATTTCTAATTGTAAGATTATGGAGAAATAGACGGAGTGATCAAAACATGCAAGACTGAGCAGCTGATAGAAGTGGGTTGGTGTGACAGTGGAAGGAAAACAATGATATTGGAGGGTATAAATGGCTGGATACCATAGAAGTTTATTTCTATGCTTCATTCTTGTGTAATTGGAGTTATTTTTGAATGAGCTTTTAATGGTTCATGTTTGGAGTGAGAGTTTACATTCTTTCAACCTTACCTATCTTTGAACCAAGTTTTTTGTTTGGGAATTTTCCAGGTAGGTTAATGTGCAAATGTGCATTGTTGGTGTAGGATATTGTAGTTATAGACAAAAGGAGAAGAATTTAAAGTAGATTCAAAACAGTGCTAGGAAAAGTTTTAATGATGAAAACTGAAGGTAAAATAAGAAGAAGACACTGAAATTTTAAATTGACATTTAACTTTAAAAGAGACCAGGTATGTGAGGTGATCTCTTTTATTGGACCAACTTCTGTAAACTTGGTCCAATAAAAGATACTACCTCACTCACCTTGTGTCTTTCATATCTTGAGAGCAGAATGGTTAAAACAACACGGCAAACATTTAACTTTTGAGAGATGACTAGTGTTGTTGAGTTTCAGAGTAACAGCTGTGTTAGTCTCTATTCGCAAAAAGAAAAGGAGTACTTGTGGCACCTTAGAGACTAACCAATTTATTTGAGCATAAGCTTTCGTGAGCTACAGCTCACTTCATCGGATGCATACTGTGGAAAATACAGAAGATGTTTTTATACACACAGACCATGAAAAAATGGGTGTTTATCACTACAAAAGGTTCTCTCTCTCCCCCCCCCCCACTCTCCTGCTGGTAATAGCTTATCTAAAGTGATCACTCTCCTTACAATGTGTATGATAATCAAGGTGGGCCATTTCCAGCACAAATCCAGGGTTTAACAAGAACGTCTGAGGAACAGTCCAGGGGGGGCGGGAGGAGAAGGAATAAACAAGGGGAAATAGGTTACTTTTTATAATGAATCAACCATGTTGTTGAGGTTTCAATAAAGTCTTGCTAGAGAAGGCAAGAAACCATGAAGTTACATAAAATCCCACTTTTCAAGGGGAAAAAATAAACTTTTTTTGGAAAATTTCTTCCTGATCGGAAAGACACAGCCAGAGATTTTCCTAGACCCCCCTAAGTGGGGTGACCACCCCACCCCCAGAATTTCCCCCAAACCCTCTGGTTACCTGTAGTGTTGCCAATTTAGTCACTGGTTGGAAATATGAATTGAAATTGAAACATTAATACACAATCTAAAAGCATATACAGTATATAAGAAAATACTTGTACCTGAGAAAGCATAATGGGTTTGGAAAGCATGAACAAAGACTAGCTTCCTCATACAGCTGTTATTTGTGACATTGTCGGCCCATTTGTTTTGGCTATATTGGCCTACCTAATCATTTCAAATTATTATTTATAAACAAGGTCTGAATGAGCTCTCCCCTGACAGCTAGTGATGAGCCAGTGGTGGGCTGAAAGGCTTCAGGATCAGACTGTATTTACTCGGACACACCTACTCTGCCTAGGTATCCAGCAGACAGAGCTGTGCTGCCCAACTGATCAATTTTGGCTAGTGTTGGTTACAAATCACTTAAGTATTAAATGTGGGGGTCACAAAATGTTGTTATCCTTATTGTATGAGTAAAGGGCTGAACTCTATTCCCTAAGCAGGAGGTTTGGATGCCATATGCTAGTGAAGAGAGAGAAAGTAGGGCACAGCTGTTTTGCTTGGTGATGTGGGCTCTGCCTAAGAGTCATAGATACTTTTTGACCTGCCCATCTCTTGTTTAGAGATAGATCTGATTGGGCTCCATAGAGAGTCTTTTGGTTTAAGTGACCACTGGAGCTGAGACCTGGTGGAACACTCAGAGCATGGTTTTGCATCCGTGCCCATCCTGGCTAATAGCCATTGATGGACATAACCTCTATGAACTTATCTAGTTCTCTTTTGAACCCTGTTATAATTTTGGCCTTCACAACATCCCTGGCAAAAACTTCCTTTTGTTTGTTTTAAACTTGCTGCCTATTGATTTCATTGGCTTACCCCGGTTCTTGTGTTAAGTAAAGGGGTAAATAACACTTCCTTATTCATTTTCTCCACACCAATCAAGATTTTATAAGCCTCTATCATATCCCCTCTTAGTCGTCTCTTTTCCAAGATGAAAAGTCCCAGTCTTTTTAATCTCTCCTCCTATGGAATCTGTTCCATAGCCCTAATCATTTTTGTTACCCTTCTCTGTACCTTTTCCAGTTCCAATATATCTTTTTTGAGATGGGGTGACCAGAACTGCATGCAGTATTCAAGATGTGGGCATATCATGGATGTATATAGTAAAAGTGGAGGAGCTTGGTTTGCCAGACTGATCAGCTAAGCCAATACTGGCAACCTATATGAAAAGGCTGCAAAACACCAGGCCACTGGACTGCATCAACATGCAGAAAGCCTTATAAGCCAGTCACTGTCAAAGCCAATTTTATAAGAACTTAATGAGGCTGTTAAGAATGCTGGAGACACAACTCAATTATGTGAACCAACATGGCTGTTGCACCATACATTCTATTTAAGCAAGAGATACCACACACTACAAACTGGAGGCCAATGTTAAGTGCATTGTGACTTGTTAATCCTGAAGTTGGACACTGGTTTCAAACAAGACTGGCAAATACTCACTATCTTTCTGAAAAAACTCAGCTGACTCTCTAGAAGCAAGCGGTGCAGCAGTAAAAGACTCAGCAATTGAAAAAGTGAAGAACTCTCTCACCGTATTCAAAATATGTGTATATATGGCTGATGAATGTACCAATGCAAATAGGCATCAAGTCTGAAGTCACTGCATGTGTTATCATGATGTCTGTGGTAGGCCAGCAGATGTACTCTAGATGTTCAGGTTATAGAAGACACATAAGCTGCATCTGTGACATCTTAGAAGAGTTAAATGCTCATAAAATGAACCCCAAACAGATGGCTGCTTGTGCATTTGATGGAGCTACAAACTTCTTTGGAAGACATAGTGGAGTACAAGCTTTGCTCAGAGAAGAGTGTAACCCTAATCTCAACTATACACACTGCAGGGACCATCTATTCCAGCTTGCGCTAGTACAAGTTGCAGAATCTTCAAGAGACATTAAAAAGCCATACATTTAATGGCTTTTTTATACTATTTTTTCAGCAAGAGTCCAAAAGGACTGAACATCTTGGAAACAAATAGAAGATACACTGGGATTGAAGTTCAAATTAGTCCAACCTGGGAAAACCTGCTGGCTTTCTCATGAGCGATTCTTAGCTGTTGTCTTAAAATTACTGCAGCCGTTATTACTGGCTTTGGAAAGTATCCACCAAGATAAGACAGATTTAAGTAGTGAGGCTGGTGGACTGCTTTTGTTACTAAGTTCAGAGAAGACTATCGCCATTCTCTCTCTTGTGAGTCTACTGTTGAAACCACTTGGGTCATTAAACAATGCCATCCAGGCATCTGCTACAACAGTAGTATATCTTTGTCCAACAATAGAAGCTACCCTTGACTCAATCAGAGATATCCATTGAAAATGTACTGGAAGAAGCAAATACTTCAGTCCAGAAGTTGACTAATGAAGGTACTTATATTGATTCCTTAAGCGAAGAGGACAAGAAGTGTTTGTTAAGCCAGCTGAAAAACTACACAGATTTGATTCTTACAAATCTAAAATAGCGATTTCTGGATTCTACTCAACCTCCACGTAGCTTTTACAGATGCCTGTCTTATAAAACACCAACAGTTGAGTGGAGTGAGCAATAGAGCCACTGTGTGATCAGGACAGAATAGAGAATTTTGAACAGAGTGGAATATCAGACGAAGGAAGGAAGATTTAACTTCAATTTCTTTATCATCACTAGTGGTTCGACTCAATCTTTGTGCTATGTTTCCTGGGATGAAAGAAATAGAAATTCATCTCTTGCTACTCCCAGTCACAACAGCTACTGTTGAGCATTCTTTTTCCTCATTGATTAGAATTTTGTGTTCTGAAAGAAGTCGCCTTCTGCCTTATCATGAGCATATCATGAAGGACTGGAAGTAATGGACACACAAGAAGACAGCAAAGAGTGCAAAATTACAACAAGAAACCAAGATGGATGTAGATGTCGTGCTTCATAGTAGGCTTGTATAGACAACTTTAATTTTTGTGATGATTTTAAAACATGAGTTAAATCTAATGAAATGATCATGAAACATTTTTCAGTTTTTTCTATGGTGCCATACAGCTCACCTTTGCCCTCACGGTCTCAACCCTCATCGATCCTCATCCCCTACCCCCCCCCGAATATTCCAACACTCCCCTTAATTTCAATTCCTGGGGAAAACACTGGCACAAACACATGTACATTGCAAGAAGTTCTTTATTAAATTGGCAGTAGATGTGATAAGTGAAGAAAACATGCAGTTGGTAGCAACTCTTTGTGGAAAGATAAACCATTTATAGTATTTCAGCTATGAACATCATATTTACAACTGAATTAAATACATTAAAATTTGTAAAACTGTTTTTGCGTGTCTGCATTTGAGTGTTTTAATAAGTTTCATTTTAAAAATATACCAGTGCCTCTGTGTCATGATACCTGTTGGGTAACTCAGGCCAGGAACTATAACAGGGTGCTACGTTTAACAACTTTATTATAGATTACATTTATAAATGTTTGGTCATAACTAGTGTTTAACTGATTACATGCTGTGAGGCTATCTCGTTAGAAAGTATGGTCTGTTTGAAAGAATATGTTCAAATTTTGTGTGTGTGGTATGCATGTATGTGTGCACAGTTTTTGTCCCTTTGAGGATCTGTAGACTTAGTTTTGAAGGATATTGTCTAAAGGAAGCAATTGCTGAAACATTTGAATGAATCATTTTGTCATTTTTGGATACCCATCTAGCCAATTGGGTTGGTTTTGGTAAGGTGTGATATGACTTCTCATTGTCGGTTTGTCATTTGAAATGTTTCTAGAAGAGAGATATTGAGCACATGGCATATAGGAAGTGACAGATACTGACTTCTGCTTGTGCCAGTGTTAGCAGTAATTGCATATCCTTCATCCTAATGATCCACCATGTAGAAACTGATCTTGGTCTTAAAAGAGGGGTAATATTAATACATCTTTTTGAAAGAGGACCCAGGTAGTCTCATGCAGATTTTTCTCAAATGCTAAGATTATTTCCTTAATGTTCTAGATTGCAAACATGTGTACTGTGCAGATGATGTAGCTGCAATAGAAAGATGTTGTATTATAAATAAGGAAAATGTGTTATTGCTAGAAGAATTGGTAGTGTTAGCCACTGAGGGCAAAATCTTGCCACCACTGAAGTGTATGGGAGTTTTGACATTGACTTCAGTGGAGCCAACATTTCACTCTGAAACACTTAAAGTCAGTATAATTAATTGGCTGGAGCACAGGAATGGAAGCTCTTTCCTTCTTTTTTCCCATATCCCTCTCACCGTGTTGTAAATACACTCTCTCTCCCCATGACCCTCTCCCCGTGTTGTAAATAAACTTTATATGCATATCAGCCATGTTTTTCAGTATGTGCAATAGCTGTTGTACATCCTCCTGGTATTGCCCGCAACCACCACCACCCCCTCCCCTCCAAAAAAGAAAGAAAAGAAAAAAACGTGTATGGCTCCTCTCCTCAACAACCTCAACAAAACCAAATACATTTTGGAGTTTGTCGGACTTGCCATTTTGAATGTATGATGGGACAAAATAATGTTAGCAATTTTTAGTTCTATATTTCCAGAATGGCTCTTGTCCAGTATGAAACAAAATTTCTCCTTCTTGACCCCTGTGAGCTGAAGTAGATGGCCTCTGCAGTGTGTATAGCTGCGATTAGGGTTACACTTTTCTCTGAGCAAAACTTGTACTCCACTATGTCTTCCAGAGAAGTTTGTAGCCCCATCAAATGCACAAGCAGCCATCTTGGGGTTGTGTCTATTGTTTGGGGTTCAGTTTACAAGGATTTAACTCTTCTAAGATGTCACCGATGCACCTGTGGAACTTTTTGCCAGGGAAGTTGTGAAGGCCAAATTTATAACAGGGTTCAAAAACGAACTAGATAAGTTCATGGAAGTTAGGTCCATCAATGGCTTTAGCCAGGATGGGCAGGGATGCAAAACCATGCTCTGAGTGTCTCTAGCCTCTGTTTGCCAAAAGCTGGGAGTGGACAATGGGGGATGCATTACTCGATGATTCCCTGTTCTGTTCATTCCCTCTGAAGCACCTGTGTCAAGGTTCCTTCCTCACTCTGAACTCTAGGGTATGGATGTGGGGACCTGCATGAAAGACCCCCCAAGCTTATTCTTACCAGCTTAGGTTAAACGCTGCCACCACCAAAGTATTACACAAAGAACAGGGGAAGTGCCCATTAGGAAACGTCTCCCCCCCCCCAAATTATTCCCCCCAAGCACTACAGCCCCCTTTCCTGGGGAAGGCTTGATAAAAGTCCTCGCCAATTTGCATAGGTGAACACAGACCCAAACCCTTGGATCTTAAGAACAATGAAAAGCAATCAGGTTCTTAAAAGAAAAAGAAATTAATTAAAGAAAAAGTAAAAGAATCACCTCTGTAAAATCAGGTAAATACCTTACAGGGAAATCAGATTCAAAACATAGAGAAGCCCTTTAGGCAAAACCTTAAGTTACAAAAAGACACAAAAACAGGAATATACATTCCATTCAGCACAACTTCTTTTATCAGCCATTTAAACAAAACAGAATCTAATGCATGTCTAACTAGATTGCTTACTAACTCTTTACAGGAGTTCTGACCTGCATTCCTGCTCTGGTCCCTGCAAAAGCATCACACAGACAGAGAGAGCCCTTTGTCTGTCTCCCCACAGCTTTGAAAGTATCTTGTCTCCTCATTGGTCATTTTGGTCAGGGGCCAGCGAGGTTATCTTAGCTTCTTAACCCTTTACAGGTGAAAGGGCTTTTCCTTTGGCCAGGAGGGATTTAAAGGTGTTTACCCTTCCCTTTATATTTATGACAACCTGGAATAGTCACTGTCGGAAGACAGGATATTGGGACAGATGGACCATTGGACTGACCCAATACGGCTATTCTTATTTTAAAATAATTACAATAATAAAAAAGTTTGGTACAGAAACTCCCCAAGATAATGACCTCTTCAGATAGCGATGATGTGAGATAATGACATTGGCAAAAAATGCATTTTAAAAATCTTGGCCTACTAGGAAACATATATTTATATGAGTTTCTGAGTCACAAATCTAGCATTCTGTAGCGAAGTATTTAAAACATAGCCCAATGCTCTGGCCGCTGTTGTTTGTCATGCCACCATTCACTCTACCACTCTGTCCCCAATGGCCCTGCAGTGTCACCTTCTGCTGCCACCTGCCACTGCGGCCTCTGCGAATCAGTCTCTCGAGATTCCACCAGCTCTCAGTGATTTCAGCTCTCAGTGGGGGAACCTTGCTGCAAGTACAGCAGAAATGTTGTCCCACAGCAGGTCTAAGCACTTAGACCTGATTATCACTAGCCAAAATTGATCACTTGGGCAGCACAGCTCTGTCTGCTGGATACCTAGGCAGAGTAGGTGTGTTTGAGTAAATACAGTCTGGTCCTGAAGCCTTTCCGCCCACCACTGGCTCATCACTAGCTGTCAGGGGAGAGCTCATTCAGACCTTGTTTATAAATAATAATTTGAAATGATTAGGTAGGCCAATATAGCCAAAACAAATGGGCCGACATTGTCACAAATAACAGCTGTATGAGGAAGCTAGTCTTTGCTCATGCTTTCCAAACCCATTATGCATCCAATGAAGTGAGCTGAAGCTCACGAAAGCTTATACTCAAATAAATTGGTTAATTGGTTAGTCTCTAAGGTGCCACAAGTACTCCTTTTCTTTTTGCGAATACAGACTAACACGGCTGCTACTCTGAAACCTGTCAGGTACAATATATACTGTATATGCTTTCAGAGTCTGTATTAATGTTTCCATTTCAATTCAAATTTCCAACCAGCGACTAAATTGCATGTAACTGGAGGGTTTGGGGAAAATTCCAGGGGTAGGAGTGGTCACCCCCCTTAGTGGGGGTCTAGGAAAATCCCTGGCTGTGTCTTTCCAATCAGGAAGGAATTTTCCAAAAAAAGTTTTCCCCTTGAAAAGTGGGATTTTATGTAACTTCATGGTTTCTTGCCTTCTCTAGCAGTTTACATTATTGAAACCTAAACTACACTAGTCATCTCTCAAAAGTTAAATGTTTGCAGTGTTGTTTTAACCATGCTGCTCTCAGGATATGAAAGAGACAAGGTGAGTGAAGTAGTATCTTTTATTGGACCAAGTTTACAGAAGGTCCAATAAAAGAGAAGTTTTATTGGTCCAATAAAAGAGAAGTTTTATTGGTCCAATAAAAGAGATCACCTCACATACCTTGTCTCTTTTAAAGTTAAATGTCAATTTAAAATTTCAGTGTCGTCTTCTTATTTTACCTTCAGTTTTCATCATTAAAACTTTTCCTAGCACTGTTGTGAATCTACATTAAATTCTTCTCCTTTTGTCTATAACTACAATATCCTACACCAACAATGCACATTTGCACATTAACCTACCTGGAAAATTCCCCCCAAACAACTTGGTTCAAAGATAGGTAAGGTTGAAAGAATGTAAACTCTCACTCCAAACATGAACCATTAAAAGCTCATTCAAAAATAACTCCAATTACACAAGAATGAAGCATAGAAATAAACTTCTATGGTATCCAGCCATTTATACCCTCCAATATCATTGTTTTCCTTCCACTGTCACACCAACCCACTTCTATCAGCTGCTCAGTCGTGCATGTTTTGATCACTCCGTCTATTTCTCCATAATCTTACTCTTAGAAATTCCTTTATAGATTTTGAAAAGAGACACCTTCAGCAATGCTGAAATGTTACTTAGAGAAGAAACATTAGCAAAAATACCATGAGAATAGAGATGCTGGCTACCCATTGCACTTGCAAAGTGACCTTTTCAGAGTTCAGGATCAACTGTTTTGTTTGTATTCATTCTCTGCCTTCTTTATATTTCCAGGAACTCCCAACTTAGCATGAAGTTGGTCTGAACTTTAAAACAACATCACATGAGTCTCCTGCGCTTAGCTTAGGACAATTATTGTTTGGATTGGTGACTGTTCTGAAATGCAAGTACCCATCTGCTGCTGCTGAGAATATGTTAAGGTAGATGGAGATGTGAAAGAGTTGTTAAAAGGACTTGCTTACATTGGTGAGAGTAAAAAGAAAAGGAGTACTTGTTGCACCTAAGAGACTTTTTGCGGATACAGACTAACATGGCTGCTACTCTGAAATTGCTGAGAGTGTATCACCTCTTAGGAGATTACAGTTAGGCCAGAAAACAAGTGACTACTAGATGAAAGAATTGTATTGCAGTTCCTATGGAATTTATGTTTACTTCTTGGTTTTAATGTTCTATTTAGCCACTCCTAAATAAAACTGCAGCCAATTGTACTGATTAGAGTAGTTTCCACTCAAATAGGAATTCCTGAGCATCTGGATGCAATATTTATATTTTCTCATCCAAATAAATCTACCAGTTTTGTTTCCTTATATTTTTAAAATGCACTTATCTAAAACTCCCATTGGATATACAATGAAATAAATGCAACAACCCCCAAAATAGACTACAGGGAAAACTCTATGAATCCTTTGCATGTGATGCAATTCGATTCAGTTATGTTTCTGGCTTCCTCTGATTATACTTTATTACAGGCACACATGATGGGATGTCTTAGAATTTCAGTCAGGCTTCCTTGTTCGTGGTGTATTTAGGAGACCCTCATGCAACCAGTGGTGTAAAAGCAGAGAACACTTAGAGATTTAAAGGTCTCTAACTGTGTAAACTGATGTAGTTCCATCAACTTCCACTGAGCTCTGATGGCTTACACCAGTGAAGATCCTGATCCACAGTTTTACCTGAGTGATCAAATCATGGATATGTTCTGCTAATAACTTAAAATGAAATCAAATTGATAATTCAGGCCTTAATGAAGAAAATGTTGAAATGGAGCAGAAAAAGAAATCAGTCTGATTTCTGATCTTCAAATTCACCTTTTTCACCCTAAGTTAAAGTTGTTAAAAATATTTAGCTGTTTCTGTTGTGTCCTTTTCCACAGCCATAGAGTTGTTGTTTTTGTAGCAGTGTGACATCTTGTGGACAAGTGGCAGTACTGCATAAAAATGACAAGCTGTTCTAGCTGCAATATTATTGGTATCTCATATAAACCAGCACATGAACAAAGCTTGCTTCCTTTAACGCTGACTACACCATATACACAGCTGTCACCTTTGTAGAAGTAAAAAGCATTGTACAGAGTGAACTAATGAGAAAAGGAATATATAGGTGTCACCTGCTCAACGCAGTTGATTGACACGCTGTGAGCAGTATAGTGGCAAAGTGAACTGCAGACAAGAGTCTTTCATTGTTCAGACTTGTCACTGAAAAGGAGCAGTATTCATAGACAACTTCCCTAAATCTATGCGTTGGACCAGGGGCTTGGGATTTCTGCTCCCTTCGCTAACCTGATTCTAGAAGTCTAGTTTTTCTGGTCGGCTGCCAGAAATTAGCACACCTGCAAACTTACTTCCTCCCTACTGCTGAGGTTTCCTTACCTAAGTGCTGTAAGGATGGGAGGCATTTTCCAAACTCTGTACTTCCATTCCATTAATACAAAAGTGATCATCAGAAGAAAAATTCTAGATTATGCTACGTGTCGGTCACCTGATTCCTGCAAGATTATGGCTTTACAAATTCTTTCTTTTTTTAATCCTCCTGCATCACCACACGTATAAGGTGTCCACAAATTTCTCTCATTTATTTTGGTCTTGTGCTGAGTTGTTACGACTTCTGAGTGTCATCTGGTTTCTCTTTCTGTTGTTCAGAGTAATGTTTCTCTAGATCGCACTCTTTTTTTCCTCCTTCCAACTGGTGCCTACGTTGTCACTTGACATGGAAGTTGTGTTGGTGGCATCTATAAAGAGTGTCCTAAATATGTCATCATTTTCTTCTTACCACGTTTAATACACTAGATTGGTTTGCTCTCCTTAGAATTTCTGATGTTGCAAAAAACTCTTTGTAATGAGCTATGAAAGTCTTTCCACAGCCTTACACTTTGGAGTGAATACATCTCATCAACTCCTGTTGTAGATTTTCATGCCTCTGCTCCATAGAGAATGACAGACGTAATGTTGGTGTTAAAAATTCACAATTCTGTGTCAGTACCAATCATGCTACTTTTCCAAATCTTTTCAAGTTGATCAAAATTGTTTGCTGCTTTTCATGTTTGTTGCTGGACATCTAACAAGGTGTCAGCATAACTGCTCGTCTCATTCCCTAGCTAGGTAAAATGGCTTACTTCTACAAACTTGTTTTGCTTTTCTGTGAAAAGCTGGGTCTTTTCTTTTATTAAGTGATATGTTAGACTAAGCAGGGCAATGTCATAAGCAACAATAAGGTCATCCAATTGTGCTTTATCATTTATCCATAAAATTCCTCAGTTGTGGTCTGTGGTTATTTTCCTCATGACATAGTCAATGATCAGTGCAAACAATCGTGGGGACATAATACATTCTTTCCTCGCTGATGTTGTCACCTTCTCTGACTGCACATTCGGCATTATCATATAGATTCTTGATTATTCGAATTATATTTGCTGATATCCTATTATATTTAATAATTTTCCAAAGACTGTGTACACTCTCAAAAGCCTTCTGGAAAGTTATAAAATTTATCACAAGAGGTGTTTGTTACTCAATACATTCTCTAATGTTTCTGAGAACCACAGCATGGCCTGCACATGATCAAAATTGTCTAAAAACAGCTTGTTCCTAAATTGGAGATCTATCTGTTTCTTGAGGTGTTGCAGGATGAGGTTCCAAGGAACGGAGAGTCATGTGATTCCTCTCCAGTTATTGCAGTGGGTAAGGTCACCCTTCTCTGGGAATTTTACTGTAAGAACATGTGCACACTTACAACACTGCAGTAACATAGCTGCACTGTGGAAGCTGCGCCACTATAGCACTTAGTGAAGACACTTCCTGGGCCAGTGGAAGAGCTTCTCCTGTCGGAATCCTCCCTGAGAGGTGGTAGCTGTGTTGACAGGAGAAGCCCTCTTGTCAACATAGGACTGCCTAAACTGATAGGTCAGTGTAACCATGTCACTCAATTAAACCATCAGAAGGTTGTAGTGTAGACCAGGGCTAAGGCTTCTCTGGCAGTGGATTGAGTTCTTTTCTTCATTCCATATTCTATTCAAACACCCAAGGACAGTCTGGAGGGCAGTTTCACCATTTGCTTTAAGCATTTCTCCAGTAACGTTATCCTCTCCAGCTGTTTTCCTGCCTTTAAATGTATTGATGGCTTTTCTAACTTCTTCCTATTGTAACATCTTCTAAATCATTATTAAGCTCTGGAGATAGGTCTTTTGGTAGTTTGCTTGGACTTGGTCTATTTAAAACAGCTTGAACATTTTCTACTTATTTTTTCTTTGCTTTTTTTCTGTGCTATGTGTCCTTCCATTTGCATCTTTAAAAGGGTCCTCAGTACTGTGAAAGTTTCCTATTAGCTGTGTGATTGTGTTATACAAGGTTGTAAGGCCACCTCTTTGCCTAGCATCTTTGGCCTCTCAACATTTCCTGTCAATATATGCACTTTTATCTCTTCTAGCATTCCTCTCTACTTCTCTATTTAGAGCTCTGTATTCCTCTTGCCACTTGCTTATCTCTTCCCATCTTAGCATTCACTAGTTTTTGCTTCACAACTCTTCTCTTCTCCACTGCTGCCCATGTAGCTTTGCTAATACTCTTCCCTCTCCCTTTTAGATTTTATTGTTATTAGGATTGTCTTTGCGTTTTCTAGATAGCACTCTCTGATGTTTTCCTACAGAGCATCAGTGTCGTAGTTTTCTTCAGTTAACTCCATTGGAACACTGAACCTGTTCTTCACTTCAAACTGAAAATCATGTTTTGAGTCTCTGTCTTATAATTGTGCAATGTTGATGTGTGGTCTTCTTTTAACCTTCATATTTTCACTTATTCTTCAAGTTACTGATACATAGGCTATGCACACTGCCCAAGTTCACTCCCACGCAGACATCTGCCAACAAGCTGTGAGACTATCTATCTGGTTCTTTGTAGCACCATCTGGGATGTTCCATGTCACTTTATGGGTTACTTTATGGGTGAATACTGTTCCATCTATCTCGAAGATGTTCAAATTTCTACTTTATTGTGTACCATTTTGATTCCTATCCAAACCTGTGTCATACTTGCCCATAACTTTATCCACCCATCCTTGTTACTTCCTTTGTGTTAAAACCACCCAACATCACATTTTCAGACGTTGGTTAACACATCCTGTAACAAATCATAAGAAACATCTTTTTCCTCTGGCTTTTCATTGGTTGGTGCATAGCATTATATGACTGTTCGTTTAAAGAGACTAAAGAATTTATTCTGAAAGTGAGCGCTCATAATTCTTTCATTCACAGATTCCCACTCCCACTGAAAAATTGAGAACTTCACGATTGTTTTCTGGGGTACTGGATAGATAAAAAGCTTGTTTATGGGATAAAGAACATTTGACTAGTTATAATACTGGTTCAAAACCTGCACAGCCATAAATCACTGCCATTTTATTATTGTTAGGTGGCTAATGGGAAATTAATTTGGCAAACCATTCAGGAAATGAATTTTCTTCTCTATGTCTGGAACCAATCTTATCTCATATACATTTTATTTGAATACTTGCTGACTTTGAACACATTGAAGAAAAAAATCTTTGTTGCATTTCAAATTACAATACAGCACTGAGATAAGAGCTGATATAGGAGATATTTACCATGTATCAAATCTATGCATTCCATTTATTACTAGAGAAGAGGGTGAAAATTTTAGAGTAAAACAACATTTCGATATTTCCAGGTCCCTTTGTTACCTCGGCCTGCTGTTCAGATATCCTGTAATAGACGTGGTAGCCAAGCCTATGAGAAACAATTATTCCTCCACCTCAGATCATCTGTGATCTTTTTTCCATTATGAGACTATCAACACACTCTCCTGAACCACAAGACATTAGCAGATGTTCCAATGGTACAGCGGTGGTTGTGGTAAAAGACAAATACAATAGGCTCAGGAGAACCCTGATAGAATTATAAGGTTGACAGCAATTTGGTAGTTGGAATGGATAGGTCTCTCCAATCAAACCTTTGTAAAGGTTCTGAAATATTGGGATAAGGGTTCCCCTTTACAATTTGTACATGGCTTTGTATTTCCGTCTTCTATCCTGGCTTAGGCATGGAAGTGTCAAAGAGCCACAAGAGTTTGTTCTCATTAGATCCCCTCACACTTTTGCAGACTCAAGAGATGTGGAAACTCTGATAAACTTCCAGTAGGCATGTGAACTTGTGGATCAGTACTCTGAATGAAGCAAAATTCCAAGCCTTTTGCCCTCCATTAATCTCAGTGTATACTTTTGTGAACAGGTGGGCCTGTATAAAAATCAGCACCATTTGACAATGTTTTCAAACTAAGGTCTAGAAAGTTATAGAAAATGAACTGCTCTAGAAATGGTCCCTTCAGAACTAGGATATGTCATATTGGTCACACAGAGAATAGGGTATACAGCTTGTAATGTCACTGTCCAGGCTGTATCAGTTCTGCAAATAGATCCAGTGGATAGGACACTGGCCTTCAAGACCTGAGTTCTATTCTCAACTCTCCATTAACTTGCTGCATAACTTCACACAAGTCTTGGCCTCCCCTGTGCTTCAGTTTCCCCAGTGTGTAAAATGGGAATGATAATGCTTTCCCACCGTGATAAAGCACTTTAGAAGCTATTAATCATAGGTGCTATTACATCAATCTTCCTTGTTGTCAAGCCAACATCTTTCAGGCTTGATCCTCTTAAGACTTTAATAACATTATATTTGTCTCCCTTGTCAAAGATCTGCTACGTTGAGTAATGTTATCTCACTGCAAAAAGCGCTCCACTTTGTATCTGAGTTAAGATAACTTGGATTCAGTTTGTTCATTACCTGAAGGAACACCTTCTCTAACTTGGACTTTGCAGATGTCATGGCAAAGGAGAGGAATCTTTGTTCACTACCACTAGTGATACTGTGTATAATTTTAAAAAACCTCTATGAAGTGACTGACTGAACTGAGAAAGTGATTTCTGCCACCATGGCTCTGCCTTCTTTCTTTCTCACTTCATCAGTTTCAGGTAATCTGAATACTCAAAGCAACTTGTGAGGATGATTCCAGAGAAGAAGTTGTCTGTGGCCTAAGGAATACAACACTGGATAGAGCACCCAAGAGAAGTGTGCTCTATTGTCAGATTGGCCAATGGCCTACTGTTTGACCAAGCCGTGTCACTTCTCCGTGCCTGTTTTCCCATCCCTAAAATGCTCTTTCATAATGCACTTTGAGATCTGCTGATGACAAGCACTATAAAGGAGCAAGATATCATTATTTGTGAGGGACAAAAAGTCGAGGACAAATGACGATTGCATCTCCCCCGGCCAGCTATAGAACTGTTAATTGGTTGAACAGCATTCTTCCTCACAGACGTCTGAAACTCAACTAGTTGCATTTCTGGGCAAGGGTAGAGCATTGAAACTGGAAACTATTACTTTTTGGGGGCTTATTTGGGACAAATTTGTTTATAATGTTTGGATTCAGTCTACTTTAAAAGTCATTTTCCAGTTGCACAAATTACTATTTTGTTTCCAGTGTCTGATCTAAAAAAGGCCCATGTTAACTTGCTTTTAGTTCAATTTTCTTCAGTTGCTGCAGGGCAGAAACTGAATGGTTGTTGCAAAGCCAAAATAATTCTATTTAAAAAAAAATTCCACACAAGTGAGGTTTGAATGAGTTCAAACAACATGCCCCTTAAGGCAAAATTGAACCTCCTGATATGAAAAGAAGTCTCCTATTTGAATAATGGCTAAAAACTCATTTCTTTCTCATCTGCAGTATGAAATTCAAATCTATAACACACTAATATCATTAATAAATAGTTGTCTCTATTTGAAATACATGTAAAATTCCAGATTAATTTGTATTTCACTTGTTTAGCAGACATGTGTTCAATATCTTCATAAATGATCTGGAGGATGGTGTGGATTGCACCCTCAGCAAGTTTGCAGATGACACTAAACTGGGAGGAGAGGTAAATACGCTGGAGGGTAGGGATAGGATACAGAGGAACCTAAACAAATTAGAGGATTGGGCCAAAAGAAATCTGATGAGGTTCAACAAGGACAAGTGCAGAGTCCTGCACTTAGGACGGAAGAATCCCACGCACCGCTACAGACTAGGTACCGAATGGCTCGGCAGCAGTTCTGCAGAAAAGGACCTAGGGGTTACAGTGGACGAGAAGTTGGATATGAGTCAACAGTGTGGCCTTGTTGCCAAGAAGGCCAATGGCATTTTGGGATGTATATGTAGGGGCATTGCCAGCAGATCGAGGGACTGATCGTTCCCCTCTATTCGACATTGGTGAGGCCTCATCTGGAGTACTGTGTCCAGTTTTGGGCCCCACACTACAAGAAGGATGTGGAAAAATTGGAAAGAGTCCAGTGGAGGACAACAAAAATGATTAGGGGTTGGAACACATGACTTATGAGGAGAGGCTGAGGGAACTGGGATTGTTTAGTCTGCGGAAGAGAAGAATGAGGGGGGGATTTGATAGCTGCTTTCAACTACCTGAAAGGGGGTTCCAAAGAGGATGGATCTAGACTGTTCTCAGTGGTAGCTGATGACAGAACAAAGAGTAATGGTCTCAAGTTGCAGTGGGGGAGGTTTAGGTTGGATATGAGGAAAAGCTTTTTTACTAGGAGGGTGGTGAAACACTGGAATGCATTACCGAGGGAGGTGGTGGAATCTCCTTCCTTAGAAGTTTTTAAGGTCAGGCTTGACAAAGCCCTGGCTGGGATGATTTAGTTGGGGATTGGCCCTGCTTTGAGCAGGGGGTTGGACTAGATGACCTCCTGAGGTCTCTTCCAACCCTGATATTCTATGATTCTATGTCAGGTAGGATAAAGCTTCCCGCAGCTCCCATTGGCCGGGAACGGCGAACTGTGGCCACTGGGAGCTGCGGGTGGCCGTGCCTGCAGATGGTCAATGTAAACAAACTGTCTCGCAGCCCGCTAGCAGATTACCCTGACAGGCGTGCGGGCTGCAGGTTGCCCATCACTGCCCCAAATACTTGAACTGTTTCACTGTCTCCAGCTCTTGTCCACTGACAGTGATATGTGAGCTGATCCTGTCACGTTTGTTTGTCATCAGCTTGGTTTTCTCTGCACTGATTTCCATGCCATATTTTGCAGAGGTTTCCTCCAATCGTTTCACAATGTTGGCAAGTTCATCTTCTCTGTCTCCCAGGCCATTAATGTCATCAGCGAACCGAAGATTTGAGATTGTTCGTCCCCCAGTGCCTACTGTGCATATGTGATCTTCTAGGGCATTAGTCATTATGTGCTCCAAGTAGATGTTGAACAGTGTGGATGAAAGAAGGCAGCTTTGCTGGACTCCAACAGTGGTGCAAAACCACTCTCCTATTGTACCATTAACAAGAACTGCACTGCTGGCCTTGGCTTACCGTTGTTTAATGGTAAGAATAAGCTTATGAACAACATTGTACTTCTTCATGGTTGCCCAGAGAGCTTCTTGCCAGTCTGTCAAATGCCTTCTTGAAGTCAACAAAGATGTGGTAGATGTCCTGCTGGTGTTGTAAGTACCTCTCACATAGAACACGAAGGTTGAAAATCTGTTCTGGGGTACTTCTTGCAGCACGAAAGCCAGCCTGTTCTTCAGCAATGATATTCTGTGCTTGTGGCTTCAATCTGTTCAATATGACTTTCAACATCACTTTGCTGGGATGGCTAATTAAGCTTATGGTCCGATAATTCTGACACAATTGCAGGTTGCGTTTCTTTGGCAGAGTGATGATTAGTGACTGTGTCCACGTGGAGGGCCACTCACTGGTCTGCCAGATCTTGTTGCAGATCTTGGTGAGTACATCTATTACTATTTCTCCTCTGAATTTCATCAATTTGGCTGGAATGTTGTCAATACCTGTAGCCTCTCTGTTCTTGAGTGATTTCACAGCTGTCTCCATTTCTTCATGCAGTCTTGGAAAGTCATCCTCCTCCTCTGTTGAATCTGGGCTGTCTAGGACCCATTTCTCTGGTGTTTATATAGATCAGAGCAGTAGTTTGTCCACCTATTGATGATGCCCCTTTCTTCTATATGACTGTTCCCGTCTTTTCATGAATTGCATTAGCTTTGCTCCATCTTTCCTTCGTCAGATCTTTTATAACCTGGAAGGCTTGTTTGCTATTTTTATTATTGATGTATGATATTGATGATGATAAGGTACAGTAATGCTTTAAAAATTGTAGACAATAGATAACATATACAGTTTGATAATTGAAACAAGTGCAACCACATAGGCACTATTCACAAGAAAAAGCCACTTTCACAGTTAGTATCATCCATTCAGTAGCAACCTGTCTGTTGATACCTCAAAAATAGCCAAGGGAATACTTGACTAAATAAGCAAGACTTTGCACTGTGCTGTGAAGGATGTCAAACTCAGTTTAATTTCAGGGGGTTCTGAAGGCCCCCCTCTCTTATTTGTGGATGACATGATATAAGGATAATATAAATGATTCTGATGTAGAACAATAGATGATGCAGCTTGCAAAAGATACTTTTCGGGCTTTTTTCACGAACACAGATACTGCCTTCAGTTCATTTGGAGTGACATTTCCTGGAGCGGCAAAAGGCCTATAAAGTTTTAGAGTTATCTACAGCCCCATCTGTAACAGATGGTTGGGTACGAATCCTGTATTTATACTGTTACCTAGCATGTACAGGGTTTTTCCCAGATAACATAATCCAGTGAAAGCAGAACTGCATGTCCCTGTTTGCAAACCGAAAGTGTTTTGTTATTATCCTTATCAAGCTAAAATCAGATCCACAATTTCCCCAGCACAACTGAGAAATGTTTGTAGTCAAATCCTTGCAGCTGAATCTAAGTATTACTTCTGAATAAGGCTAAGATTATGTCATGGAGGGCACGGAAGCCTCCATGACATTGGGGGGCCCTCAGCTGACCAGCCACTGCCGGCAGCAGGGGAGTCTGCAGCAGCCCAGCCTCCACTGTGAGCAGCCCCGCCACAGCGATCATGTAGCTGCTCAGTGGCCAGGCTGCCGTGAGCAAAATGTCTTACCCATCTTGGAACACAGATGGTCTTGGGCTGTTCCCATGAACCATACAAGACTCATTTCATTTCCTTGCAGCTGCCTCACCCTACCTGTAACCCTGCTGTGCCCTGTCCTGCAGAGAGCTGTCATGGATAGGGTGACCAGACGTCCCGATTTTATAGGGACAGTCCCAATATTTGGGGCTTTGTCTTATATAGGTGCCTATTACCCTCCACCCCCGTCCCGATTTTTCATACTTACTATCTGGTCACCCTAGTCATGGAGTACTGAATCATTGCAGAAAGGGGCTCAGCATGCCCCTCTCAACCCTGCATATCATTAACATGTTGTTTCCCCCACCCCAAACAGTGAAACCACAGTGGCTTGGACCTCACATTCACCTATAAAGAGAGGTAGAAGTAGGTTTTCTACTAAATATTTATTTTTCAATTAAGTGGTTAAACGTTTGTTTTTTGTTTTTGTTTTTTGCTTCCAGTGAATTTGTGCATTTTCCATTTTCTGTAATTTTTACAAAAAAATTCAGCATTGGAAAAAAAATTCATGTGAAAACCACAAACTTGATTAACTCCCCTGCTGGAGAATGTGAAAAAGGAGGAGAAGCCGGAATGATAAGAGTTTCAGCAATGCATATTAGGGCCCTATTTCATGATCATGAACTCTATGCAGTACACAGATGTGGGCATAATTTCCATGGCATGTTGCACTGTGCTGCTTTGTCATTTAGGTTACAGACAAACAGTCTGGTTAACTTCTGATAAAAAGAAGTTGATGTTTCAAGGAGGGCAGAAAACATGTAAAAAGCCATGGTACTTGCTAAATTTCAGGGTTTAGAGATATTCTCTTCTAGAAGTGACAATTACATTTAAAAGGAAAATTGAATACATTTCTCACTGTAGACATGTGATGGTACAGGGGGTTCGCAATGGATCATGGAAGCCTTTCAACTCTGTGTTGACAGTGACTAGAAGTCATTATCTGATGGCTGTTTAAGAGTAGAGGTGGGTGAATGGCTGATTGTTATGTTCACTGGCAGTTCTGAAAATTTCCAAAAGTTGAAGGCAAATTGAAATTTTTCAGAATTTTTGGCAAATCCAAAAAGTTACATTTGACTTGAACAAAACATTTAATTCAACCTCAGATGAAAAACATTTCATTTTGGGTATTTTTAATGAAAGCAAAGAAACTGAATGGGTACATCCACAAAACACAGGAAAAGGATGAGATGCCAACCCCACCTTATAAACTTTAGCCCCCTGATTTGGCACTCCCCTGAGCTACAAGAAACCCAGAATTAAATCCCCACACTAGAGCATAGGCTCGAATCCTGGTTTCCACCCACCCAAGTGAGTCCCTTAAATCCCAGGCTATTGTCTATTCTTGGGTATGTGTCTCCCAATCTCTCCTGCTGAAGCTTTTCCACTTTGTACAAATACTTAAATAGTCAGTGGAGCAGGGACTGGAACCCAAGTGTCCTCCCCTCCCAGGTGAGAACCTTGTTTTGACATTTCCATTTTTTTTCTTTTTTCATTTCAACCAAAAGCCAGGGATTTCCCTACACCCACCCTAGGGGGGGATGTACACCCACCCCATGAAATTCCCCAACAACCCCCAGTTTTGTGAACTAGTTACAGGCAGTGTTGCCAATTTAGTGATTGTTTGGAAATTTGAACTGAAATTGAAACATTAATACACAAGGTCACAGTGGCAGGTGGCAGAAGAAGGTGACGGCGCAGGGCCATTGGCAACAGAGCAATGGAGTGAATGGTGGCCAGAGTGAACAGTGAGCAGCTGGAGGAACAAGCAAGGTGCCTTCTTGCCCCCCACCTGGGGGGTGAACTCCTGTGAAAGCATCTCTGATCTCTGAGTCTCCACTGACCAAGGACAACACCGGTGAGTGTTAATGAGGCTGTTAAGAATGCTGTTCATGCGAACAAACATGGCTGTGGCATCATACTTTCTATTTAAGCAAGAGATACCACACACTACAAACTGGAGGCCAATGTTAAGTGCATTGTCACTTGTTCATCCTGAAGTTGAACACTGGTTCCGAACAAGACCAGCAAATGCTCACTGTCTTTCTGCAAGAAACTCAAATGACTGGCTAGAAGCATGTGGTGCAACAGTGAAAGACTCAACAGTTGAAAAAGTGAAGAACTCTCTCACCATATTAAAAAAATGTGCACACATGGCTGATGAATGCACCGATTCAAATGGGTTTCAAGTATTGTCATTGTGAATGTTATCTTGATGTCAGTGGTAGGCCAGTAGAGCATTTCTAGATGTTCAAGTTATAGAAGACACAAGCTGCATCTGTGACAACCCACATCTTAGAAGAGTTAAATGCTTGTCAGTTGGACCCCAAACAGATGGCTGCTTGGTCATTTGATGGAGCTGCAAACTTCTCTGGAAGACATGGTGGAGTACAAGCTTTGCTCAGAGAAAAGTGTAACCCTAATCTCTCCTATACACACTGCAGAGGCCATCTACTCCAACTAGTGCTAGTACAAGCTGCAGATTCTTCAAAAGACAATTTAAAAGCTATACATTTAATGTCTTCATTATATTCGTTTTTCAGCAAGCATCCAAAAAGACTGAATATCTTGGAAAATATAGAAGATACACTGGGACTAAAGTTCAAATTAGTCCAACCTGGGAAAACCCTCTGGCTTTCTCATGAGCGATCCCTGGTTGTTGTCTTAAAATTACTCCAGCCGTTATTACTGACTTCGGAAAGTATCTACCAAGATGGATCTAAGTAGTGAGGCTGGTGGATTACTTTTGCTACTACATTTCAGAGAAGACTATTGCCGTTCTCTCTCTTGTAAGTCTACTGTTGAAACCACTTCAGGCATTAAACAATGCCATCCAGGCATCTGCTACAACAGTAGTAGATCTTTGTCCAGCAATAGAAGCTATATTTGGATCAATCAGAGAGCTATCCATTGAAAAAGTACTGGAAGAAGCAAAGACTTCAGTCCAGAAGTTGACTAATGAAGGAATTAATATTGAATCCTTAAGCGAAGAGGATAAGAAGTGTTTGTTAAGACAACTGAAAAAGTACACAGACTTGATTCTTAAAAATCTACAACAGCGACTTCTAGATTCTACTCAATCTCTACGTAGCTTTTACAGATCCCTGTCTTATAAAATGCTGACAGCTGAGTGGAGTGAGGCACTACCAGCAATGGGGCTGCCATGTGCTCAGGACATAATAGAGAATTTGAACACAGAGTGGAATATCATACAACGAACGAATGAAGATTTGACTTCAACTTCTTTTTTATCATCACTAGTGGCTCGACCCAATCTTTGTGCTATGTTTCATGGGATGAAAGAAGTAGGAATTAATCTCTTGCTACTCCCAGTCACAACAGCTACAGTTGAATGTTCTTTTTCATCATTGAATAGAATTTTGTGTTCTGAAAGAAGTCGCCTCATGCCTGATCATATGAATAAACTAATGAGCATATTGATTGAAGGAATGGAAGTACAAGACACATGAGAAGCCAATAAAGATGAACACATTGCATTCAAGAAGTTCATTAACAGAGTTGTGCAAAATTATAACAAGAAACCAAGAAGGATGTAGATGTAGTGCTTCATAGAAAGTTTGAGTAGCCAACTTGAATTTGTGTGATGCTTTTAAAACATGAGTTAAAGCTAATAAAATGGTGTCAAGGTTCCTTCCCCACTCTGAACTCTATGGTACAGATGTGGGGACCTGCATGAAAGACCCCCTAAGCTTATTCTTATCAGCTTAAGTTAAAAACTTCCCCAAGATACAAACTTTGCCTTGTCCTTGGACCCTATGCTGCCACCACCAAGCGTGTTAAACAAAGAACAGGGAAAGAGCCCACTTGGAGACTTCTTCCCCCCAAAATATCCCCCCAAGCCCTACACCCCCTTTCCTGGGGAAGGCTTCATAAAAATCCTCACCAATTTGTACAACTGAACACAGACCCAAACCCTTGGATCTTAAGAACACTGAAAAAGTAATCAGGTTCTTAAAAGAAGAATTTTAATTAAAGAAAAGGTAAAAGAATCACCTCTGTAAAATCAGGATGGTAAATACCTTACAGGGTAATCAGATTCAAAACATAGAGAATCTCTCTAGGCAAAACACTAAGTTACAAAAAGACACAAAAACAGGAATATACATTCCATTCAGCACAGCCTATTTTACCAGCCATTTAACAAATGGAAATCTAACACATTTCTAGTTAGATTACTTACTGACTTTTTACAGGGGTTCTGAGCTGCATTCCTGATCTCTTCCCGGCAAAAGCATCAGACAGACAGACCAACCCTTTGTTCCCCCGCCCCCAGCTTTGAAAGCATCTTGTCTCCTCATTGGTCATTTTGGTCAGGTGCCAGCAAGG
Source organism: Natator depressus (assembly GCF_965152275.1). Taxonomy (NCBI): domain Eukaryota; kingdom Metazoa; phylum Chordata; order Testudines; family Cheloniidae; genus Natator; species Natator depressus. The sequence goes on along the minus strand of NC_134235.1, from coordinate 69,060,770 downwards.
TTACCTTAGCTTCTTAACCCTTTACAGGTGAAAGGGTTTTGCCTCTGGCCAGGAGGGATTTAAAGGTGGTTACCCTTCCCTTTATATTTATGACAAATGATTATGAAACATTTTTCAGTTTTTACTATGGTGCCATACAGCCCACCTTCACCCTCACGGTCTCACCCATCATTGGCCCTGAACCCCTCCACACCCTGTAAATTTGAACACCCCCCTAATTTCAGTTCCAGGGGAAAACACTGACCGAAACTATTGGCCAAAATTGACACAAATTCACAAAACTTTTTGGATGACCCATAACTGTATTTTTCATCAAAATTCAGCCAAAAAAAATGTCCCCCAACTCTAGTTTAGAGCTCTCAGTCCAGTTGCTTGTGATCAGATGTCCACATCACAAAACACGCCCCCCCACACACACACACAATGTAAACAACTGGCTTGCTCAGCAGAGTGACTGAGAACTGAACAGACATGGAGTTTAAGTTTCACTCTGTGTTAGATACTCTCTCTGCAGGTCATGTCTGACATTTATGTGTGGAGTTATATGAAATGTCTGCCATATGCCAACTGCTGTACTGTTTCTGTTTCAATCTCCAGCCTGTCATTGTCACCAGCTATGAGGACTAATTTCTCTTAAAAATAAATAAATAAGAAGTCTAACCCTTACAATTTCTCATTTCCACCCCCACTTCATCACAGAATAATCTCACGATCCATTCAGGTAGGAATAAATCAACTCTAAAACCCTGCTCCTGTATGGGAAAGACACCCATGGAAAAATAAAACATATAGTAAACCAAAGACAAATCAGTTCAGTATTGAGAGGCAACAGGACTAATCCAGCATGAGACAAATAACTTTTGCTAGTTTATGGAGAAGGAAAACAGAGATCAAAATAAATTGATTTAAATCTTTACACCCTGAGGCACCAGATAGAAAGAAAACAGGTTTATGAGTACATGGGAATTCCCTGCACAAACATTTTGGTAAGGGCTATAAACAATACATTTTAGGAAGGTGAAGAGAGGCTCTATTATTTGTTAAAGATATGTGACTGTACAGGGAAAACGTCATATAATATAATATAAGTATCAAAAGTTGATTGTGAGCAGTGAAGTCATCCATTTTTGGAGGTCTATTCTCTTATTAATGTGCATGCCTAATATTTACTCCCATTAATGGAAGTTACACCTGTATGCTAATGTGAAAATACACAAATTTAAAATACATTTTTAATCTGTACCCTTTCTCCATATCACTATGCAAAAAGTCTCTCTCACTGAATCTAGTGATTGCACTATTAAGGACACACAAAAGGGCCAGAAACAAGCTACAATTAGTGAGCAGAGAATTCCTGTCAGAGAGAAAGCCCCACTCCCTGTATCTGCTGCCTTCCCCATAATATGTGGAAGGGGGCATGTCTCCACTCCACCTGTACATAAGATAGAATTGCCTGGAAACAGCTCTAATTCATGCTGGAGATATCTGACTGACAATCAGGGAGTGGGAGCCAGACCCCTGAAATTTCCCCAACTCCAGCCCCGGCACCAAGCAGAACAATGAAAACAATTAGTGTCTAGCTTTTAGTCTAAGCTCTTAAATGAGAACAACTCTAGCATTATTATGGAAATGGAAGCATCACGGTTGAACCATCTGATGAACAACAGGTATAGCAATGTGTGTGTTAGCTCACTGGAGGAAACAGGGAAGTGTTTTTGGCTGGATTACCAACAGGGCATGGAAGTCAAACAGCACTCCATCCTTCCCCAACCCAATCCCCTTCCCTCCGCCTATGCCCATCCAACCCAAAATAATTTGATGATCATGTTTTCCTAGTGTTTGGTTATGATTAAGGCTAAGATTTTGTCACGGTTACTGTTAGTAAAAGTCATGGACAGGTCACAGGCAATAAACAAAAATTCACGGGAACCCATGACCTGTGACTTTACTAAAAATAACCAGGGGAGGGCAAGGTTATGCGGGGAGCAATGACAGCTGGAGTCCCCGGGTGGGGGGCAACTGACAGGCCGAGCCCCCGTCATGGGGTGGGAGGGCATGACCCCGGTTGCAGCCCCAGCCATGGGACAGGGGTGTGTGGCCCCAGCTGCAGGGCAAGATTGCCCAGCCCTGGCTGCAGCCTCCACTGTAAGCTGTGGAGCAGGGGCCTATGGTACCAGCTCCCACCCTGCCACAAGCCGCAGGAAAGAGGCACATGATCCTGGCCCCAAGGTGCAGGGGCAGAGGCCCATGATCTTGGCTCCAGTCCCAGCTGAAGGGCAGGGGTGTACAGTCTCTCCTCCAGCCCCGGCTTCAGCCGCTGGGAGCTGAAACCGAAGAAGTCATGGAGAGCTGGTAAAGTCACGGAATCTGTGACTGCCATGACCTCTGTGACGAAATCGTAGCATTAGTTATGATAGGGACTTTGAGGCCAAGCTGATTGAAGCTCAGTTCAGATATTATGAGATGGAGATGATATCGGTGGCTCTGTTGAAGACAGCAGAGAATATGGCTGGGGTTAATATCTGTCCCCGCTTTTGAAAAAGTGGGTCCAACCATTTCCAAAGGGGCTTGGAACTAGTCTACTTCCCAACATCTTGATTCCTCTGGGAATCCCAGGTGGCGTTGGTGGCTAGGAATGCTATTTTCCATCTGTACTTGGTGCAATGATTGTGCCCATTTCTTCAGATGTGGAACTTAACCCCAGCCTTTATGCCTTTGTCACCTCCAAAATAGATAATTCTAATGTGTTATTCATTTAATTATGCCTAAAGACCATTATGAAGGGCAAGTGATGTAGAAGGCAGCAGCCTGCTTCCTTAATGTTGTCATGGGAACGCTCTGGAGAGGACACTAATTCTCTCTCTCTTTGTTGCTAAGAAGAGTTCAAGGTGTTGATACATTGTAGAGGCTCTAGCTGTCAGAGAAAGTACCTCTCTCTCTCATGCCCATCTCTAACATTTGAGGTCAGGTGAAGCCATTGCTAAAGAACATCTCTGAAGTTACAATAATTAATTTAAAGTTAATCTATTATCTTTTATAAATTTGGATGATATAAAAGAAGGATCTATTAATTAAAAGAAAACTGGTCACTTTGTGAATATTGTAAATCATACAAAGTTTCTGATTGAAAAAAAGGACAAACTTTTAGATTCTTTGGATATTTAATATTTTAGATTTGGACAAAGCACTTACCTTGAGTTATTATTTATTTTCTTTCTCTTGTTAGCAGCTGTTCCTCATAATTTATAAAGCATATGAAATGATTCAGATATTGGACCAACTGTTCCATATACTTCTTTATATAACTTGTTGTAAAAGTAAGATATCTCCCCTTATACATATTAAGAGCTTTTCATGGTGCAGTATCAGCTAGACTGGAATGCCTGATTCTGCAGGTTTACATACATGAGTAGTCCCCTTACAGACAACGGGACTATTTGTAAAAGTTACTCGGGTGCATAAGTGTTTTCAGGATCAGATCCACTTTGCACTGGATTTTTTGGTAAGAGAAGCTTCCATATATTTTTGTTTGACTATGTTATGTATTTAATAAATAATAATTTATCATAGTGATATTCTGGACAGAGAGAATACTCTGTCCCTTAAGTCTCAATAACCACTGGGTTGTAACAAAAATGCTCCGTTAATATTTTTTAGCACAGTATTGACTCATGAGTCAGTCTACATCCCTTTCAACCAGTCATGCTAAGGAGTTAATTTAGAGCTGGTGGGAGGAATCCTGCTTGCTACACAGCTATTCAAAGATGGTATGGAAGATTATTGGGAATGACAATCCAGCACTCTGGGAGAATGCATGGTTCCTGTAGGCACTCCCACAATATAAATAAACAACCATAACAAACTTTCAGCTTTCATTCCTCTCCACAGCTCTTGGCCACTATTCTACTATGGTTTTTTAGGACCGGATTCTTCAATGCTTAATCACATTGCAATCACCTTCTTTCATGAGTAAACCTACTGATTTCAGTGGGATTACTTGCATAAAGTGCAATTTAGTTTGAGTAAGGATTTCAGAGTCTGGCCCTTAATTTTTTATTTTAATTGTTTTGTAATGAGTTTCTCCAGCAGGATAGCCACCTTACTGAATGTTTCAGTGTCACCTGGAGTCAAGGATAACTATCTTCAGCTGCATGTGTGGTTTAGATGACTCCAGATTTTTTTCCCTCCTTCAGATTATCTGAACAAAGCAGTTTAGAAGTCTACATCCTTTCACTCCACATTCTTGAACAGATTTTACAGAGATATTTTTCATAAACAAGTCACTGAATATTTCTGTGAGAAAGTTTACCTTACAGCTGCTGACATATTTCACTTAAAAATGAATCCAGAAGGAGGAGTTCAATAAATGGAGAATTAAAGAAACTTTAGGAAGTTAAACAGATAGGATTTGTTTCAGTAATGTCTGCATTATGCTTTCTAACAAGCTGATCAATCAACATATTAATTTGTCCATATTAACTGTAACACCTCAGCAACAAGGATTTCATAAATGCATCATCACATATAGTGAATTTTCCATTGTATTGATAAACAACATGTGGATGTGGTTGCACAATCACGTTATACAGGAAGCCTATAATACAGTAAATACATTATAGACTAAAGAGAATCTTACATATTAACAAATTGCAGAAGAAACTTGAAGTCTGGGACTTATGTGTTGAATAAGTTTCCGTTCAGAACTGTGTGTACATCTAAATAACTGTTTAAATTTGTAACCATTTTCAGTCAGAGATTTCAACTAAGAAACAAGGGGCCAGATTCTGGACAGGACCTACTCCAATTTACTTCATTTTAGACTCTGGCCCATTGTTCCTCAATTAAAATCTCCCTTGAAAAATCCCAGGTGTTTTCCTAAATATTTTCTCTCTCAAACTTCTGCATTCAGAAAAGCCAATCAAACAGATATTAAGGAACATAATTAAAAAATAAGCACCATGGCCCTGTATGCAAAATATGATCCTACAAACAGGCAATTGCACATACCTAGTACATACTTGCACACACAAAACAAGTAAGTGTTAATGTAACATACATTTCTTGTTTGTATACACACTCATTTTGCAAGCATAGTTGAGGTGCCTTGTTTTGAAACTTTGGCCCTGAATATCTGTCCATCAAGGAAATTGCTGTATTCAATCATTCTTCTTTTCATAGATTTTCTTCTTTATTTTCTGCACAACTACCATAGTTATCAAATTATTTTCTTTTTCTCAATTCTACATTACTTCTCAGTATTTTATCTTTATTTCCTGCATTAGTCAAGTGTCTTTTATTCAGAGACCTCTGCTTTGTCACCATTTAAATTCATTATCATCATCTTTATTGCTAACTTTCATTATCATATGTTTTACTTAGATTCATTAAGCTAAGCTAATTCATTACACTAAACTAACCACTGCTGAATTCATCTGCTGATACTGTGCTTTTGTGTAAAAAGTTATATACTCATTATGATTTGAGCCCATTATCTCTTGATGTCAAGTGACCAGTTTATTTGGCTTTAACATACTGTACAATACATAACTGTGTTAATGTGTGACTTTACTAATCATAATTAAATGTAATTATATTGTAAACTCTTCAAGCCAAGAATCATCACCTTGCACTTAAGCAGGGAGGAGTTTGGCTGGCTGGCCGGGAGAAGAAGGCAAAGCCTTCTGGCTTGGGGAAGGCAGGAAGACGTAGAGCTGCTGGAAGAGCAGTCAGCGTGGTAAATGACCCACCACATAGGAATGTGGGGTTTACAAAGGTCAGTTGGGCCTGGCCCCTCCCTACTTTACTCAGAACAGGTTGGGCAGCCAAGAATTATCTTTGTGTTATATGTTTGTAAGTGAAATATAGGATTGGGTTGAGTCCCCATCCTGTCCTTAATAGATCCTGAGTTAGGCCAAAATCCTGCAAAGCCTTACAGTTAAATTTAAGCACATGAATACATCACCACAGGATCAGGCCTGAGCACGCAAACTCACCCCCTTCTTGGAGTCTGGCTTTACTGTTAATTCAGAAATAACACCACAATGTCAATCTCTGCCTATTCTTCTTCCCTTAGCATGGCTGTTCCTAGGGTTTTCCTATCAGGCTTCCTCAATCTTAGTTTCCCCTCTCACTCTTCCCTTATATCCAAGAGGAGTTAAATGAGACCCAGATCTAGAATATCAGATGTCCTACATGGCAATGATGAGCAGTGTGTAGAATCTTGCACAATAAGTATTACTGTGTCAGTTTCATTCTTTTAAATTTGTTGATTGAGAATGATTAGTTACTTAAATATGTTCCAAAATTACATAGCTTTCCTTCACACACTACACTTCAACAGCAAAGCACAGAAGCTCAGCTATTTTTTAACGATCACGTCTAAACAAACTGTTCTATACAAACTAAATCATAGGTATACAGAGTATTTGTTTTGAACTTTTATTTTAAGATAGAAAGCATTGCAATATGCTGACAATATGTGACTTTTTTATTATTGAGTATTTTAAAATTAGGTGATCAACCACATGATTAAAATTGCTTTTGACAAGATTGTCCTTGACCTGGAGTGCACTGACATACATACAAAAGATGTATTGATTACCCTATCTTGTTTAATTTGTTGTATTATTCATTCTCATTGATGTCACCACAGGCAATGCTAGAAGAGGACCAAGTTCAACAAAATAAAAAGATAACGTTAATAAGAATGGATGTGGTATAAAAAGCAAACTGCATTTTCAAAGTGATTCAATTTAAATCAAATTTAGTAGGTTAGAAAAACCACTTTGTTTCAGATTGATACCTGTATAATGTGTTGCATTAGGGTAATAAGCCTTACATCGCAGTTGGAGACTAACGAAATGATGCATTTTTCATAACTTTGTTGGCTGGATCTCCATGAAAATAGCACAGCCACTTTCTCAAGGCAGGAATTACATATACCAGCTGTGTTTAGACAGTTTCACTACCTCTTTCCTAGGTATGCCATATGCTCCACTGAATCATCCTTTTTTCCATTTCTGGCAGCTACTGTAAATGGCAAACTATTTTTGAGCTAGAGAGCTAGAAGGCCTTGCTCTTCTCCAGACTGGCTTGTGATCAGAATACACTGTTGCTCTTTTGTGGCATTGCCCATGAGTTCAGTGACATCAAATTACCTCTAAAATTTTAAAGGGACATAAAAGGAACAGAAGTCCATAATTTTACTTGGTATACATTTTCCATCTCACTCCTGTAGATTGATATTCTCCCTCATGTGGCTTTCTCTGACATAGGGGGCAGGAAACTGCTAGTTTAATATATGGAGTCTTACATGGTGTGTGTTTGTCTGAAGGGAGGAACTTCCCCACTGCGGAGGGTTTCAGCCTCCCCAAAATCAATAGTTATTGGGAGATCCACAGACAACCTGTGCTTCTGCATAGCTGCTCCACTGGACCCATCATGAAGAAGCCTGTCTTCCACAGCAGTTCTGTCACTGGTTGGATCCCTCTAACACCACAGTACAACTGTTGGAATAGGATCTGAAGGTGTTAATGCTGTCTGGATTAATACTTAGCCCTGATACCCACTCAAATGTTCACAGTCTGAGTAGGTTATTATGTAGTAGAGTACTGTTATTGCTTAAATCCATCCCTTCAATTCCTTGCACTCAAAATTTGGCCTGACCCAGAAAGGATGAGAAGGTCACATTTCCAAACCCTGACCAAGTCAGGATCCATTTGCCTTGACCATCTTCTGAAACCAGTGCAGAGAATATTGGCCTAGCTCAAGTTTGAAATACATTGGTATGATAGTCTGGTGAAAACCTGTATTGTCACTACTCATACTGCAGCTGCTCTCTGGCTAAATAAAGAGTGTCAACATCTCTGTCTGTCAATCAAACACATTTTATGGCCACAGTCGTCATTATTTAGGCTCTTTAGGACATGGACTGTCTTTTTGTTCTGTACTTTTACAGCACCTGGTAACATGGTGCCCTTGTCAATGACTGGGCCTCTGAGGTACCAATAATAATACACACCACCATCACCTACCACACACTCCAAAGCCCAAATGACTATGGAAGCTAAAGTTCTTTTTGAAGTTGCAAAGTGGGTTATTTTAGACAATAAAGATTAAAAGGACCTTTTCGGAGTCACTTTAAATGAAAAAAATGGTTTTAATTGGCTCTGCCCATGATCAGTTATCACTGAAAAACCTTCAGAAACTTTGTCAGATGTTGCACTACAATTACTTAGAGTACATGAAGATTAAATAATGAAATTACTCTGCAGATATTTTTCATTTTATCCTGTGAGGAGAAGAGCTGCAAAGCTAGCACAATAACTTAATCAGACAAGCTAATGGATGGAGACTTCAAAGATGCGTCTAGTTTATGCTACGAAAGACACTTTAGTGGCTTGTTTCCAATTTTGTTTACAGAACACATAAGCTGAATTTCTGCAAATTGTTGAACTACAAAAAAAAGCTGATTGGAGAGAGAGAGAGAGAGAGAGAGAGGATGTGTATTAATCACTGTCAACTAATTTCCTTTGTTGGGACTCAGTTTCTTCTCTTGTGGTGTCAGAATTTCCATCCATTAAATCTACTGAATCTGAGAAGGAAGCCTGGGAAATTGTTAGCAAACTGCTGAAGGTGGGGCTGAGTCTATAAGGTATTTTATCATCTCAACATGAAACGTATTGCTAAAGAAATACATATTATATTTCCTCTATCAATATGGTGCCATACGTTTCAAAAGAAAAATGAGCTTGATTGACAAGAAACTGGTAATGCGTCAACATGTGTGCTTGTGGAAAAGTTACGTTAATATTTTTGGAAGATGTGAAAATGATCTCTTGTGCTGTATCCTAGGTCCGGTTTAGTTTAAAATAAATAATTATTTTGTTAGTAAGTACTGACAAAATAGTTGTTTTAACTTCTACAACAGATCCTCTGCAATACCTATATATATATTTTGTGTATTGTATTACATAGAATGAAAGAATGACTGATTATGTAGGTACATGCTGGCCGCTGCTTCCCGTAGCTTCCATTGGCCAGGAACAGAGAACCGCGGCCACTGGGAACTGCGGGCGGCCATGCCTGTAGACAATCAATGTAAACAAACTGTCTTGTGGCCCTCCTGATGGGCTGCATGTGACCCGCGGGCAACAGGTTGCCCACCACTGCCCTAGACTCTGGAATTCCCACCTTCAGCACTTAGGTTTGACAGAGACTTAAGGTCACTTACATCAATAGGAGTTTTGCCATTGACTTCAATAGGGCCAGGATTTCACCCCTGAGTTTTCTGATATTCCAGGCATGTTGCAAAGCCCACATGTTCAATCAGGACTGAATCCCTCAGACTTCATTTATGTCAGTTTACACAACCTGAGGATCTTGCCTTTATGCGCCTTCTGGGGTGGCGGTGGTTTGATTTTGTAATTGAAAATTTCTTTATCATTTGATATTAGTTCAACTATTGAACAAAATACATATTATTTTACATGTTTCTTTTGTATATGTGCCTAGGGTTATGATAAGTGCATTTCAAAAAATTAAATAAAAATATATAAGGCCAGGTAATCCGGGATGCTGCAGATACCTTCAATATGTCAAAGGAGGTTTCTTAGGGGGGGTTGTCATTTCTTTTCCACTAACATTTGTTCTTCAAATATAGTTTTCATATCTCCATTCCACTTAGAACCATTTGTTTTCTTTTTCTAGCACAGTACAGATATTGATGTCAATGGGCCTACTTGCTCCAGTGATTACAGGCAGTAGCAAGTGTTTCCATGATCAGGCTTTAAGTTGACTGGCTGTTAGAAAAAATGTGTACAGTATGCACCCATATGTAACAACACAAAGTGCTGTCCTCATTTCATCTCTTAATAAACTCTGTATGTTATAAGCAACACAACCTTTGTAATACATGGTGGAATGTAATGGAAACGTTGACATGTGAATGTCTATTACATTCAAGCAATCTTGAGGACTTTTCTGCTCAGGTTTAAATGCCCCCTACTAATGAATTTTGAGCTCTTATGTTTTCATTCCAGGGAAGGGGGAATTCTGCTGTTGTAGGTTTCTGTGAGTTGGATACAAGGTGTTCATTGACCTTGTAAAAGATAATCATCTGTAATTAGGCTCTTGTGGTTTTATTTGGTTCCTATTTTTACTTCTAGATACTGGGAATACATGTAAAAGGGTGATTTATTCCTTCAGTATGTAGGCTCTTGACAGTTTATGAAAGATATTGAAAGTAGGACATGTAAAACTTCTGTTTCAAGAAATCATAATTAAGAAACAAAACACTAGGGTCTAGGTAGCAGCCTTGTAACAAATAGGACTCTGGTTCCTTTCCCCCTGGAGCAACGTGGAGAGATAGTTGCCATTTTGGTTTTTGTTTCAGATGTAGACTATTTTAGAGGTGATTTTTTTTTTTACTTTAGTCTAAAGTTCTGCATCATTTAGTCTAACGTAAATGATGCAGAATATGACAAATGTAAGATACAGTACTGTACCCTCATCTACACAGTGTTCTTTTAACGTCAAACTGGAAAATAAAAATTACTTGTCTAAACAGCAAAGACGGGTATTTCTCAACAATAAACCGCTAATCATAAAAAGGATATTAGAATTCATCTAGTCTTTGAGTAAACCTAGGTAATTTGGTATATATTCATGAAAGGTAGTATTTAAAAAACATTTTGAAAAGTTTCAGCAAGACTCCATGTGTTTGTGAATTTAAAAAGTGATGTGATTTTGTTTTTGTTTTTTTGTGGGGGAAGGGAGGTATTGTGGAAATGTTAAGCATCAAGTAGGAGTTGGAAATGGGCCCTGGTGGAGAATGATCTTGCCTATTAGCTATGAGCCTAGAAAGCTGATCACAGATTACTAGCTCCATACCTGACAATAAGCAGTTTATAATTATTATATAGAGATGAGGGAATACTAAGGAAGTATTTTCAAAATTCCTTGGCATATAAGTGAATTACCATTTTGGTAATTTCCAACCTTTTCCCTCTCCCTCCTTTTCCATGAACATCCATACTGTACAGGTGACTTCTGGTTTGCAATAGCATTCACAGAAGAGAATGTGAATATGTATTCATACAAGTATTTCACTTGATGTTCTCATACTGCTATCACGAAAGTTCTCTAAGGGGTTGGGAAACAACCAGTTATGGAGCAGAAACAATCCTATGTGACTTGGTGACCAGTCATTGAGTACTACTTATATGAGTAGTCTTATAGACTTCAATGGGATTACTCACATGAACAGTAATATTCAGTGTAGGGACTACAGGGTCAGGCCCACATACTATGGACATAGTCATGCTTAGAAATCCACAAAGTTCACGGAGCATGAGATGTGACAGTCATTAGGAATATATTTATATTTATCATAATTTTAATGTATGCAGTAAAAGAGTGAATGACAAGGTCCCCTCCCTCTTTGAATTACTAATCTAATCTAAGTGTTTTATTTTTGTAGGAAACCAGGATTAAAACTACATCTGTCAGAAAAGTTTAACCTTTTTGAATTTCTGGGATGATGTTTCACATTACAATGTGTTCCAGGCAGTCATATAAGATTATTTTAAATGCCATAATCTGAACACTTCATGTCTGATTCAATATGACATGTCATAATGTGACACTTCAGCTGGAAAAAAATCAGAAAAATAGGCCTGTATATTTCAGTACCAAATTTCTTTAGTTAGCAGCTTATGATTAAGAATTAATTCAAATAGAGACATGTTATCCCTAATGGGTAGATCAGCTTTTCAGAAAACCAAAAGGCACTGCAGCTGGGTATTTTAAAAGATAATTACTTCAATATATATTTTAATAGATAATTGAACAGAGTTTAGAGAGACCCATCTCCTAGTAGAATGCGTTGTCCAATTTCTCTTTCAAGCAGAAAAGAGGCAAGAAAATGTAAATTAATGAATAATAGACCATGAAAAATTATGGAGATTTGATTTCTAGAAGAATGAATGCTATAGAAGATATCCAGATGAACAATTATAATGGGAGTTTAATAAACAGCTTGTGAAATACTTGATTTCTAGAATTTACAAGCTTCAATAGTACAAACAAAACATTCTTAGTAGATCAGTGGTCATTTGTCCAGGCTGGCAGCTCAATGATAGAAGCATATGTCCCAGCGAAATATTGTCCCTTTCCCATAATGGCCAGAAGACCTTTTCTGAGCATAAACCAATATGCCATATTTGATGTACCATGGGCAGAAACAGAGTCAAAATGATAAACAGAGGCCAGTGGGGATCTCATGTTTATAAAGTAGGAGTTGTTTCTGGCATATTTAAACCATATTGCTCAGAATGAAAAGTCATCAATCACCGATTTTGCATAGATGGTTGAAATATTGTTAACTGCCAGCCAAAACCCATGCCAGATTGTTTAGAAAGGGTCTGAGAAACAGTTTTCCATTTTGCAAGTTCAAATGGATTTTAGGTCCTATGTTCACTGTAAATGCTGAGGTGCTATAATGCTGTCAAACACTATCCTCCCTGGAAAAATGCTTGTAAAGTTGAAATCAATGATACGATTAGTTGACATGATGCAGAACGTGATCTGCCCTGGACTATGTGGACTGTCAGTCATAGTTAGCTTTGTGTCAGGTGACCAAATTTTTGGCAGTCATATTCATACACAAACATGTAGACAAAGCTCTGAAAAAGGTAACAGATTTGAGTAAAATTTACATAATACTAAGAGCCCTGTTCCTGTACAATTTGCATAATACTGAAACCCTTTGAAGACATCGGCGATACTGAAGTACAACGACAAAGAAATATTTAAAAGAGTCATAGGTTCCAAGGCCAGAAGGGACCACTATGTGAAGGATCATAGAACTTGGACCTGAGCCCACAGGTAGTGCTCAGGCCACAACCGTCACCTAGCAGCTCACCTAGGCAGCCACAGAAGGGAACCACTGAAGTGCTAGCTTGCAAAGGGTTCTGCCCCCATAGGTCCTGATTGAGGGAAACATCCTGCAACCCTGACTGGCTGAGGAGCTCTGTAAAGCCAGGAAGTAGCACAAAATACAAGAGAAAAACGTTAAATAGTGTGGGGCCAAGAATTGATCTCTGCAGGACCCCACTAGAGACACATCTGCGCTATGATGATTCCTCATTTATAATTACATTTTGAGACCTATCAGGTAGCCAGATTTTAATCCATTTAATGTGTGCCTGTTGATTTCATATCATTCTAGGTTTTTTTTAATCAAAATGTCACATGGTACAAAATCAAATGCCTTACAGAAGAAGTCTAAGTATTTTACATCAGTACTATTACCTTTAATCTCATCAAAGAAGATATCAAGTTAGTCTGACAGGATCTATTTTCCATAAACTCATGCTGATTGGCATTAATCATATTACTGTCCTTTCATTCTTTATTAAAGGAGTCCCATATGAACTACTCCATTATCTTGGGATCGGTGTCAGACTGGCAGTCCTATAATTACCTGGATAAAGACTAGATGACATAAAGAGAGCCAAAGGAAAACAATTTGTAGGCATTACAAGCATTTTTAACAGGCACTGATTTACTGCTGTAGAATTAGAAGGCTTTTAAAATAAAAAGGATTAAAACTAAGTTAAAACAGTACCAGGTTTTCATATCTAGGACTATCTATATAGACTCAATCTATAGTTCCTAAAACTGGTAGCTCTTATGAAACACTAATTTCACATTCAAATGATCATAGACTATCATGTCCAATACAACTAACAGAATCAGACTGCTTTTGTCAGAGTTAATAAGCAAATCCTAACCAAAGCAATCTCCATGCCACAATCTGAGCCAAATCTATACTGAAATTTTGCAAAGATGTCTGTTATAAACTGAGTAACTGCTGCTTTAATTATTGTAGTTAATAAAATTATAATAATAAGTTTCTTTCAGGCAAGCGATGTTTATCTATTGGGTCTGTCTACACGTAAATTGAGTATATTATATTTCACAATTAATGCCTATTTACAGTCTGAGCAAAATGCTAATTGAGTGACTGCAATGTCTCCAGGGGAGATTCTAGACAGGAAAACACAAGCGGCGGGAGGGTTCCTGTTTGCACGGGAAGACAATGGATTTTTGGATTATAATTGTAAGGACAGAGGCATACTCTAGATCTTTCCACTGAGGAGGCAAAAAACAGTGTGACTATAAATCACGAAGAGGAGGTCACAGCTAAGCCTGCCTGTCATAGGCTAGAATGATTTGGGGTGAGCTATTGTTCTTTTTGACATGACAATGTCTTGTTAGTTAAGTTTAGGCTCTAGAAAGCATTATGATTTTATTTTGTATGTTAACCTTTGTTTCCAATATTTCTTCTTGCTATCATTTGAATCCTTGTTCTTTGTAAATAAATGTACACTTGCTTTCTCTATAACTCAGTATAAATGCTGTGTGGTAAGTGGAGTGGTTTTCTAAGGTGTAACTGGTAAGCTGTAGTGTTCTGATCCTTTGGGAATCTAGGATCTGGGAATTCTGTGATCTGGCAGTCCATGGTCTGAACATGTCAGGTTGATGCTCAGAGGGCTCAATGTTTGGTGTGCACTTTTCGCTAGCTTACAGGATGACAGTGGAGCCTGTGTAGGCTGAAAAGGGAGTGCTTGTGCTTCCTGTAACTGGTGAAGTCATAATGCTGATTCCTGGCAGGCACAGAAAAGGTTCTCTCATGCTAAGGGTGGGTGGTAGCAAGGTGCCTTTTAACCCCAGGCAACCTCAGGGGGTATACCAGATTTGTCACAATCTTCTCTGTGCCAGCTCTTGCTGCTCCTTCCTATTCCTCTGCTCTGTGCTACCAAGAGAATGGTCATCCTGCAGCCCCCTTCTGCTCCAGACTTCCTGCCTTTATAGTATCAACCAGCTCCTCCTCCAGCTGGACTTGATGTTTAATTAGGCCTGGACCACCCTCTAGGTGTGACCAGGTGGGGTAATTGGCCCCTCAGGCTCACATCAGCCCATTCAGAGCCAGGATGGGGGATAAACCCATTGTAATATGATGGAGGTCAGTGTGCAGAAACATATATTTTCAATATCAAAGCATTTTTACATTTTAAATTTTTTATTGTGAGTGACCTCTTACTTGGCATAGGGCAGCTTCCTCTACTATTGTCATAATGGTAAAATAAAATCACTACAAACTATTGTCTAGCAGTATTCAGAGTAGCAGCCGTGTTAGTCTGTATTCGCAAAAAGAAAAGGAGTACTTGTGGCACCTTAGAGACTAACCAATTTATTTGAGAATAAGCAAGTCTCTAAGGTGCCACAAGTACTCCTTTTCTGTTTAGCAGTAGGGGTTGCTCCTTCCTGTTTAAGGACTATTTAAGGATACTTCGGAAAATTGTTGGACTGTGTGTGGAATCATGCTGGTTTATTGAGAAAAGGGATTTCATATCTGGAAAAAAATTATTTGAATCAAAGCACAGGGAGCCAGTTTAGGAGTCAGGAGGATGTGTGTTCAAATTCTAATTATAGCAATGCCTTGGGACCAGTCACACTTGGGTGAAGTCAATGGGAATTGGGTGAGGCTTTTGGTTTTGTTGTCTTGTCCAAGTCACATAACTTCAGTGACATATTAAGAAGCACAGCTATCCTTATATAGCATTACAAGATGCAGTGATGTCTCTTATTAGCTTTGCAAAGTACATGACATTTCATTACTAATCTTTGTAACATTGAACTAGCTATTTCTAAAGTGACAGAAATGTATCTGATCTGTTTTCAACAAGAGGCTTTTCTAAACAGAAGTTTGCTTTCTCCATTTACTGTTATACAATAGCACAATATAGCACAGCACCCACACACCAATTTATCACTTGAGGATCATCCTTAAAATCAGACTAAGGTTAGGATCAAATCCCTGGGTCACCAGAAATATACCGCTTACTGAGTTAGCAACTATTTGTTTAATATAGTGGCTGATGCCTGATGAAGATTTGTGCATAGTCCTTGATAACAGATAAGCATTCCTGGGTTCACCTGTTGTGCTGGAAATTTTGTAATATGGGAATAATATGTAAATTAGAATTGTTGAAAGCTGTTGGGTATATTAGCATACATCAGTTTCCCACAATATTGGACAGGTGTGTTACGGAACCCAGGAAAAATGCCTGAAAAGTGATGAGAGTGCGTGTGTGTGTGAGTGTGTGAGAGAGAGAGAGAGAGAGAGATCATGTTTCAGTGTATTTTGAAGCAAAGGCATATAAACAAAGCTGTAAAGTTATAAGGAACAAAAACATTTCTACCAGATGAAGAGAGCTAACGAAAGACTATATTTTCCTGAATTATTTACTTTAAAATAATCTGTCTGATAAATGACTAGTCAATGTGTTAAATAGGCTTATTAGTTCTAAGTTGTTATTTTATTACTCGTACAGCAGTGTTGTACTTCACATAGGTAAGCAGTTATTTTAATGTACAAAATGATGCAATGTTTCCACAGACTTACTACACTTATTTTCACACCAGAGGTGTGTGAGCTTTTGTTTGGTTGGGGGGTTTTTTTGGATCAAGGGTGGTGAGTTGCTGTTCCATAGTTAAGATTGCTCCAGCATTTCTGTTTAAAGTCTAATTTTCTGATATCTCCAAAGGTAGGGTGGTGGTCTAAATCTGTATGAACTACACTTGCCCAGCACTAATTAGGGTTACATGATAATTTTGGTTTGTATTAGCATGAGCATTGATATCTGTGGTTATAATTACACTTTTGAACATCCTGGAATAATCTCTTTCTATTCACATCTTTGGGAGTTTTGCAATTGCTTTCACTGGTAACATCACATAAAAGGGCATGATAGTGTGATGTTTGCCTTAGTTTACCGTAGAACTACCTTCATCTACAGAGACATGAGAGAACTACATGTTTGCAGTAATGGGGGAGAACAATAGATTGGAAGCTAAAGTAGCAAGGCAAGCCATTCCTGATTTGCATATCGGCTGCAACTGGTGATATGCAGCTGGTGAAGTGCCAATTGAGCAGCAACCTGTCTTTTGTGCTTCTGAAAACCAAGATTTAACAGTTTTGTGTGCTTAAATTCATTTTTGTGGCCTCTGGATCCTGATGCCACTCTACACAGGCCTCAACCACCAGGATAATTTAAAGTAGCCTGAGGGTTGCTCTAACCTAGGTTAGAAGCCAACAGCCCCATCAGCTGGATGCTGCCAGGGCAAAGAGACAAACTGATTATGCCCCATGCCAGAGGCTGGGAAGAGAATGAAAGACAGAAGCTTATTCAGCAGCTCCATGCCACCCAAGTTTTTTCCAATGAATATGTAAATGGTATTTTGGGATGGAGGATACTACCACCTTACTAGAAAAGTGAGAAAAGGCTAGAGTGGCACCATAGGGGGAAGGAGAACCAGCTGCTCTTTGGAGAGGAGACTGGCTGTTGGCCACCTCGGGCAGTAGACAGTGCTCCCCCTATCCCGGTTCCCCCATCCACAGAGGTGAAGAACTGGCATGCTGTAGTGGCAACAGGAGAAGAGAAGTAGACGAAAATGGTTGAGGAGGAGGAGGAGCTACTTATTCCATGTCTGGCAGGCTCACAACCATCACATCCAAGAGGAGGAGACATAGATTGGTGGTGGTCAGGGGCTCCCTTCTGATGGGGACAGAGGCATCCATCTTCCAACCTGATCTGATGTCCTGGGAGGTGTGTTGCCTGCCTGGAGCTTGCATCAGAGACATCCCTGAAAGGTTGCTGAGGCTTATCTGTCCCTCTGACCATTACACCTTGGCTACTCATCCACATGGGCACTCATGATGCTGCCAAGTATGACCTTGAGCAGATCAGCACTAACTACAGGGCTCTGGGAGTGAAGGTGAAGGAGTTGGGGACAGAGTTTCTTGTCCACCCTAACAGTGGAGTATAAGGGCCTAAGCAGGGACACACACATCCTGGAGATGAATGCATTGCTACTCAGATGGTGTTGACAGAAGGGCTTTTGACTTCCTCTACCATGGGACGCTGTTCGGGAAGCAGAGCTGCTGGGAAGAGATGGGCTTGACTTGACTGTGAAGTGGGAGAATATTTCCACACACTGCTCCAGCCTAGTGAGGTCAGCTTTAAATTAGGTTAAAGGGGGTAAATGAGAAAAACTCACAGATAGATATAAAAAGTGACCTAAACAGAGGACTAAATATTGGGGGAGGTAGGGAATGGAAAATTACAATGGCATCACAGGAGCATCAAGAAGTAAAACAATGAGGGAATCAGCTCAACATCTTCGATGTCTATACACAAATTAAGGAAATATGGGGAATAAACCGGAAGAAATGGAAACATTACTCCATAAACTAAATTATGTCTTAGCTGTCATCACAGACACTTGGTGGGATAAATCTCAAGACTGGAGTATTAGTACACAGGGGTACAGCTTGTTCAGCAAGCACAGGCAAGAAAAAGTGGAGGAAGTATTGCTTTACATAACCAGAATATATACACTTGTTCTGAGGTCCAGAAGGAGGTGAAAGGCAGACCAGTTGAAAGACTCTGGGTTAAGATACAAGGGGTAAACAATAGGGTGACATCACAGTAGGGATCTACTATTTATCACCAAATCAAGAGGAAGAGGAGGTGAATGAGGCATTTCTAGAGTAAATATCAGAAATATCCAAAACACCAGACCTGGTAGTAATGGGGGAGTTTAACTACCCAGACATCTCTTGGAAAAGTAATATGGCAAAATATAAACGTTCAATAAGTTCATGGAATGTATTGGGGAAAACTTCTTGTTTCAGAAGGTGGAGAAAGTAACCAGCCATTTTAGATAGTCAGAATCAAGTTTAAAGTGACTAACAGGCTGAAGGCAATTTGGGTGAAAGTGATCATGAAAAGACAGATTTCATGATTCTAGGGAAAGGAAGGACTGAGAATGGCAGAATAAGGACAATCGACTTCAAAAAAGCAGATGTTAACAAACTCAAAGAACTGATAGGTAAGACCCCATGAGAAGAAAATCTAAAGGATAAAGGAGTTCAGGAGAGCTGGCAGTTTCTCAAGGGGACAATATTATAGGCACAGCTGCAAACTATCCCAATGTGAAGAAAAGTTAGGAAGAATAGTATGAGGCCAATATGCCTCCATCAGGAGCTTTTTCATTGACAAAAAGGAATCCTATAAAAAGTAGAAACATGGACAAATTGCTAAGCAGAAGTACAAAAGAATAGCATATCTATGTAGGGACAAAATCAAAAAGGCTAAGCCACAAAATGTGCTACTTCTAGCAAGGGACTTAAAGGACAATTAGAAGGGGTTCTAGAAATATATTTGGAACAAGAGAAAAATGAAGGTCCATAACTTAGTAGGAAAGGAGAGCTAATAACAGATGACATCAAGAAGGCTGAGGTGGTTAATTACTATTTTGCTTCAGTCTTCAATAAAAATGTTAAGTGTGACCAGATACTTAACATAATTCAAAATTGTATTAAAGCTAATGTTAAAAAAATATATGCAGTACACAGGTTAAGAAAAGAGTGTCTGTACATCTGAGTATAGTGCTTAGATTATCCACCATACAAAGTTTGCTTTAAAAAGTCATAAGATACATATAGTGCATAATCAGCAATAACTCAAATTAAAGTGAAATTTAAACAATACAGTTTAGATATTAGAATCCGAATACTCAGGTACATCACTCATGAAAAGTTATATAGAGAGTTGGTTGTAGAAAGCAAATATAGGAATGAGTGTAAATTGTCCCTCAGTAATTGAGCATTTAGGGTAGATTGTCCTTTTGGAAAATACAATCCATGAGGAAAGTATTTCAGTTACTTTCCCAACTGCACTTCTCTATTAACAATAAGAGGGAAGGAACACAAGGCAAAATAGGAAAAGGACTGGCTAAAGAGAATTTAAATAAGTTGCATGCATTCATGTCAGCAGGGCCTGATAAAATTAATCCTAGGATTCTTAAGGAACTAGCTGAAGCAAAATTGGATCCATTATCACTTATCTTTGAGGATTCATAGAGAATGGGTGAGGTCCCATAGATTTGGAGAAAGGCAAACACAGAACCTATCTTTGAAAAGGGGAACAAAGAGGACATGGGAAATTATATACCAATCAGCCTAACTTTGATACCTGGAAAGACACTGAAACAAGTTATAAACAATCAATTTGTAAGCATCTAGTGAAAGTGCAAAAAGTGAAGGAAGCTCAAATCTTTTTATTTTTGGGAGGAATCTTTTTTGTTTGGTTGGTTTTTGTATGATTGCCTCAGTCTATGGAACGCAGAATGGTCCTCCTTCATAATATACGTCTGGCATATTGAAAGGTAGAAGAAGTCACTGTCACCACAAAAAAACACTTTCTTACACCTTACTCACATAGATTAGTACCTCATTACACCTGTAGTCCCACTGATTCTATTTTCTGCTTCTTTTCATGCCTTCTTCTTATCTACCTGTTGAATACCACTTGTAAAGTAAGGCAGTGGTCACTGTGGCAGAATCTAACTCACAATGATAGACTTTAAATTAGACAAAGTAATTTATTTTAAACGTACCTGGGCCTTGATCCCTGATTGTGGCCTCTAGGAGCTTAATCCAAATGATGATGATAATAAAATTTCAAGCTAGTCATAAAAAAATCAGTGAGTGTTATTTCCTCAAGAAGGAAGGCCAGAAAAGCAACCTGCATCAGATTTTGTCACAGAGGGTTGTCATTGATATAAATGGGAGCTCAATGTCTTTCCCAGGCCAAAAGGCTATTTATTGTCATTCATAGTGGCAATTCATAGTCATTCATAATAATACAGTGAGAATAACTGTATAGCCTGGTGGTTAGATACTAATCTAGAATGTGGGAGATCCAAGTTCCCTGTCCCTGCTCGAATGACTATTTAATTATTTAAATGCAGGGTGACAGCTTCACAGGAGCGACTGTGTGAGTATCCCAGATGCCAGGGTACTGTCCTGCAATGTGGGAGATGCAAAGTTCAAATCCCTTCCCCACTTGTGGCAAAGGAGGAAAATAAATTCAGGTCTCCTACACCCCAAGTGAGTGCCCTAACTGGGTTCAAGATTATAAAGATGGTTCTGGCAGCATCCCCACCTCCTCCAGTCATTTAGTGAATGGCATGTAAGTCCCCCAAAAATGTTATGGCCAAAACTATCTGGGGAATTTTTGTCAAATTTATTAATAGTTTTGGGTCAACCAAAACTCAGTTTTCTGGCAAATTGACAATTAGTCTTTTTTTCCAGCTCTACTTGTGGAAAATCTAGATGCCCCAGGTCTCTTCCACCCTTGACAGTCTAAATATAGACCAGGATATTGCATGGGGTGGGGGGGCACTAGTTGCTTTGGAAAATGATCCCCTCCAGGCAATAGGTAATGATCAGGTGCTCGTGACAATATAGGTTGATTTACCAAATGCTTTCAGTATGATTGAGCATGAAGTGTTGCTGACTTCCCAGTGAATGCTCTACATAGTGCAGTTCTGCAGGACTCCATATAGTCTCCCCACATGTTCTGAACGCATATAGATATTTGAAGAGGGTTCATGACAGAAGCATGGTACTGGGTTTTCACTATGCTGATGACACCTAGCACTTTGATTGTCTCATCTGATCCAGCTAGTGTTGTCAAAAATGTTATCCAGTATTTGGAAGAGACTGAGCTTCATCTATGCCCCTATCTAGATAAAGCAGAAGTGATGATGGGAGAACCAAGTGAAAGATATATAGAGTATTATATCTACTACTTTCTCTTAAAGTATGTGTCAGCCATTTATTATATCCAAGAATACTGTTGGGTCCTAAGCTGCTGTTTGGCAGTCATATAGCAATAAGGACCATGACTTTTCGAGGTCTATATCTGGCTAGGCATTTGACAGTTTCTTTCAGATGCGTGATCCATGCCTTTCTTACCATGAGATTAGCCTGCTGCAATTGGGCTACTTAGGGTTATGCCCTAAATCAACCTAGAAAGACAGGTTAGTGGAGACTCATTTGTTCAGTGGAGTTTCTGACCACAATTGCTCGACACAGTGTTCCATGATCAGCACTGGCTGACTGTGGGTGTCCATATGGAGCTAGATGTGTTGAATTTTAGAAAGCACTAAATGAGTTGGGATGTGCC
The DNA here is from genome assembly GCF_965152275.1 of Natator depressus. Taxonomy (NCBI): domain Eukaryota; kingdom Metazoa; phylum Chordata; order Testudines; family Cheloniidae; genus Natator; species Natator depressus. Next base: position 69,038,667 of record NC_134235.1, on the reverse strand, counting down.
TAGCTGTGAGACCACCTATCTCCCCATGAGGTTTTACCACTGCTGTGTTTTACAGAGGTTCTTAAACTGGAGCTCCCTTACTTTTAGAGAGTTATTGGTGACACATTCTCCACAAGGAGCCCTAAACTTTGGTATTCAGCTTCCCCACACTTGTTGAAAAAGTCCAGATTTGGGGGTTTCAGGGCATGTAGATTAGGTACTTTTTAATGCCTACATTTAATTGAACTTAATTTGATTTGAAATAATAATAATTACAAAATCTAAATAAATCATTGGGTAGACCACATGACTGCAGTGTTTGTAAAGAGACTACCTGACTTGAAGTCTTATTGATCAATCTGATCACTCTGTTATTTCCTGTCCATTCCTGGGGTTATTTGTTATTTCAAAAAGTCTTGACTCAGTCTGCCCAAAGATTAGAGCTGTCAATCACTCTGAACTCTCTAATAGATAAAATAAAACACAAGTATTTGGTGAGTCTGAACCCATTTACCATAATCAGAATACACCTTACTCCTGTGAAGTCTTATCCTCAATTTATAGAGAGAAAAGTGAGTCAGAAAAACTAAGCAAAGGGAAACAAGTCCACTAGATGGTAACTCCAGCCTACTACCTCCCAGCTGTAACTCTGCACCCTGCTCTTCCTTTCCCACGTATCAATCTGCCTCCCAGTTCCTATATAGTTTCTTACTGTACATTAAAAAGAAAGCATCATGATTTATGGGGTAAATAAAATTTTACATTACTGAAAGAAAGGAAGCGCTTGAGAGGGCTCACAAAGCGTTAGCTGTAGATCATGTAGAAAACAATCCCTCTTTGTGCCCTTATAGCAATGTTTTAAAATGTACAAGTAAGAGTAGCTAAATAAGCTAAATTCTTCAAAAAGTGGGGGAGAGGGAGGGAGAATCACATGTGATTATGTGATGACAGAAAACAGCTGCCAAACACATTTAGTAGAGTTGAAGTAGTAATACAAAGAACAAACGGGTCTTGGATATCCCTGGAACTAGAAACTTTAATTATCACAGTGGGCAGGGAAATGTCTTAACTTGGAAAAAGAAGAAAATGTTTTTGTCACTTTGGCTTTTAAACCAGAATAACTGATGATGCAATTGTGAGATGGGAATTTAGGACATGGTTCCCTGAGGCACGCTGCAATGTTAAGCATGAATTTTACTTTTTTGCTTCAAAACTATTTATTTCTATGGAAGTAGTGCATACAGTTGGGACTAGGGCCCCATTGTGCTGGATGCTGTGCAAACACAAAACGTAGGTGATGCTCTGGTTGTATAAAGATGTCCATACACAGGAGAGTTTCAACATGGGAGGGTTTTTTGATGGAAATATATTTATTTTGCTTCTATTTAATTAAATTAAATTTTACTTAATGCTTAGGCACATGCCTACAAACACTTAGGCACATGCTTAACTTGAAGTCAATGGGACTACTCACATGTTTGAAGTTAAGCATATACTTGTTTGCAGGCTTGTACCTCCTTGCTGGAACTGTGGAAAGAAAACAGAGCCAAAGCCAACCATAATTTATACTATTATTGTGTGTTTCTACTCCATGCAATTACAATCTGAGAGACCTGATGTCACAGACAAATTAGTATATGAACTTCCAATCCATGTACGAGCATTATTTGATAGTCTATATTTATGACACAGCTCTTTTGCAATACACTTTCCTTTGGCTTTCACGTTCTTGGATTTATAAAAAAACTCTGTTTATAAGAAGGACCACTTTCTTTGGCCTGTAAGAGAGAGATATTGGACAGATTATGGGATTTTCATTTGGAAGGATAACAATGAAGCATCTGAAACCAAAGCCCGGCATCAAATGAGTTCCTGAGTCCAATTCCAGGGGGAATGGACTGCTTCAGGAGAATTTATAGGTTATGTCGATAAGCTCTGACACAGCAAAATCTTTTGGCTTTTTCAGATAACAAGAGAGGTACTTACTTTTGCCACGGTGCCTTGAGAGACTCGCCCCCCACCCCGCCCCATCCTTTTCCTTTTCAAAGTTTTGGGTAACATGTTCTTTTGATTTCCTAAGGGTGGGTGTTCTCTGTCAAGAGGTAAAGTGGAGGCAAGTGAGGGGTCGGGCTAAACCAGCACTAGGGGCAATGGTGAGACCGCTGTGTTAAAGTTAACTCCACTGCCTATAAAGCATACACAGATGTGGGACAGAAAGGTCACTTTTCTTTGTCCGTGCGCACAGGACACCAAGATGTGCCCGAAGAGGAGACACTGCTTACAAGTGGTTGGAGAAATCTGCTTGCCCTGGCAAGATTTTCAGCCCCTGACCTAACAGTTTGTTTGAAGCACCGCAATGAGCTGACCAGAGAACAGATGCAAAGCTCCTGGATGAAGAAGGTACAAAGAGCAAAACCCAAGCAGACCATCTTGGACTGAAACATTGCTATCAAGAGTGACAAATGTTGTTTCTTTTATAATAGATAGCCCAATAAAAAGGGTGGATAAGCCTAGCCTACTTCCATTTTACCTGCAAGTGATACATTAACTACATGTATCAAATCACATTGCTGTGTGGTTTATATTCTCCAGCATTTATTGAATGCTATATAAACTGTTTGGAGTATCAGGCTTTTCTTGTTCCTGTGTAAAATGCATAGCAGGGATTGGTAAGGCAGAATGGACATTTAATTTTGTATTAGAGATGGTCAACATTTTTCATTAGAAACTTTTTTTGACAAAAATAAATAAAAATTGCATTTTTCCAAAACTTAAAGATTTCACGAAATCTTTCCGTTTTTAAAGTTTTCTGGTTTTTCCATCAAAATGGAAAAATTTTGAATTGTTGGTAGTTTCTTTCAGTCTGTCTTCCTCTTCAGCACCTTTTGTTCTCTTTGCCACTGTCTACAATCAAATGAATGACGTCTAGGGGGTTGGTTTTGGGAGGGAGAGGTCGGAAGGGGTTTCACCTTCTCATTTTTCCTTTCCCCATGCTAACTTTTCAAAATTTCTTTAACTTTTCACAAGTTATAGAGTAGAAAGCAAAGAAAAGTGAACAGAAAAGACACCCGGCAACTCATTTTATTGCATCTAGTAGAGAAAAAACAAGAACCAATGGCCAGAAGCCAAAGCCAAACAAATTTAAATTACAAATTAAGCACATTTTTTAATCATGGGGGTGATTGCCCAGTGGACCAAACTACCAAGGGAAGCAGTGGATTCTTCATCTCTTGAAGTCTCCAAGTCAAGACTTGGAGTATGCATCCGATGAAGTGAGCTGTAGCTCATGAAAGCTTATGCTCAAATAAATTGGTTAGTCTCTAAGGTGCCACAAGTACTCCTTTTCTTTTTGCGAATACAGACTAACACGGCTGTTACTCTGAAACAAATCAAGACTAGTTGCGTTTCTGAAAGATATGAAACTGAGATTTCCTTAACTCAAACCTAGTTGTAGTTTTGAAGTGACTACTGGCTCTAAAGCAATGATGCATCCAATTAAAATATATTGAACTATAAGCAGATGGAATGTGTTTCACACACAGTTAATAATGTATAATAATGTATAATAAGTATAATAAGGGCTGTGAAAACAAGTTGATGGGCAGTGAGCAAAAAAAGCCAAACAGTCTCAACTGAATAAAAGTACAAACAGTCTCAACTGAATAGTTAAAACAGTAGAGGAAGAAAATTTTACAAAACTCAGAGTTAGCAGTGAATGGTTGACTAAGAACATGCATCAAGCTCAACTTTGTTCAAACAAACGAAAACCACAGATTTTGTGGACGGCTATACTATACGAAAAAATAGCCTGTCTTATTTTCCTCTGGCATGGCTTCTAAAGTCAACTGAACACTCAGAAGAATGTGGGGGAAAGATACAAAGAGACTGGGTACAGTAATCTCAGAAGACAAGCCTTCAGAATATAGAAATACTAATAAATATGAAAAGAAAGTCATGAGATTTAATAAACTGTCCAGACACTCACTGACATATTGTTGCCACAGGCATACTCTTTGAAGACTAATTTCAAGAGAACAGAAACACCCTTTTTCTGTCATTCCATATGTTCCAGCTGGGCAGTTAAGAGGTAAAAAACATATGAATATATTAGCTTGTGATGGGGAAGAGCTTCAAAAGGTTGGAACTGGAACTTCTTGTAGGATATCCAAATCAATATCAGCCACTAGTTTAGATGGTTACCCAGGCCTTGGCATCTTTTAAAAACTCCCTTGACCTATTCCTCCAGTTCTCTTCAGGCACCTCTTCACGCAACCCTAACTGTCTCCCCTTCACTGGCAATCCAGACCGTAGCCCTGTCTGCCTCCCTTGCCAATAGCACCTCATACAGCAGAGCATGCATGTCTGCCTCCTCCTCCTCCGGACAGCAGGTTGCAGTGACCGATCAGGGGAAGCGCTGTCATGGGGAAAGTAAAGAGGAGCTCTGGCTACCACTCATGGCACTTGAGAGAAAAAGAGGCCTAGGAAAAGGAATAGTTGCTGCATAGCCACCAGGGAGGCGCTGCTTCCCAGCTGGTTCTCAGATCAAAGGGCTGTGAAGCATCCCTGTGCATTCAGCCTTGTAGTTACATTAAGGCAGGGAAAACTAGTTAGGAAATACCATCCTTTAATTTCACCTCTTCTTGTCCTCTGTTTCTTGTTAGTGTATCATTAAATGAGATGCACGCATATATGCGCATGTGCACTGGTGAGTGGTGGTTACAAGTAAAAAGGATATTCATAACATGCCCTTTTCAATATGGGGTTAAAGATTTCAAGCAAAGTTTCTGAAACAGAACTCAAACTCAGAACCAGTCTCCTTCCATATTTCGATTTCCGTTTCAGTTCCGTAGCAACAGGTATGTATGGTTTCCCATTAAAATCTCTGGTTAGTTCTTATTGTGTGAAAAAACACAACCTCAGGATGGCAGTGTCTTAGTTGCCATTTGATCTCATTTTAACCTGAACGTATTTCTGAAATGTTAAAACACATCAGCTTGTGATGCTGCATTGCTTCCCGTAAATCAGTGTACCAGGTATTTGTGTTTTAAGGCTCTCTCTACACTTTACAGCAACCTGTAGAATACATACATTGCATGCCCTTTTATCATGGGTTTAAACAGCTGTGAGGCACTGCTTAGGCAAGTAGAGTACAGACGCACCAAAACCTTAGGGTACATACCCTGCGTGACTTTCTATGTGCCTAAGCAGTGCCTTTCCACCTACACTGCTATTTTAGTCTCCTGATGCCTCCTTCTTGCCAGAGCCTTTCATTCCTGCATGCTAAACTCCATACTATGGATGCAGCCTACTTTTCATTGCCATGTGTAGCTACATTTATACTTCATGCTGCCACCAGTGTAGACAAGGCCTAAATGTGAAGTGCATCAAATTCCAATTGTCTTAATAGCAGACTATTTTTAAAGATATAAATATGTTTATGTATAAAGCTCTCTCAACCAAGATTTACCTCTTTGCAAAGAACCTCACATAGGGACCAGGAAACTTCTTAATTCGGGGGGAAAGGAGGCAGGCGGATTTTCCCCTCTACAAAAGATACAAGTGGTTCAGCTGCCCAAAACATGTGGTTCCCCTGAGAGGGCAATGTGTATAGAAGGCCTTCTTTATTTCAGCTGCCTCCTGGTCCCTTGTATCTCTCCCGCAACTTCCCATTAGCAGGACTCTGGTGGAGCCATATTGATAGAGCTTCTCCTGGACCCCTCCCTTAAAAGTGTTGGCACACTCTCTTCAGTGGCAGTATTAACCCCTTAGTGGGTTCTCTGTTGGGTTGGGTTCTCTTCCTAAGGGTATGTGGAAAAGGAGTAAAAAGCTGTGCAGATGGCTGAATCCCTGTCCCACGCCATCTCTGTCTCTCTCTCTCTCTGTCTCTCACACACACACATACAGTACGACATCTGAACTCTGTAAATCAGGGGTAAGTTCATTAAGTGAGCCCTATTCTAGATTCAGGTCCACAAGATACAAGCAGGCCCGGTGTATCACTAGGCAGAAAGGACCAGATGTGATTTGTAAATCCCATTGTTCTCAACAAGAACTTGGAATTCAACTGATGCAAACTATTTTGCCCTCTGTTGCCAACAGCATGCTCTATGATTCTACTTGGAACCAAACGAAGAAAAAAAAAGATAGATTTTATGCTGTTACTACAAACAAAAACACAAACACTCTGGATACTCTGCATGATCATTCAAAGGCTATTAGAAATATTAAACCCAATAGTAGAAGCTACAAAAGTTAGAGATTTTTAAATCAGTGCATAAACAACTTGCTGTGATGCTTTCCCCAGGGTGCCCAGAACTGTAAGTCACTCTGCTTCAGCAAGAGAGAGCTTTGCTGCAGCTTAACCTATGTGACAGCTCCCTGGCACACCAGTCTGGCCAACTCACCAGCAAACTGCCAGACAAAACCTTGCCTCAAATGTGCGTCTCTGCAGCGTTGAGTACCTCTCCGTAGGCATTCACAGAAACTTAAGTTTGTTGCCTCTAAAGAGACAGTGCGCACACCACTCTGTTACATTAGCTGAAGTCTCACACTTCAATATAACAGCACTGAAATGGTTTTCTAGTAAAACAAAGGGAAATATATTAATAAAGAACACAGATTTAAGTGATACCAAGCAAGAATAAAAAAGGCAGAAAAGGGTTACAAACAAACAAAAATAACATGCTTTCTAGCAAGCTATGTCTTAGCGTAAAGCTCACTTACATCAAGCTACCAGCATCTCCTGCCCCCTAGGCAAGAGGTTCCAACATTCATAGAATCAGAAGATGCTGTCCCCTTTGTCCCCTTGAATGTCTTTTTGCTCCCCTTATATTTCCCTGAGCTAATTGTCTTTGCATGGGAAGCAGCCCTAAGTAGGGAGATCCCCCAGTTGCATGGACAATTTCTCTGTTCTGTGCTGGGTTTATATAAAAGCTGTGAACCAGTCAGGATCCTACAGCATTCTGCCAGTTAGATTCCAGGACTGGAGTCCTCTGTCAGGGTTCAACTTCTATTCTGGCAACCATTATCAGGGTACAGGGTAGCAGGTTGGCCCGTCCTAGCTCCCAAGAATCCTGGGGACCAGAGTTCAAGACCCCATTGTTCCTGACAACAGGGAACAAATACTTAATATGGGCTCTTCAATCTAGCAGAAAAAGGTCAATCATGATCCAATGGCTGAAAGTTGAAGCTAGACAAATTCAGACTGGAAATAAGGCATATATTTTTAGTATAAATCCTTCATGCATGGTAACTATGACCTTTGTACTTAGTTTGGGTATTATATGGATACCACATATAAGCCACCTGTTGCATGGTTACCTCATGTAGTGTAGCCTAGTAAATAGAGTATAGCTTATATAACTATCTGGATTTAACCATCAACCACAGTAGTTTCATATTGTAAAGCAGACCTCAGGAATGTTTCAGTCTGTTTCTAAATTGTGATATTGTTACTAAAAAGTAGCCACAGCTGTTGTCCTCCTCATAAAATATTAACAGAATATGTATCTCTTCTATTAGTTGTCATGTCAAAAAGAAGACAAAATAATTTGTCTATAGTCCTGTTACTTTAAATTCAATGTAATACGTGTGTACTTCCCTTATTGCTTTGATCTTGCATAGTGATTTACTGAGTCCATGCTCACATGTGGTATGCCCATATTTGACTGAAATTGAAAGAACTGATGTTTATCGGCTTTTCTGTCAGCTGTGGGCACCTTCCTCAGCATTGTGTACAAAATGTTAGAGGGTCTTTTTAATTATTCTCAGTACTGGGGCAACACCTGGAAAATACTAAACCTAGAATATTTCCCCATAAATATCTGGTCAAGTGAGCTCTTTGCTAGATTACAATCCCTCAAGCACCAGCTGATTTTGTTGGATCAAGTCCTTCAGTGAGCCTAAGAAGGTGTCAAGATGTGTCCATGCCTCAGTTTCCCCAATGACTGGTTTGTTTACCACTCAGGAATTATCCTCTCACGGGGGACAGTTTAGCCCTCTGCCTGAACTGAGACGTGCACCTCTTCCTGAGACACAAAATTCCAAACCTGAGCTAGAGTTCTTTCTCTGGGGGCCTGTTCAACATTTCCCTCTTAGCTTCAGTATTTCACATAGTTCTTCTTGGTTTCAGATGTACCAACATACACTGCTAGCTGGCACCCCGAGTGGAAGGGGCCCTTTCACTTGGCTGTTGTCAATGAAGTGGCTATTAGAGATGTTAGATAGCCTGTGATTTTAGTTTGGACAGAGGAGACAGGTCTGGAGTAGAGTGGTAAATCTGTGAGTTGTCTGCATAGAGATGGTAGCTGAATTTGTGTTTGCAGATGAAATTACCCAGAGAAAACAATGAGGAGACAGAGGATTTTCATTGCATCTCAACATCAGGAAATTCATAAGGACTGTTTCACTTGTGAACACAACTCCAGCCAAGCGAATTTCCCTGTGGGACACTCAGCCTAGTATGTAATGCCTTGACAAAGGCACAAGTTTCAGCCCTTATCTCAAATGTGTCTATTTCCTTTTCTTAAATGTAACATTCCCAGGAGCAATCTTTTGTGAAGTGGGCTTCAGGGCACAGGGCCTTATCAACAGAAAGTTAATACTGCACTTTCCAAAAAGCCAAATTAGATATGAGGTTATGCTCTGATGGGCAGAAAAAAAAGCTAATGGCAGTTTTGGGCTGCCTGTATATCACATAATGAAGCAAGGAAGTAAATATTCCCCTCTTGGTATGTCTGGGGAGTCCACTTGTCGAAAAGTGCATTCAGTTTTGAACATTTCAGTATCTGACATGAAAAATTCAGTGATCTACATTAGGGAGGATGAAGAAAGATGGGGCTTAACAAGGGCCACCCCTCTCTCTTAGTACACCTTGAAACTAGAACTTGCGTAAAAGTGAAGCCTCAGCCTGCGTCTGGAAGCACTAGGACTCATATGGCACCTCTCCCTTGAATCCTGTGAACAACCAGCCTCTACTGTGTCTTTGTCCTATTAATTATCTGTTTCAGATTCTCTCTCGCCAGTTATATTAGGATGGTTGCCAAAGGCTAAAAATTAGGGCAATTTCACTGGCCTCCTCACTGGCACAAGCCCATGTGCTCCCCACCTCTGACAGCTCTTGCAGCAGTGTTGCAAGGCACCTTATAGGGTCCACTATGATGGCACCCCTTGTTCTGGGACTTTTCTAGAATCACCCTGGCCCTTTCCTGGTACCCTGTGTTAATTTCTTGGGCTGTTGGGGATAGGTTTTTACTAGGCCTAGGTCACACACACACTGGCTGGGCCAGCCTGCTGACACAAAGACCTCTGTGATTTGGACAACGGCTACCAGGGTGCTGAGGTTGCATTGGCATGCCCAGGTTTGCATGGTGGTTAGCAAAATCTCGAGATGCTGTTTGAGTAACACAGATTCTACAATCTCATCTGGAGCATGGGTTGCTGGCTGTGGCCAGCAGGTGGGCCAAACTGTTACTTGCTGGCCCATGGCCTGGCGTCACACGCTGAGGGAAGAAAGTTTCTGTTTTGAACTGGTGATGGAGGTTTTCAAGGTATTACAGCCCTTTGTGGCTTCCATGAGAATCAGAGCTTTAGAAATGATACCTGTTAGTGTATATTATTCACTAACAGGTATCATTTCTAAAGCTCTGATTCTCATGAAGGCAAGAAAATGTATGGCTATATTCAATATTAGAACTGGTTGTTAGAATATCTATTTTGAATTGTAATTTTCACAGTTCATCTTTTCTCATACCTCTTATTATACTCTGTCCTCAAACAGTCATATGAGCAGGACTTTGTTCAAATGTTTGGGGAATGGCTTTTCTCGATTTGCACACAAGCAAGGGCATTTGTGCATGAGCAAGATTACTTGTCAGTCATTTTTTTTGTAGTTTTTAGAAAGTTTCACTCATCTGATCATAGAGAATAACCAAGATGATATAACTTAAGTAACCAATCAGACACCATGAACAAGTAACTGAAGTGAGAAATGTGAGAAAACCCAAGCAGCTGATAATCAATTGTATAAACTATTCAGTGAATACTTCAAAACAGACATGTTCACAGAAATCAGAATCAGTCTGCAAGCAGAAAAACAGGCTACAGTCATAAAATACTTCATTCACAACAAAAAATTTTACCAGCTCTTTTCAATAGCTACATATAAGACTATGGTCACAACAGCAGTCAGCAGGGAGGAGTAGGTTTCAAGTTCATTCTCTATTTTCTCCTCTGATACTCAGCATGCTGTTCAGCATAGTCTGTGATTCTCTGGACATCTAGGGCTTGTCAACATGTACATTTAGTTTGCAGCAAGCTGGGGTGTGAATCTATGCTACAATTGAAAATTCCTCTCTAGAAGACAAATTGTGGGGGGGTTTCTGTGCCAATGTGAAGCCAACAGGTACCCCATTTAGCCTTCTGGAAAGCTACTGATACTATAAAAATGTCTTTTCCCCTTAATCACTGTTGCTACTGCAGCTACTGTACATCATATCACTCTTTCTTGTATTGGCTCATGGACCTTAAGTCATCATTTGAGAAGGGTTTTTTATTCTGCTTAGTTGAAAGCCCAACCTGAGTCACCATGATGAATTAAAGCTGGTTTAAGCGATCTTTGAAGTGTTTGAATCTCTAGCAAATACTTTAGTGTAGCATTCTATGTGGTCGAGATTCTGCTTTCCCCTACTGATGTGGCTAAATCTGGGCCAATGTGAGGAGAAGTGACTGTAAATGAAGTCACTGTAATTTTGTTCTCATGATTAGAACTGTAAAGAAAAATTCTCACTCAAGGCAAAAAACACATAAACATGATATTTCCATGGATTTGTAAGATATCACTACCACATGTTGGACCTTGCCTCCAGAATTGTGTTTATATGAAAAGTTTGTTTCTGACAGGCAGAAAATCATTTTTGTACATGGGTGCTCATTAAGAGAAAGAGCAGTATTTCAACTCAGTTTTATTCATACAGCTTATTTAACCTTATTCAAAAAGCTCAGTAATCATCCTTGCTATATAAATAAATCAAAAAGAGGATTATTACATTTGTTTGTCTCTCTGTTTGCTTTCCAAATAAAAGACTTGGTAAGCTATTTATATCAACTCCACAATGGAGCTCCTTCTCTCAGAGTGTGCTTCATATCCTGTTTGTAGAATCACAATGTTTTTCTAAAAAATATGATCTAGGAATTATTTCAGGGAAGTTTTATGACTTGTGCTATACAGAAGGTCAGATTAGATTATCATAAGGGTCTTAGAATCTGTGAATCCATGAATACATTAAAATTAGAATCTTGACAGAAGAAACGGCAAAGATGGCCGTTTTGTTGCTGCCGACTGTTTTTCATGCCAGCATGGTGCATGTTGCTCTAGCTTGAGCCTGTTCTGGTGCATTTCTGCTTCCCGAGAATGGTAGAGTCTATTTGCTTCTCCCTCCTAAGTGATTATGTGGCCCACCTTAGGATCAATGGGCCCTGGATTTGTGCTCTTTGGGTTAATGGCAGGTCCCATCCCTTTTGCTTGTGGGTCATCTCGCATAATACTCAACAGCTAATGTATATTACCTTCACTTATTTTCCACTGAATGCATGTGATGAAGTGAGCTGTAGCTCACGAAAGCTTATGCTCAAATAAATTGGTTAGTCTCTAAGGTGCCACAAGTACTCCTTTTCTTTTTGCGGATACAGACTAACACGGCTACTACTCTGAATACCTTCACTTAGTGATTCAGTGAATAAATGACTATACTGTCCCACTGTGATTTAAAGGAATCAAGGAGCAACCAGCTTCAAAAAGAAACTACCATTTGATTCAGAAAAAGGGCAGATTGAAATTGAGAAAGGATTCTATTTAGGAATCAGGCATAAAAAGAAAAGGCATGATACCTAATCAAGGATATCAGATTTGCAAATAATTAGCCAACCCTACATCAATAATCAATTGAAATAAAGAACAGAAATGCTAAGTGGGTGATATCCCAAAGTGTTCCCACTAATCTTAGGTGGGCAGACACACACTGTCCTTTGCTTTGGAATGATTATTATTAATATAACAGGCCTTACCATCACTTGACTGTAGTGGTGGATGTTTGGCACAACTCTTTTAAACTGTGTGTGCCTTCACCTGTTCGTCATGGGGCTCGAGTTCCTCACACTACATCTTTTCTCATCCTAGAGCCCTTTCATAAAATACACATTCTGTTGTGGTGTACTTTCACTGTAAGGCAAACAGATCACTCTGTGGTGTGCAGAAGGTCTGGCCTTCCCCTGGCTTCCAGTGTAAAGGAGACCTAAGGTGTGAGACTGGCATTTGATCCTCTCCTGAATTGTGTAGCCCTGTGCTCCCTTCCCCAAGCTTCTGTATGTCCAGGACTTGGAACAGTTGTTCTCCTTTCTTCCTGTGGTTCTGGCTTGTAGCTGAATGACTGCTGAGAGGGGGCCAAGCTCCATTTCCTGCCTGATATCTTCTGCTAGCAGACTGGCTAATGGATACATATAGCACAGGGTGACACTCCCCATGAAGGCTGGCACTTATGGTCACTGAGGCTTCCCTCACCAGATGGTAAATGATGTTCACCAACCATATCTCACACAGAAGAAAAAGTTTGCATTCCCCTGAAGAGCTTATTTGGGCTTGTGCACATGGATGGATGGTCCCAGCCACATGTAGGTTATGATGGACTTTTATTTGGCTGACATAGCATGTCTGTCAGGCCATCAGACTATTAACAATTGCTCCTCTTCCATGGCCTGACCTTCACAGGACATCTGCATCTCAAACATCCAGGTTAATCAGAACTTTGGGATTCAAATGGTCCTTCTCCTTTCTAGAGGTTCCTGATACACTGTCAGTTCAGGGTTACCAGACAAACATTTTATGTTAAGTGCCATTTTCCCAGCTGTTACTTATTTTCCAGTGCATTTTGCTGCTTCTGGGCATATCTCAGAAGGCTCCCTAAAGTGTTAACAATACTTACTCCTTAATCCTTATTCTTTTATATTGAATATCATTTCATGGAAGTCCTCTCTGGGAAGCTTAGTGTCATAGTATGGCCACCTCCCAGGTGTTCCCTCTTTGCCTCAGAATGGCCCTGCAAGTGGCTCCCTGCTTTAATTTTCCCCTTTAAAAGGTTTCTTCAATAACTCACCAACCCTCCTGTCTATTCACAGCCCTTCTTGGAGTTCTGGTTAATTACATTCACAAATATTCAAAATAAAGTTCTGAAGCCCATTTGTTTACCACCTTATCAGGTCACTCCCTAACCTTTCCTGCCTGGGTCTTACTCCCCACATTCCTGGTTTCTTTTCTGGAGCCTACTCACTCCCAGTAGCCTCTGTACACCTCTCTGAAAAATCACCTCCTACAGCTTCCCACTGCTCTTTATAGGGGAATCAGCTGATCCCTGATCAGGTGTGCCTCCTTAGTAGTTAGGGTTGGCTGGCCCCAGGCCTCTAGCCCTTAAGGAAACAAGCCACCCTGTTACACTTACATTAAATCCAACCTAAGAAACCTCAGCATCTCTCTTGGCATTTTGTATTCTGAAATTGACAATTTATTTGCATATTTTCCTTGAAGAATATATTTTAACCCTTGTCTCATTTGCATTTACATACTTTAATTTATCAACATAATCAATTGCAATGAACCATTTCATTTAAAAGTAGTTGGCACATTAAAAAAATCAACCATTATCCAAAGTTACCACACAGTGGCACAAGAGAGATTGTATTTCCCTTCCTAAGTGTAGAATAAATGGAAGTATAACTATGTGCGAACTGTGGTGTAATGTTTATGTTTGAATGGCATGCAGTCTATGCTGATGGCATGACAATCAGAAGAGTCTATTGCGGCATTTGAGAGTTGTCTTCATCCACCAGCTATGTACAGAGTACGGGGCTGAACAAGGCCCGACTTATATTTCCACTTTTCCAGAAATGTTGCACCACTTTTGATTAGATGGGGGGGCACACAACAAAATTCAGTTTCAGATTTCCATGACCCCAAATTTCAAGATGGAATAAATCCAGAGTTTTAGCATCAGGCCCATCTTCAATGCTAATGCCAAAGAAAATGTCTTTGCTTGTTACTATCATAAGGAAGGACAGTCTCGATAAAAATATTCAAATGCATTATAAGCACTCAAGAATTTGGGAGTGTTCAGATAGAGGGGTTTTATTTGGATTAATATAAACAGGAATATTTTGCAAAATTTGAATACAGGCTTGGATTTCAAAAAACATTTAAAGTTCTGGGTTGTTCAGAAGTAGGTTTTGGTTCAAGTTCTGTAACACTATTTTAGGAAAAAATAACAGAATTTCATTCCATCCTTTCAGTGGATTGCTGTTAGGAAAGAATATAACAAGATATATTCATTCCTATCAGAATCCTCCCACAGGTCTTCTGGTGTAGTTACTTTGTAAAGATATCTGCCAATCATCTGTCACTTTTGCTGATCTCTCTCATTTGTCTTGTGGCTAAGTGATATCCTCTACTGAGAAAAATGGGAATCCTTGTTTATGCTATACTAGAGGTTTCCCACATCAGTCACCAACTCTCTGAAGTGTAATTGATATGTGAGTTGCTCCTTCTGCCTCTTATTGATTTCAGGTTCGATGCAGCCTGTGCAGAAATGAGCATTCTATTTTTGTGTAAATTATCTCTGTCATCTCAAGATGAATACAGGAGCTATAATGCAGACAAGGTACTAGGTAAAACAATACAAAGCAGATTTTAGGCTTAAAATTAAAGTTCACGGTCATTGAGAAGTCAACTGTTCATCTCTTACTGAAAAAATGTGGATTGTTTTTAAAAAGTTTCATTGACTTAGTACACCATAAGCAACAAAAGTCAATCCAGATAAATCAAAACACAAAACAAAATGTAGTCACACACAAAAGAAATAAGAGTGCCCTTTCTTAGGAGGCCAGAGGCAATTACAGGGAAGGGTAATGGTTGCAAGGATAAGTATTTATAATACAATTACAGTAAAAGCACATCAGGACCTCAAAGAGTTGAATTTGTGATCTTCCCCCACGGAAGCCACCGATAAAGCTGTGAGTTTAAAAGGAGAAAAAAATCAGTCTCCACTCCTGTAGTAGCAGGATTTTATATTTGTACTATAAAAATTAATGTATGATTTGATCAGCCACCCTTTTTGAATAGCAGAAAGGAATGACCCTCTGGGACATTGGTAGAAACTCATCTGACAGACTGCCAGTGATGTTAAGGCAGGGACAGGCCATTGTTATAGCCAGATGGTCAAGGAAGGAGTGAAGAGACTTCACGACATTAGAGACCCATCAACGTGCATTCATAATGAAGGAAGGGCAGGTGGACCCTGAGGTGGAGGCTGGCACCCCTAAAGACAAGACAAATTGATTAAATCTAAACCAGGACAGGATGACCCTCTCAGAGGTGTTTTGGAATGTTAACATCAAAAGATAACACCAATGAAGAAGTAACAGGTCACAAACTGACACAGCAAAAACCATAGACTTGAACAGAGGAAAAAAAAAAAGACTATAAGAACAGGGTGCTTGGCCATGAGACTTTGGGTTCGTCTTGCCACACTCCAGGAGCATCGGATTGCGACCGACAGAGCCCTGCTCCCCTCTGTGACCAATCTGGCTGGCCACTAGATTGATCCAGACTCTGGACTGGTAACTATAAACATCAACTGGCGGGACTGTGTGCATGGTGTGTGTGTGTGTGTGTGTGTGTGTGCTTGAAAAGCATATGCTAACTGTTGTATTCTCAATAAATGCAGCGTGTTGCCTTCTCCCCAATAAAGATCCTGTGTGCTTCTTATAAGTATAACACTACCCCAAAAGAGTTGGAATTCTCTCCTGCCACCACAGCAGTGGCAACATAGATTGATTTATTTGGATTGGGCCAGGGGAGGGTGTACTGCCCGACATTATTGAAGAGGTAACATTTATTGATTTGTTGTTGGAGTAGCCCAATTTTAATTGATTTTGGTGTGTTAGGGAGCAACTTTAATTGAGGTTTCTGATTTCAAGATTGGGATCTTGGTGCCCATGTAAAGGAAGTTACCCACCCAACAAGAGGGTAGAATGGCCCTTAGTGGGGAGAAAGAGTTATCCGTCCGCTCAGTAGGTTATGGATTAACTTTGCAAAACCTGGGCATAGTCATAGTTAATTCACCTTTCAAAACAGATTTATCACATGCAGCCAATTGTTCGTGGGAGAATATACAGTACAAATGCATAGTTTTAACAGTAATATGCTATAAAACTAATAAAAGAGGTGATTGATCTTATTTGACTTATTTATAATGGTATCATCCTCTAAGTAATAGATGGAATAGATCTAGCAATCTCATCTTCCTGAGTAGCCAGCCAACCCTTTACTCTTCTTGTCAATTCCATCATATCCTTTTTGCTTAGCTATAAACTAAATACTCTGCAGAACAAGTATCATTTGCATGTAATTCTTGTTTTTCCACTATCAATAGCAGTAGTTTTAAGAAAATGATTAATTATGGTTGTTCAAGGGTAAGGCTCCTCTGTTTATACTCAAGTTCTGGAGGTGTATATAGATATATAGATACACACACACACACCATGGAAAGAAACACTTTTTCTCTTACACGGAGCTTTAGAAGATCCCCACTTAATTTCAGTATTACAGGTGTTATTATTGCACTGAAAATTTTGTTCTGAATAAACACTGGTAACTGAAATCTAGGATTAGAAATAGATGGACATCTCCAGATTTTCATAGATTACCAGTTAAAATAAATGTGATTTTCACCTGAAAAAGGACTGAGAAAAGACTACATGATTTGGCCCTTTGTGAATTTTACATCACAAAGTATCTATTAACCTTTGTCCTTCAATCAGCCCCTCTTGTATCAGTTACTTACAAGTTGAAGATTGGTTTCCAGTTTGAGCACAGGTAATTTTATAGTCCAATTTCTAACTTTGGCCATATTGCTAGAGGCTAGTCTCCAGTAAATTTGTGAAGTACAGATTATCAACAGCTCTCACTTCCTCACCAGACATTACTCTGAACTGCAGACTATTGCCCATCTTCAGCTTTTATAACTCCTTAAAAAGGACAAATGCACCGTTTTAAGTTATGAGCAATAGTTTACTTATCCATTTCCCATCATACCAAATCAAGGAGCTATACAATGAAGTTAAAAAAGGCACATTTAAAATGGACAAAACCAAAACTTTTTTCTCTAGTGCAAAATTAATCTGTGGAGAATCCTGCCACAAGATATTGTAGAGTCCAAGAATATTAAAAAAAGATTAAACTCTTAAACGGACAAGAACATACACAGGTCTAGCATGGACCAATTTAAAACTGACAGGGATTAGAAGAATCCTTCCCTCTGGATAGATTATTCAATAATTATGTATTACTGCAATTCTAACGCTTTCCTCAGAAGCCCCAGGAGGTTGGATACTGGACTAGGTGAACTTCTGGCCTGATCCAGCATAGCAGTTCCTATGTTTCTATTTTCTTAACTTAAACAGCAATTGTCAATTCTTGCTGCGTTATCTACATCTAGTTAGATGGCAACACTCTATATCATGGAAAAATGACTAAGGTTCTCTCTTCACAGTTAAACCCGCCTGAACTGTGAGGCTATGCAAATTGAGTTATTTCCCATGCATTTGGTAGGTAAGCACATATTATGTTCAGATTTTTTTCTAACAAAGAACCTATACTGTTATATGACCATTAAGATGAGAATGCACATTTAAAATTATAAAAGGTAGAAGAGTAACAATAAAAACAGCTGATTGGGAAAAGTAAGAGTAGTAAATTCATATACCTCCCACATCTAGTATCAGGCACAAGGGAAAAACAAAAAGATATAAGCGTAACTTGTCTTCTCTAGCCAACATGAGAGAGATAGGGACAAGGCATTCCTAGAGAGAGGCAACTGTCAAACAAAGGCAGTCATCCACCAGCAATGGGCAACAGAAAGAATGACTTCTCCACACCTAAAGTGGGGCAAACATTGGCTGGGCTTGCCAAAATAGGGCAGTAGTTGTGCTTTAGAGGTCAGGGACTGCTGCAAAAGGTCAACGGTGGTCAGCTTTGGGGCGCTGACTCACCCTCCAGGAATGTGGGGTCTGAAGGCTATAAAGGTGCAAGCCCTGGGGGTGGGGAGCCCCTTTGTTCCATGCAGCAGGCAAGGCAGCTGTAGAGGGCAGAGAATCCAGGCTCACAAGGCCACATGGCTTCAGGTGCACGCAGGAGGGTGAGGGGGAAAAAGGGGGGCTAACACCCCCTGCCCCAGGTACAGGGAAGAACAGGCAGAGGCAGGGTGCAAGCAGCAATCAGGGAGGGGGAGTTGGCACGTGGAACTGCTCAGTGTCTGATACAGTTGCCGGGCCTTTGGAGGGAGGCGGAAGCGAGGGAGAGTAACTGTCTCATGTAGCTGCCATGCTGCAAGGAGAAGTGTGGGGGATCGGGTTGCAATTTTTTCCTGCTGTGAGCAGGTTACTGCTGGGGGGAATGCACCTTCATTGGAAAGGGGACAAGCAAACGCAGCACAGGGCGGTCTGAATGGAGCTTATGGGCCAGGAGGGGATCCAAGAGTAGGAACATTGCAGCAGGGGGTTGTTACCAGGACGGGGGTTGATAAAGCCCAGGGTGGTGTGTTGGATCATCCAAGGCAGCCTCATGGACTGAGGGAAGGGGATGCTCAAGGGGAAGTATCCACGCATGCAGGTGGGCCGACTGTGTTTGCTAGTGGGACAGTCAGCAGTGCTGTGCGGCAAGTGGTCAGTGAGGTTGTTTCTGAGGCTGTTTCCGCAGCATTGCAGGGCTTCCAAAGTGTACAAGGTCACCCAGAACCAGGAGGTTCTTCTACAACAAATTTCACTTTGGAGCAGGAAGTCTCTAAGGCTTTGTTTACTTAAGCAGGTGCTTAAGTGCTTTGTTAGATGAGATTATTTCACATTTAAAGTTAAGCAAATGCTTAACTGCTTAATAAGTGTGCATGTGCATTAGACATGTTACATAACTGCATTCAAAACAAAACAAAGCAAAACTTTAGAGCCTACACGTCTGCTCAGTCCTACTTCTCATTCAGCCAATCGCTTAAGACAAACAAGTTTGTTTACATTTATGGAAGATAATGCTGACCACTTCTTATTTACAATGTCAACAGAAAGTGAGAACAGGCATTCATATGGGACTTTTGTAACGAGCCAGATATGCTAAACATTCATATGCCCCTTCATGGTTCGCCCACCATTCCAGAGGACACGCTTCCATGCTGACGACGCTCGTTAAAAAAATCATGTGTTAATTAAATTTGTGACTGAACTCCTTGGGGGGAGAATTGTATGTCTCTGGCTCTATTTTACCTGAATTCTGCCATATATTTCATGTTATAGTAGTGTCAGATGATGACTCAGCACGCGTTATTCATTTTAAAAACACTTTCGCTGTAGATTTGACAAAATGCAAAGAAGGTACCAGTGTGAGATTTCAAAAGATAGCTACAGCACTCGACCCAAGGTTGCAGAATCTGAAGTGCCTTCCAAAATCTGAGAGGGAAGAGACGTGGAGCATGCTTTCAGAAGTCTTAAAAGAGCAATATTCTGATGCGGAAACCACAGAACCCGAACCACCAAAAAGGAAAATCAGCCTTCTGCTGGTGGCATCTGACTCAGATAATGAAAATGAATGTGTTGGTCCGCACTGCTTTGGATTGTTGTTAAGCAGAACCCATCATCAGCATGAGCGCATGTCCTCTGGAATGGTTGTTGAAGCATGAAGGGACATATGAAATATCTTGCTATGCTGGCTATAAAAGTGCCATGCGAAAACCTGTTCTCACTTTCAGGTGACACGGTGAACAAGAAGCGGGCAACATTATTCCCTGCAAATGTAAACAAACTTGTTTGTCTGAGCAATTGGATGATCAACAAATAGGACTGAGTAGACTTGGAGGCTCTAAAGTTTTACATTGTTTTGTTTTTGAGTGCAGTTATTTTTTTGCACATAATTCTACATTTGTAAGTTCAATTTTCGTGATAAAGAGATTGCACTACAGTACTTGTATTAGGTGAATTGAAAAATATTATTTATTTTGTTTATTACAGTGCAAATATTTGTAAGCATAAATAAATATAAAGTGAGCACTGTACACTTTGTATTCTGTGTTGTAATTGAAATCAATATATTTGAAAATGTGGAAAACATCCAAAAATATTTAAATAAATGGTATTCTATTATTAACAGTGCGATTAATCGCGATTAACTTTTTTAATCACTTGACAGACCTAATACTTATATGGTTGAATAGTATATGCTCACTAGCATATATATATATATATTATATATATTATGAATATTATATATCATATTCATAATATATATAATCCACACCGTGTGTGTGTGTGTATATATTAGTATGCATTAAGCGAAAATAGCATTAAGCACAGATATTAAAGCAGTTACATAGCCTAAATTGGTCCATATTTTTATATAACCCTACTCACTTATGCCAAATATCCCATAACCGCTGACATTCACTGAAGTAAGTTTTGACACGAGCAAATAGGGAAGCTGTCAAGATCAGGACAGATGAGTGTTTTACCACAGAAGTAAATGGGGAGTTACTCTTACAGGTCTATATTGAGAACAAGACATATGATTGTTCTACCCTAGAATAAACCTAAGAAGTGGCTTCATGCCATTTGGTACCTGAAATGCACATGCTCAGAACAAAAAGATAGGAGGTACATCAGGGCACTAGAAAAACAAGGTAGAAAGATGATTGATTAAATCTGTTTTCAGATGACATACACAGCACCTTTTACTTATAAACAGGTAGCATATACATTGGGAGGGCATAAATAGGGTATACATAGCAACTTTCAGTTTAAGGGACTTTGATGAGAAAATAGAATATCAATATATTAAGAGCCAAGAACTAAAGAAACCTGAAAGTGGCAATGTAGTTTGTTTCACAATTAAAGTTACACAGAATAACAAATCTAGAAAGGGTAGGCTATTGAAAAGGAGCATAAGATCAGTTCTAATTCATTCTCCTACATCTCAGTTCTCCTGACGATCAGTAACAACAAAATCAGGGAAACTCTTCAGCTACAAATCTCCTCAATCTAGTTTCGTATCCATCTGAAAATGATTAGAGCAACAACTGTTTAATCAAGCCTGCCAGTCATCATGAGTTAAGTAAGACTTAAGCACATTCAGAGTCTATAATGCTTCATACTATATGTATATTTTCCCCAAACTAATATTTCCAAGGTGTTGCTAGAAACAGCAAGAAGTTAATAAATGCTAAAATTGTGAAAAATATTCTTTCAAACTGTTTATGACAATATTTACTGCCTCAAATTATTGTATACCTATTCAGGCAGAACATGGAGTCAGAGGTGATAGACCTTTATCCCCAAACAATGCCTCAAAGTCAGTCTAGCTCTTTTATTCTTCATCTCTGTGGGAGGAAAAGTGTTGTTTTTATAGACTATATCCTTCTCTCATTTTTAAATGCTCACTTACTAGTGTAAATCAGCAGTGACGCCACTAAAATCAGTGGAGAGGCTGAGGTAAAACTGGTATGACAGGGCAATTAGGACCTTTTTATTATTATTTCTTTGTGGCAGGTTTGCCTTTCAGGGATTGGTAGCAAATACCAGATAGTTCATGAGTTTGTCAACATTTTCTTCTCCAAATGCTATAAATCAGTGGAATCCACTAATCAGCTTCCTCAGAAAGAGCAGGTTCACTCTGAGCTAGATTTGGCCACTTAAGCACAGCATTTAGTAAGGGGCAGTGCAGAGGCACACTGCTGTAGGAAGTATTCTTCCTCAGGAATAGCTCCCAGAGCTCACAATATGCCTACTGCTGTATCCTTTTGTGTGCTGCAGCCCTCTCTACCTTGCCCCACTCTTGCCATTTGGGATGCTGTCTGACCCCTGGTTAGTAGGGCTGGGGCAGTCCTTGTGCAACTCTGAGGAGCACAGAAGCTGCAGTTCTGCCTAACCTCTACACAGCCTTTGGAAGGGTAGGAAACATTCCTCATATCCATGCTCCCTGTACGAATGTACCATCTTTTCTGTAAAAAGAAAGGGAAAACTGGAAGAACATATAATAGGTACTTACCAGCTGGAAGAGAGAAAGATGCAGCGGCTAATAAAATGGCTACTTTAGGGCTCCAGCTGCTTGGCTCTGCCAGATTTAAAGGACAAGCCATAGAAAGGCATGCTGGGAAAAATATTTGTTTAAGAGGTCAAGCCTGCACTGTGGAGAGTGAATAGGGACCAAGAAGTTTCTAAAAAATGGTGTTGTGTCTATCATACTTCTGTTAAGGATAGACAGAATTTGCTCTGTAATGAGGATGATTGCCAGGGAAAATATTAATAATTAAGGCACAGAGGGCTAGATTCAGCAGGGAGATTTAGGTACCTACCTCTCTTTAGGTACTGAAGTCTGACATTTAGGTTGCCTAATGCTGGGGGTACCTATGGACTTTAGACACCTGAAATTCCACTGGTAAGATCCCTGAAGTACATGTCTGCTGCTGGGTGTGCACTCATCTGCCTAAGTCCTGACATCCCTATGTAGCTTGGCACCTAACTAATGCCTAAGCCCTGTGGGATTTACAAACTAGGCATTGCTCCACCTATTTTGCTCTCAGGACCCAATGCTGAGGGGCTGCCTAATTCACACAAAGCACAGCTAGAGGAGATGTTGGTTTCCCCTTTTGTCCAGTAGTCAGTGGTTTGAGAACTCACACAGCCTGTGAGAAAAACTGGATGTAAATCCCCATCTGCCTCATGTGCACACAGAGACTTGAACCCAGGTCCTCTAAGACAGTGCTCCCACCACTGGGCTTAACATTCTGAGGCAGGTAGCTCTCAGTATGTCCTGTTGAATCTGTCCCCCTGTATGCAAATAATTAAATATCCGTTGGACCATAGAGATAGAAAGTGAAAATGACTATAGCCTACTGGATAGTGCACTGACCGATGAGACCCAGCTTCCAGTGTCTATTTCATACCAAGTAGAAGAATTGTAGCAGCACCACTGTAGCCTACTGGTTAGGGCCCACTGCTAAGACCAGAGAGACCTGGGTTCAAGTCCCTCCTCTATATCAAGCAGAGTGGGGATTTGAACCTAATCCTCTCACAGCATGAGTGAGTTCTCTAACTAGTTGGATAGAAGTGGAGACCACCACTGTTTTCCTTGAGAGAGGGCTGTCCTGGCTAACTCCAGGAGATATGAAAAGGCAGGGATAGAATCCAAGTCTTCAGGATGGTATAGGCAAAAAGGGGACTAATTAAGGTTTAATTGGCAACTTCCATCCTGGCATTTGCTAACTTGAGAGTGTTTGATTTTTCAAACTCTTAATACTTTTTAATCCTTAACTTTGTATTTTCTATTTTTTTATGGTTTAGTTTATTGATGAAAGCAACCTTGACTAATGTTAAATTAAGGGTTTTGGTTTTTGGTATTTCTGTGAATAGTTGTTTAAAATTATTCCATTTCCATAACAAGGAGAGAGATTTTTTTATGAGAGAGCTCTTTGTCCCGTGGCATTGGAACATTTTTTATAACAGGGTGCTGAAAACCATTGAACTAAACTGTAAAGCCTGTATATGATGGAAACCATTTCAAGACAGGGGGTGCTGCCACACCCCCAGTACCCCTAGGTCCAGCACCCTGATTGTATCTATCTGTGTAAATAGTTAATAGGTAAGATGCCAGAAGATGGTGTTCAAGAATATGTAGCATGGTTCCTTGGTTTTATAGGCCAATAAAAATCCTGTTGATGTTGTGCACTGCAAATGGCTTATTCTGTGCAGTAATTTACATCAGCTCATAACAGATAGCAGCGTAACTAAAAGAAGAATTTGCCCTTAGTTAATTAATTTTAGCCCCCAAAATAGGCTTGTCTAGTTTGTAAGCTGCAACAGAGTGGGAAGACTCAAATAGCACACAAGAGGAACTTCAAAGGTTGCATGAACCTTATGCTTTAATCTCCCTTTTTTTCTTTTGTTTTACTTTAAACCATACCTGTTAGTTCCATCATTCTCAGGAAACAAATGTAGGCCCCAGTCCTATAATCAGATCCATGAAGACAGAAAAGTCCCTGTGAAAAAAACGCAGTGAAGTCAATGGGCCTCTGAGTGAAACCAAAGGACTGCATGTGTAGATCTGATTGGAGGATTAGGGCCATGGCTGGCTCCTAAAGATGGTTAAACCCTTTGTGTCATTTCCTTTTCCCAGTGACTTACTCCTTGTGTTTGTAACTATTTTCTTTTAATTAGTTCTCCCTGTATATACTCCACTCTTTGATCATAAATCCTGAACATTTGTATATTCTGTGCCCTTATATTTGAGGTGTCATGTAGCTTAAAAATGTATTTAAGTATATTCTTAACCTTATACATTGTAATTTTTTATCTGTAGGCCTATTTTAGCATTCAGCTAAGCAATATATTTGAGTTGGGTTTGATATTTTACATTATTTCATGGCTGGAACCAATTTATTATTATTATTTATATTGAGGTAGCAGCTAGATTGGCCATGACCCCACTGTAATAGGTACTGTACAAACATGTGAAAAGACAGTTCCTGCTCGAAAGAGCTTACAGTCCAAAACCCTGATCCTGCAAACACATATGCTTGGGCTTCACTTTACGGTTGTGAATAGTCTCATTTGGACCAACTCACTGAAACTGTTCATATACAGTTATAAAGTGTATAAAGTTAAGTGTATATGTGTTTGCAGGATCAAGGCCTAAAAGACAAGATTAAACAGATGAGTGAAACAAATATTGGCGACTGGGGGCAATGTCAGGGGGGAAGGAAGCATTAGGTAACAGGAACAAGATGCTTCAGCATAGACTAGCTGTGTGCACAATTTGTAACCAATCAGGAGCAGTAAAGACAACCCACTATCTATCTCGCCATTATTGGATGACAGCTTTCTGTATGCCCCATGGCAGAAGTGAATTTCAACGAGAGGCAGGGAGAAGGAGAAGGTGATGACTTCTTGGATTTTGACAAAGAACTTTTCCAATGCTTTAATGCATAGAATGGACAGGGGTGCAGAGGAGCTTGTATCACAAGTGGAGAACTGTCGATGTTAGCTAAGGATACTGATATATTTTAATCGGAGTAAATCAGACTACTTTTAATATTACAACACTGATGTTTACTTGTGCAAGACTAGCATTCATTTATTATTGAAAGATTAAAAGAAGAATTTCAGTCATGATGATTTCCCAAGATGTACAACTTCTTTTGTATTGTTCCAAACATCTTTCATTAGCAATATTTTGATTTAGTATTAGCGGCAAAGAGTCCTGTGGGTGAATACCCACTTCATCAGATGCATACATCTGACGAGGTGGGTATTCACCCATGAAAGCTTATGCTCCAATACGTCTGTTAGTCTATAAGGTGCCAAAGGACTCTTTGCTGCTTTTACAGATCCAGACTAACACAGCTACCCCTCTGATACTTGATTTAGTATTGTGTCATCAGAGGACGAAGTTAGCTTCAGGGAAACATGTGGAGGCTTCTATAGTCTTAACTTGTGTAACTTGCTTTAGGAAGATAATCTTGCTTTGGTTAAATTCTTGATCTTGACTAATTGACTTATTTAGGTTAGATTTAATTAAATATAAACACAATTTTCTTCTTCTGTTCTCTCTTCTGCCCAGCACAGAAGTAATCTCATCAAAGTATGAATTAGTGCAGGTATTGATTTTCTTCTTAAGCAGTGGTGATATGTCTTGATTCCTCACTTACTGCCTACCTCTTCTGGTGGCAACAGCCCTGTTCAAGAATGCAGTAGCTTTTCAACTGGCAGCTCATGCCAAAATCATCAGGGAAAAAAAAATCTGCTTTTAAGGTGTTTTTTTTAAAGCACAGTGTGGCAAAGTAATTTGGGATACATTATTTCGATTTGTTTTCAAGAATTAAAATTCATTAACTTCTTTTAGAAATAAAAATGCATCTTTGGTTGCTTGACATCCCACCCCACAGCTGAAAAAGGAACTCCACAATTCTGGGGGGTCATTTTATGCATAACAAGATAACTGACTCACATTTTAGTCATGTGGCTGATTTAGCCAATGAGTAGCATTATGTGACTATAAACAAAATGATCCTTTAAAGGGGATAAGGTTTGGTGAGAGTCAGAGAAAAGATCCAAGGCAAATCTTCACATAAAGATCTAGTTTATCTAATCATACCACTATGATCTGTGCAGCACTTTTTAATGATGTAGCTGAATGATTATCTTAAAGAATTGAAACAAACCCACCATTGAAA
Source organism: Natator depressus (assembly GCF_965152275.1). NCBI lineage: Eukaryota > Metazoa > Chordata > Testudines > Cheloniidae > Natator > Natator depressus. The sequence goes on along the minus strand of NC_134235.1, from coordinate 69,012,382 downwards.
TGCTTATTGGATAGTCTTGGTCCAGTTCCATCCTAAATTAGATCACAATTTACACTGGAAGTTCTTTATGGCAGGGACCATCTTTCTATGTGTTTGTATGGTGCCCCTATGTGCTGCTACAATAAAAATCAAATTATATTAATATTAAAAATGAGGGAAGAGGAGCTGTAACCTAAAAAGGCCGATTCCACTGCCTTTCACTCCTACTCTCCCATATCAGGCATTTAATTGGTTCCAGTGCAGGGCTTACAGATCTTCTACCATAAAACCTGCAACTCAGGAGAAGTTCTCCTCAGCCTACCCGCTGGACTCAGCACACTCTGAGTCCTACCACCCTCCCCCCAGAATGGGGACAGAGGGTTCAGAAAGGTGGGGACATTGGCCAATGAGGGCCACAAGGTCTGACCCTATTCCATGAGCCCAAGGCCCCATCACCAAAATTCCAGGCCTTTTACCTCTGGGAACCATTCATTTTACCCATTTAACCACACTGGAAACCGGGCACAAGTTGCAATGAATCAACAACCAAAACAAGTATCTCAGGTAGGTACCAAGTTCATTCCTACTTAACCTATTGTGGGTTGCAGGCACTGCAAGGAAAGCAAGAAACTGACTGGTCCTCTGCCAATTGGCCCTTGGGGGAAAAAATTCCTTCCTGATCCCCAAACAGGTGATTGACTAGTCCCACAGCATCTGCCAGGCTGGATTCCCCCACCTAGTCAGCGTGAATAGGGTACAGCTGCTGAAAATAGAGCCAAAAGAGGTCCCATATGGACCCCAGTCAGAATTAAATCCTGGGAGCTAGTTAATGCTGGCCAATCCCCACTCTTCCTCTTCCACCCCCAACAGACAAAGGGTGCTAGAGATTCCAAGAGGGGGCAGCATGGAGAGGCACTACCTGATGACCGTCAGTGAACATCTCCTTCCCTCACTGCTGGGGCTGTCCCCATCATATTCCCCCATCCGTTGAGACATGTGAATGGCATTTCTTATGGCCCTCACCACAAAGTGGCAGCAGGAGCAACACATTACACACATATGTACCCAGATGACACCTTGGCTGGGATTTTTCAAACTCTCTGGAATTAGGCACTCAGGTTTCATTGAATTTCGTAGGCTTTGGGCACCTAACTGCCATACACTCCTTTGAATGTCCTTTTGCATAATACTTCACAAATGTGGGGTATTGCATGCTGTTCCCCTGGTAGGGCAGCCCCAAAATTCTCTTCCCACTAGCCCCTTGGGGGTGTAGTTGCAACCACTGGGACACCCACCAGGAGTCGATGAAGACAAAGCTGGTTGGAAATTTTTCAGCTACGTTTTTTCACTGGAAAATGCTGATTCATTTAAATGGTGTGGGGGAAGGGGCTGGTTTCAATGAATTTCCCATTTTGAGGAAAAAAATTAAAAGACATTTTCAGCGTTGTGAAAATCTCCTGTTTCGACATTTTCAGCATGAAAAAGTTCCACTTTTCATTTTGAAATTTAAGTTAGTTTTGAGGAATATATATATATATATATATTAATGGTCAAAATCAAACCAAAAAGTTTTGACACAACCATTTCAACTGACCCAGTCCAAAAATGTATTTATTTAGGATTTTCTGTTTGCAAAAATTGGAGATTTCAATAATAGTCAAAATCTTGAACATTCTTACAGCATGTCAAAAATGTTTGCTGGCCAGCTCTAATGACAGATACTCTACACACCAGGTGGAGATAGTTCTTCTGATAAGAAAAGGAATGGACATCACCTACTTGATCCAGCGCAGATCAGTGGAGACCATAATACACTCTTCCTCCCCATTTTTGTGTATCTAACCTTCCTCTCCCCATTTTTATAGAGTGTGTATTTATTCATGTTTTCTATTCTTAAATCTCCTGCTTATACAGAAATGCCTCTACTAAACTTTAGAGACTATCAGCTACTATTTGTCTTTTTCCAAATTAAAGAATAAAAAGCAGATGTCATTCTGCTGAAATATTTTAAAACGGTTTCTGCATTTGGGTTCCGATTGCTTGTTTTCTGCTGTTTGGTTGCTGTCAGTGGAAGAGAAGCAATGCTATCTGATTCAGACACTGTGTGCATGGCTACACTTGCAGACGTATAGCGCTTTGAGTTAAACCCGCCTTCGGAGAGTGCAGTAGCGAAAGCGCTGCAATCTGTCCACACTGTCAGGAACAAGCACACTGGCGTGGCCACATTTGCGGCACTTGCAGCGGCATTGGGAGTGGTGCATTATGGGCAGCTATCCCACAGAGCACTTCTTCCCATTTGGTGCTTGGCTTGTGGGAAGGGGGTGGGAGGGTGCAGGGCATTCTGGGTCCTGTCCCAACGCCCCGTGATGCATCGGTTCACATCCCAGCAATCCTTGTGCTTCCATCCACATTTGGCACCATCTTTCAACATTTTTTGTACTGCGCGCTCTGTCTTCCCTTTCAGTCTGCGGGAATGGAGCCCGAACTGCTGAGGAATATGCTGACGAATCTCGCCAGCACGTCACATTTGGCAGTTGAGTTATTCCTTATGATCCAAAGTGACAGTGAGGGCTCCGACGATGATATTGACTCGAGTAACTCATATGACACGAGTTTGCTTGTGGCATTCACAGACATGCTCATCACCGTGGAACACCGCTTTTGGGCTCAGGAAACAAGCACTGAGTGGTGGGATCACATCGTCATGCAAGTCTGGGATGACGAGCAGTGGCTGCAGAACTTTCGGATGAGAAAAGCCACTTTCATGGGACTGTGTGAGGAGCTCGCCCCCACCCTGCAGCACAAGGACACGAGATTGAGAGCTGCCCTGACGGTGGAGCAGCAGGTGGCTATTGTAATCTGGAAGCTGGCAACTCCAGACAGCTACCGATCGGTCGCGAACCAGTTTGGAGTGGGGAAGTCGACTGTTGGAATCATGTTGTTGCAAGTTTGCAGGGCCATTAATCGCATCCTGCTCAGAAGAACTGTGACTCCAGGTAACGTGCATGACATTGTGGATGGCTTTGCACAAATGGGTTTCCCTAACTGCGGAGGGGCGATAGATGACACACATATTCCAATTCTGGCACCAGCCCACCTAGCTTCCGAGTGCGTTAATTGGAAGGGGTATTTCTCTATGGTTCTCCAGGCGCTTGTGGATCACCGTGGACGTTTCATTGACATTAACACAGGCTGGCCCAGAAAGGTGCATGATGCACTCATCTTTCGGAACACTGGCCTGTTCAGGAAGCTGCAAGCCGGGACTTTTTTCCCAGGTCAGAAGACCACTGTAGGGGAAGTCAAAATGCCCATTGTGATCCTTGGAGACCCCGCTTACCATTTAATGCCGTGGCTCATGAAACCTTACACAGGGAGCCTTGACAGCAGCAAGGAGCGGTTCAACAACAGGCTGAGCTTGTGCAGAGTGTGCTTTTGGCCGTTTAAAGGGCCACTGGCACTTTCTGTATGGGAAACTGGACCCGGCCAATGACAGCATCCCCGTGGTTATATTTGCGTGCTGTACCCTCTATAACATTTGTGCGGTAGGCATTTTGCAGCTCCTTCACTTTAATGCTGCACTACAGTACATCCTGGTCATGGCCCCTTTCCATCATGTTCTTTGCTATCTGCCCGAGGGCAGCAGAATTCCTATGGCTGGAGTGCAGCTGGGACTGGACACCTTCCTCCCCGCAAACACTGATGAGGTCCAGCACCTCGCCATTGCTCCATACTGGGGATCGCCTAGGACGTGGAGGCATGGTCACCCGGAAAGATTCGCTGAGAGCACTCCACGCCTGGCTGAGCAAATAGGAAGGGGATTTTCAAAATTCCCAGAGAATTTAAAGGGCGGGTCTGATGGTTGGTCACCTGAGGGCAGGGCAGTAGAGTTCAAAGTGATGACCAGAGTGGCTAGAACAGGCATTGTGGGACACTTCTGGAGGCTGATCAGAGTGCACTAACAGACCAGGGCATCCACACTGGTGCTGTCGCACTCCAGCACAAAATGTTATTCCACTCTCCGAGGTGGAGTACCAGAAGCGGACCAGCTGTGGAGTCAGTGCGCTCTACGTGCCTTGCCAGCGTGGACAGGTAGTGAGCTAGTGTGCTCGGGGCTCCTTTAATGCGCTCTATCTTGAGAGTGTAGCCTGGCACAGTTTTAGGTAAGAGCCATTATTGTCTCTTTCTCCTCCTCTTAAATTGATATGCACAGTTTTGTTTAAAAACATGCAAGAAGACAAGATCCCTGCTCTAGGAGCTTACAAAACTAACATAAGTTGGACAATTGAGCAGGGGATTGGACTAGATGACCTCCTGAAGTCTCTTCCAACCCTAATCTCCTATGATTCTATGAAAGCAGCAGGAATATATGTATAATCAGCCTGTATTGCAGGTAGCTTAGGAGAAGTGATGTGAGGGTCTGAATTTTGATGCTAGAACAAGTGAGAGATTTGAAATCTATAATAATAATAAGGCCCATCTCAGTTTCTTAACAGAACTTGGTTTGAGCACCTCCACTTAAATCTGCCTCTGCTATTCCAGTCCTTGTGCGGTCCTCACTGGAGACTACCAGTTGTGCTGATAAAATATATGGTGCTTTTGTGAAGGCAGCAACTGTCAATTGTGGGGCAGATTCAAGTCTGCCTCAAAACATCAGGTTTGAGCCAACATTCAAGACAGTTTTCCCACAGAAACAGAATGAAAGAAAAAGAGGCAGAGGTAAGAAAGTAAACTGCTTGAGTGAAAACGTGATAAATATTGCATAAAAAGGAGGTCTCTCATCATGTCCCTGCCCCACATGCCTCCTTGTAACAAAGCATGGGCCTGCACCCACTCTGACTCAGTTTTCCCAAAAAAATTCCCAGCCCACTCTTGTGGCTTATGTGGCTCAGCCCTCTAGAGAAGTTACTGCAAAAGGCTCGTCCATTTAGCCCCTTCCTTTAGGCCCAACACCCACTACAGGTATACTAGACAGCAGTGATTGAGCTTAAAGCAGTCCAATAACCCTACCCAGGTTCATGTGAGGTTTGTACACCCCCATCACATGGTCCAGTATAAATAGGGTTGCCACCTTTCTACTCACACAAAGCAGTGACAATTTAAAAAATAAGTTTGAAATATAATACCTTCTTAGCCAGCCAAAAATCACTTGCCAGCTATTTAAAGAACTGTTTAAACACCGAAAAAGACCTATTTGTTACAGAACAAATCTTACTGTGCATAATATGCCAGAAGCCATAAAATGTGTACCAAATTTAGAGATTCTAAAACAGAAACAAGATGATTAGGACTATGGAAAATGGGATGGGTAGCTAGCATCAGCCTCACAAATGGATTGCTGCCTCTTATAGCAGAATTACATAAGCTGCCAGATTTGTTTGGCATTATCTTGGCATATTATGTTTTAGCAAGGCATTCTTGTTTGTATAACTAAAACTTTCTTCTTCTAAGTTTGTGGAACTTCTTTCACTCTCACTGCAATAAAAAAAACTCAGATTCCTGTACCATTTGGAATCTAATGACACACAGAAAAGAGGTGGGTTGGGCTTCTAACCAAGTTATAAGAAGATTTTAAACTTTGTTTTTGGATATTAGTGAGGGGTGGTACTTCTCACTTAACGTAGATGGACTTAAACCTGTTCAATCCTCACTTAAATCAGTTTAGTTTAATTTAGTAATTTACTAGTACATGCTAAACAAGGTTTAAATGGGTTTAAGTGCATCTACTTTAGGGGCATCACCTATTTAACTACACAGACTTCAAATTAATTTAGTTAAGACTGTACAACTTTTCTGATATATACAAGCCCTAAGTATTAGGACACAATTGCAGATAGATGCACATTGGGTAAACGTCAATATGTATGTGTACAATACCACACTGAATCTGCTCATTAGGTTTGCTTCGTTTGAGTGTGCAATCAGTTTTCTCTTTTAAAAATAAAAAGTCCCTGAGAAGGTGTGTGGGGAAAACCTACCTACAGAACAGGTGAGGCATTTAATGAACGCTCCTAAGGCTAGAGGGTTTTTTTTACATGATTTTTCTGTGGAGTTTAGTTGTAGAAAGGAATCAAGCATGAGAAAAAAGTTTTCCAAGAGGCAAAGAACAAACCCTTCTTTTAAACCTCTCATGCAGTTCTAAGTCTCATGAATTAGCACTATCTTGCTCGATCACAACAGCTTCTTGGGAATGGGGAGCGAGCAGAGGGCGGGGCCTCAGGGGAAGAGTCGAGGCAGGAGTCAGGGCCTTGGGGGAAATGGGGCATGGCCTCAGGGAAGTGGCTGAGCAGGGGTGTCCAGTTTTCAGCAATTAGAAAGTTGGCAACCCTACTGTCTTCCACCACTCTTACAGCTGTCTGGCCTGACTTTTTCACAATATACACAGACAACTACAAACTTCAGATTATACAGGAAATTCAATTTTAAAATTGGATGCCCAGATAACCTGCTCTGTCTGAGGACATGTATGGGCATATTTGCACTTGTACACCATAGGACCCCTGTGGTTGTGTGATTCAAATATAATCAGCACAAGGGAAGTTGCAACATTATTTTTATTTATGGGACACATTTAGTAGAAAAGTAAAGTGCTATACATATTTTGTATGCAAGTGACAGGTGGCTAGAAGTGATAGAAAGGGTTTAATGTACAGGTTTGGGTTGGCTGGATTACTCACAAATATGAGTCTATGAGGGAGTCAATCGAATTCAGGAACAATAAAATCTTTGTATCAGCACAAACCATCACGTATTTATGCCACATGCTTTTCAGAAAAGCTAATATAGAAAGGTGCAAGAACAATGCAATTTATATCACATACTTCTGCAATTTCATATGCATTTTTCAGCAAGTCACCTATGTTATGCCCACTAAACTATCTCCAGACACCTTCTTTGACAAACTCCTGATCCATTTTCCTTCTGTAATTTAGTTCTCAGACGTGCACACTCAGTTTTTGAGAGCTGGTGAGGACGTCTGTTCAAATGACAGTTTCTCAAATGCGGCCACCAGGGGATTTCCCTGTGACCACAGCAGTTTCCTGGGTAGTCGGGGGAAGCATCAGCCCCTTCCTTTCCCCCCTATTGCTCCTGCATGCGCCACCTCTCTGTAGACACAGGTGGGACACACAACACTTAAGGAGCAAGGTGAGGGGGCGAGGAGGGGGTGAGAAGGCGAGTGGTAAGGCGAGCAGGGGGGCGTGGCAGAGGAGTAAGAGGGCAAGCGGTGAGCCAGCAGCAGGGTGAGGAGGTGAGTAGGGGGGGCTGGCTGCAAGCGGGGGGAGTGAGGAGGTGAGCGGGATGGTGATGGTGAGAAGGTAAGTGGAGAGACAAGTGGTGGGGGGAGGTCCTGGCGGAGGAGTAAGGAGGTGAGTGGTGAGGCAGCAGCAGGGTGAGGAGGTGGGTAGGAGGGTTTGGCTGCGAGCGGGGGAGTTAGGAGGTGAGCGGTGAGCCACCACTGAGCGGGAGTTTTCACGGTGGGCAGGGGAGTGTCTGTGGCAGGGGAGTGAGGAGACGAGCAGCGGGTGGGGGACTGAGGAGGGATGCAGGAGGTGAGCGGAGGTGTGAGGAAGTGAGCATCAGGCGCATGGACAGCGGGTGGCGCCCCCCTTTGAGGAGGCTAGCCCCTTACTCCACCCTTCTGCCCGCATTTCCCCCGCCTCAGCAGCCGGAGCCCCAAGACCCCTGCCCGGAGAAGCCCCAAGTGCCTCCCCTCTCGCAGCGAGAGGAGCCCCAGGCTGGCTGAGGTCCCAAGACCCCCCCACCCCATGCACCTGCCCGGAGGAGCCCCAGGCCAGCCACACCCGTGCCTTTCCTCCCCTCCTCAGACCCAAACCACCCAGATATGTTTTTCATTATTATTTGGACTTCTATTATATCAAAGCATTTTTAAGTTTACTTCAGAATTGTTATACAGACAACCCCTTTTACTGAAGAAGCAAAAGAAACAATAATAAAAAAGACAAGAACATGCAAAGGACCTTATTTGTGTTTCTATTCTGTTAGGTCCAGTAAAGAATAGATATAACTGTGCATGATTTTTATTATTGAGTCTGCAGAAAAAAACCCAAAATCTTACATAAATAAATTACAATGATTTGGATGTATATATATGCATATTACTTTATTAACTTTAGGAAAGATACAAAATTTTAGGAGAAAGCTTCAGTGTGGCCACCAGGAAGAGTTGGTGGCCACACTCTGAGGCCATCAAAAAAATTGTTTCCACAAACCCTGGTTTAGATGATCCTCATCACTATAGAAGAAGAGGGCCTTTAAGGAGAAACATCTGTTTTACACCACCACAGAGCTGAAAATCACTTGTTTCTCCTCTAGATCAGTAACAAAATATGAAAACTCAGAAATGTAAGAGAGAAAAAAAGAACATTTACTTGATAACTTTACAAACCTCTAAAACTATTTCTTGTGGAATAATTTTAGAACAACAATCATATAACCTCAGCAAATTGCTTTTGCACAGAGCTTTACAGATTAGTTTATCCCTGTGACAACATATCCTTGTAGACATCTCATTGAAAATTCCTGCCCAATGTGCAGCAGCAGTGAAAAAGCAAACAAAAGGTTAGGATGTAAAAACAATGGGATTTAAAAAGAATACTGAGAATATTATAATGCCATTTTATATAGTAATGGTATGCTCTGAGTAGCAGATTTAGTTTACAGAGGAGACAAATGAGAAGGGACCTGACAGCAGATCTAGGAAAGGTAGATCAGGCACTGCTCTTTACCCCCTTTTGCAATACAAGCATGAGCAACAGCCTGTGGAATTGAATGGCAACAAATTTAAAGCAGTTAAACAACAATAACAACACCGCACATAATTATCCTGTGCAGCTCACTGACAAAATATAATTGAAGCCAAGAGCTGAGTAGAATTTTATGTCTATAAATAAGATTATCCATAGGCTAGGTAAAACTGTACAACAGGTAAAAATGCCCATGATTTGTTCTTCATATTACAGCATCAAGAGCTTCTATTTAACAACTACATTATTTTTAAGATCACATAGCTCAAACATAGGAGAAGCCAGAGCCTGGAATTGACTACAGCCTGCGCCTCACTCTGCCCCTGAATTCAAGGGCTGTACCTTCCAAAATGAAGGGCATACCCTTTGACCTTAGCACCCTACAAACTAGCACAACAAGGGGCTGTTCTACACACATGGGGAGCTTGGGTACTCCCATAATATGAATAATTGACAATAAGCCTTCCACTAACTGCCTGGGATTCAGAAGAAACAAGGGCTGTCACGCAATTAAAAAAAATTAATCACGATTAAAAATTAATTGCAATTAATTGCACTGTTAAACAATAATAGAATACTATTTATATAAATATTTTTGAATGTTTTCCACATTTTCAAATATATTTAGCATATATGGCACGTAAATACCTTGCAATGCCAGCTACAAAAGTGCCATGCAAATGTCTGTTCTCACTTTCAGGTGAAATGATAAATAAGAAACAGGCAGCATTATCTCCCGTAAATGTAAACAAACTTGTTTCTCTTAGTGATTGGCTATATATATACACACTTATATATACGTGTAAGTCAATTTTAATAAAGTCTGTGTAGAAAGAAGGAATGTATTTATCTCTACATTTGCCAAATGTTAAGGTGGTATGTCTGTCATCCATATGAGAGCTGGACCATCAATATGTGCATCAATATTTATAAATTGGTAGAGCTAGGTGGGCAGCTATGGTAAAGAGTTCCTTCTCTATGGCTGAAGGTTAGAAAGGGGTTTGGGCAGGTCCTCGTTCCAAAACAAAACAAAAAAAATCAAGTTAAATCAGCCACCAAGCAAGGGAAATTTCAGCCTGAAAAATTAAAGTTTGTGAATCTTATAAGCAATGGAAAAGGGGAGATTATAATGCAAAGTGTTAGGCAACCTCAACAATAGGTGTCACTACCGTGCCACCTACAATAGCAATATATACTTGGGGAATAGCCTACACTCCCATGTTCATCTTTATAAAATGATTGTGTGGTATCCAATGCAAAGTTTGTCATATTGGGTGTCTTTAGAAGGATCACGATGCACTGATCATGGTTGTTATAGTGATGTTACAGTAATTGTTATAGTGATGTTATAGGTTATAATTTCATGTATTAAGTTATATGGCTGAAAATGTATCCTCAAGGCTTAAAGCTAGCCCAGACAAAAACTTTCCAGAAGCAGAGGGGCAGTTCACACCTCGTCAGGGCATGGATGGGGCAAACTCAGCCCAGCCTCACAGGAACAATAGATGCTGGCCTAGGCAGCAACAAAAGAATCTGTTAGACTCTCGAGTGAGTCACCCCCTTCCTTTGGTCAGTTGGAGACTATGATGAGGTAATGCTCACCTGACTCTGCAAGTGGGGGGGGGGGAAGCCAAGAGGGAAGAAAGGACATGATAAAAGGGAGAGGCATTTGCCATGCTCTCTTGCTCTCTTCCACCTATGTCTACAGACACCACCATCACCAAGTGACTGAAGCGCTGATCGAAGGGGAGAGTCTGGCTGAAGAGCAACCAGCCAGCCTGTGATGAGAAGCATCTAAGTTTGTAAGGGCATTGAAAGTGTTAAGATCAGCTTAGAATGCATTTTGCTTTTATTTCTTTTGACCAAATCTGACTTGTTATGCTTTGACTTATAATCACTTAAAATCTATCTTTATAGTTAATAAATTTGTTTGTTTATTCTACCTGAAGCAGTGTGTTTGGTTTGAAGTGTGTCAGAGGCTCCCCTTGGGATAACAAGCCAGGTACATAACAACTTCTTTGTTAAATTGACGAACTCTTATAGCTTGCAGCATCCAGCGGGCATAACTGGACATGGCAAGATGGAAGTTCCTAGGGTTGTGACTTGGGACCAGAGATATGGGCTAGTGACATTCAATTGCACAATCCAAGGAGCAGCTTACATTCCAGAGGCTGTGCATGAACAGCCCAGGAGTGGGGGTTCTCACAGCAGAGCAGGGTAAGGCTGGCTCCTAGAGTCAAGGATTGGAGTGACCTAGCAGGTCACCAGCCCAGACAACACCAGAGGGGAACGTCATAATACTTATGGTTATTTTATTTGAAACAAGCCCAGAATCATTGTTAAGCAGACATTCATATCTTTGTTTTGAGTATATTTTAGGATTTTAAAGCCATACAGCTGGTGGTATATTTTCAGTAAAAGTTGTAAAGTTCAATTTTTGCATCTCACACTTTGCCTTTCTTTTTTATTAATGGGCCATGTGTGTCAAATTGATGGGTTAGATAAATGGCTAAATTCTACTGATCTAATATTGACAAGGCTCACATTGAGGTAAGATTCTGATGGAAAAGTTTCCCTGAATATGGACGACAAAATTTGGCCCTGTAATTGGTACTCAAATTCAATCAGGCCTTCATTCTGCAGAGGCTTATGTATGTGCTTAACTTTATACACTGAGTAGTCCCATTATGCATGTGCGTCTTTGCAGGATCATGGTCTTAGACTGCTCCCACTCGTCGTGTCTGTATTTCCATGAATCTCTTCCCATAACTGGTAATTTGGGAAATATGCACATGAATAGAAGTTGTACTCCTCATAAATCATGATCTTTCACTCATATTACAATGCATTCACATACTGTACTGTGCTTATAGTACTGTCATAACCATGCCAAGATATTTCAGAGTGCTATTTGACATTACTGCACAGGTGGGGGCAAAAGGAGGTAAGTTATAGAGGAGACAGTCATTTATACACAGTTTCATAATCATTTTGTTGGCAAAATGTAACATAGGGGCTAGGTGTTAATGGACTTGTTAGACATTTGTAAATGTGATTGAGTATAAATGTTTAGCTTCAAATCATTCCTGCTGTGAAAGGGTCATATTTAAAAAAAATACTAGTGTAATCAATGTTCAAGAAGCTGTCTCCTTATGTTTGGAATAATATACTTTAAGACAGATACGTATTATACTGTAAAATTTTTACTTAACAGTGTATGTGATTAAACCTTGCCTTGGTCAATTGGCTACTAACGCATGGAAGACTCAGGATGTATGCAGTCTGTCTATGAATAAACTAACTGTTTCTGTTATCATAGAATCATGGAAATGTAGAACGGGAAGGGAACTCAAGAGATCATCTAGTCCATTCCTGTTCCCCATACGCTGAAGGCATGACTAAGTATACCTAAATCATCTCTGACAAGTTGAGAACAGGTTAGACAAACACCTCTGATGACAAGAATTCCACAACCTCCATCAGAAGCCTATTCTAGTGCTTAACTATCCTTGTAATTAGAAAGATTTTCCTAATGTACAACCTAAACCTCCCTTGCTGCAAACTAAGCCAATTACTTGTTCTAAACTTAGTGGACCTGGAGAACAGTTGATCACTGTCCTCTTCATAACAACCTTTTATATACATGAAGACTTTTAGCCCACTGCTGTCTTCTCTTCTCCAGACCAAACATGCAACAGTTCTTTCATCCTTTCCTCATATATCAAGTTTCCTAAACCTTTTATAATTTTTGTTACTCTCCTCTAGATTCTCTACACCAGGGATCAGCAACCTTTGGCACACAGCCCACCAGGGTAAGCCCCCTGGTGGGCTAGGACAGTTTGTTTACCTGCGGTGTCCACAGGTTCAGCTGATTGCAGCTTCCACTGGCCGCGGTTCGCCGGCCCAGGCCAATGGGGACTGCTGGAAGCGGCGGCCAGCACATCCCTCGACCCACACCACTTCCTGCAGCCCCCCATTGGCTTGGAGCGATGAACTGCGGCCAGTGGGAGCTGCGATCGGCCGAACCTGCGGACGCGGCAGGTAAACAAACTGGCCCAGCCCGCCAGGGGCTTACCCTAGCAGGCCACATGCCAAAGGTTGCTGATCCCTGCTCTACAGTTTTTCCACATCTTTCTTAAGGTGAGGTGTCCAAACCGAAACACATTACTCCAGCTGAGGCCTCACCAGTGCCAAGTAGAGCAGAACAATTACATCCTGTCTTACCTACAATACTCCTGTTAATACATCCCAGAATAACATTTTCTTTTTTTGAAAGAGCATCACTTCGTTGACTTATGATCAATTTGTGATCCACTGTGACCCCCAGATCCTTTTCTGCAGTATTGCTGCCTAGCCATTTATTCCCTATTTTGTATTTGTGCATTTGATTTTTCCTTCCTACATGCTGTACTTTGCACTTATCTTTAATTATGTTATCTCGTTGATTTCAGACCAATTCTCCCATTTATCAAGATCATTTTGAATTCTAATCCTGTCCTCCAAAGTGCTTGGAACCCATCTCAGGTTGGTATAATCCACAAATTGTGTAAATCTACTCTCCACTTGATCATCCAAGTGATTAATGAAAATATTGAACAATATCAGACTCAGGACTGACTTCTCTGGGATCCCACTTGATGCATCCTCCCAATTTGACAGCAAACCAGATAACTATTGAGAATAGTCTTTCAAGCAGTTATACACTGACTTTCTAGTAATTTAATATAGACAATATTTCCCTAGTATGCTTATGAAAATGTCATGTGTCAAAAGCCTTACCAAAATCAAGATACTGTTTCGCTCCCATCCACTGTTATGACCTTGTGCTACAAAGATGTTGCACTTCAACAAACAGAACATACCCATTTTGACCTTAGTAGCAAAGCCACAGTATGTTTTTGGCCACAGTAGCTTTAGAAGCTGTTCAAGCTGCTGATAAACTGTCCTGTTTCCAATCTAGTCACTCATTTGCTAACATGCTAGCCCAGGGACATACACACTCCCCTTAACATTGAGTGTTTTGAGGATGTACACACAAAGGGGCTGAAGATGGCTGCCTGGTGTAACCTTTGATTTCTGTCTTCCCACTTAGTAGTTTAAAAATAAGGAATAAAACCAAACTAAATTCTTTAAGGTTCAAGCCTCCAGGGTGGTTACAGATAATTTAGTGGAGGACTGATTAACACAAAGAGTGATAAAATTAAAGACTTTAATATAAAATAGTTGGCTAAGCAAAGAGGCATTACAATATAATCCTACGCTGCATTTATCCTCAAATTCTAAGATGATATGATGCATTTAGGGGTGATCAGTCCCTAAAAAATGAGAGTGGAGGTAATCCTCTCTCTAATGGTACCTTGATGGCAGATGGAGATGCCTAATCTAAAGTTATAATCAATTATAATAATGCCCCTTAATTAACATTAAATAACCTTTTTACCATAATCAAATGTTAATGTTAAATAGCTAATTAGGAAGTAGAAAATATCAGGTTAATTACCATCTGCTTAAATACCATACGAATAACTATCACTATCGATAGCATTTTCCAAAACATTAACAATTTATCTAAAACACTTGTAAAAAAACAGTTAGGACCAAACATTTAAAACATGACCTGGGGCTATGTCCTTACTTCTCCCTCTAACTTGCTTTTGAGCCATCTTCACTATATTTTATGAGGCCTGCTTGACTATGGTCAAACCTATTTTTAGGTAATAGGTATTTGTAACATAAGTAAGCATCATTTCTATACGATACACTAGACAGATGCGAAGAAAGTAGAAGGATGAAGGCCAAGGGAAATAAGATGAGGTGGATAGTGTGTAGATATGACTGAATCTAGGGAGTGTGACAGGGAGGATGCACCACTGCAGGAAGAACAGGTGATATTAGTCAATATGCAAAGTTCTGTGGAGTGAAAATAAAAGATCCTAATGATGTCACTCACTGCTGATTTTAAGCTTACATGCCTGATGCTCTCTTCCAGCTCCTACTGGAACTGCTGCAGCTACCTGAGATTGTTTCAAACAGCAGTACGTCAAAAATCACTACCAAAAACTTTTAGCATGTAGTAGCATGATCTACATGGTCAGTAGTACATGGCAGCCTAGAGTAATGTAGATTTACACCCTGGCTTACCATGCACTGACTTTTTAGACAAGCCCGAAGAACCACCTGTCCCTTTAGAGAAAGTCCTGTGTGGGAGGATGGTGGTTTGACCTAAGCCAGGAAGTTAGCTGAAGTATACCCTCATGCATTAGATGGGTCTCTAATTTCAGTGAGCCAGAAGAGTGCTTAGACAAGATTCTCACTGAATACAATAAAGCCTGAGGAATTTGGCTCATTTTGTTATATCTAGGTACTTATATGGTCCTCATCACCATAGCATCTGAGAATCTTTTTGTTCAAGATTTCCATTGGTTTCAAAACTTAAGCCTTTAGTAGGTTCAGTGAGCCTTCCAAAATTCCAGCAGTGCATTTTGATGTTTCTTCTGATGGTGGCTTAATATTTCAGTTTATGTGACACATGGAGCAAAGGGCAAATCAAAACACTTATTACACAAAGCTAGGCCTCTTCCAAAACAAAACAACACAATTAATGGATAAATTGAACACAGTTTCAGATGCCGCAATAGTTCCCCCCTCTACACCCAGTTTGTCCCATATTCTCTGGGTAATTCTCTCCATTCTAGGACTTTCTTTTGCCTCCTCCCACACATGACCAAGTATTCATGCTGCTCTCTACGGTTAGAGCAACAGCACATGATCTCACTCTTTCCAATCCCTGTCAAGTAGTTTCTTTGATTTAGCCATTTAACTATTTAACAGTGAACAAACATCAGAAAACCCTGAACAAGGAAGTTTTATATACAGAACAAAAACATTGTGATTTACTTTTCCGGAGAAAGCATTGCTCTCCCAAGATCACCATTCCTTTGTCATCTTTACTGTTTTCTCTTCATCCTCTCTGCACATCCTGGTCTGTTTTCGTTGTGTTACCTGTCTAATTGAGAAAGCAAATTCTTTGGGCCAAGACCCTTGTTTTATGTCTATAAGTTCCCATTGTCAAGGTTCCTCCCCCACTCTGAACTCTAGGGTACAGATGTGGGGACCTGCATGAAAAACCTCCTAAGCTTATCTTTACCAGCTTAGGTCAAAACTTCCCCAAGGTACAAAATATTCCACCCTTTTGTCCTTGGATTGGCCGCTACCACCACCAAACAAATACTGGTTACTGGGGAAGAGCTGTTTGGACACGTCTTTCCCCCCAAAATACTTCCCAAAACCTTGCACCCCACTTCCTGGACAAGGTTTGGTAAAAAGCCTCACCAATTTGCCTAGGTGACTACAGACCCAGACCCTTGGATCTTAAGAACAATGAACAATCCTCCCAACACTTGCACCCCCCCCTTTCCAGGGAAATGTTGGATAAAAAGCCTCACCAATTTGCATAGGTGACCACAGACCCAAACCCTTGGATCTGAGAACAATGAAAAAGCATTCAGTTTTCTTACAAAAAGACTTTTAATAGAAATAGAAGTAAATAGAAATAAAAAAAAATCCCCCCTGTAAAATCAGGATGGTAAATACCTTACAGGGTAATTAGATTCAAAACATAGAGAACCCCTCTAGGCAAAAACCTTAAGTTACAAAAAAGATACACAGACAGAAATAGTTATTCTATTCAGCACAATTCTTTTCTCAGCCATTTAAAGAAATCATAATCTAACACGTACCTAGCTAGATTACTTACTAAAAGTTCTAAGGCTTCATTCCTGGTCTATCCCCGGCAAAGACAGAATATAGACAGACACACAGACCCTTTGTTTCTCTCCCTCCTCCCAGCTTTTGAAAGTATCTTGTCTCCTCATTGGTCATTTTGGTCAGGTGCCAGCGAGGCTACCTTTAGCTTCTTAACCCTTTACAGGTGAGAGGAGATTTCCTCTGGCCAGGAGGGATTTTAAAGGGGTTTACCCTTCCCTTTATATTTATGACACCCATGAATACCAACAACACACAAATTATAGCAACAAAATATCAATAATCAATTGAATATGAGCTCCAAGTGTTGCAGTGTGGTTAAAAGGACTAACATGGTCCTTGGATGTATGAACAGAGAAATCTCACGTCAGAGTACAGAGGTTATATTCACAGTTGTCAACTTTCATGCCGTAAATAAGCACCCCAACTTTCACAATAAGCCCAAAATCAAGCTAATCCCATTTCAAAACAAGGCCAAAACAAGCCAATCCCTAAGAACCCCAACACTCTATGTGACTAGATCCCCCCCAGCGTGCAGTCTGAGACGGTGGTGGGACTGCTTTGCACCCCGACTCTCTCCCCGCCCTTACTTCTGCATGTCCCCCTTTGCCCCGGCTTGCCGGGAGCCAATAAAAAAAGAAGCAACAAGCTGCAATGAGCAGCAAGCTATAAGCCAAAAACTAGCCAACAAGTAACTCACAAGCCAATTAAGCCAAAAACAAGCCCAATTTCTGTTTTTTTTTCACGGGTTTGGCATGTCTGGTTATATTACCTCTCTTTTTGGCACTGATGCAACTGCTACTGGAATGCTATGTCCAGTTCTGGTGTCCACAGTTCAAGGAGGATGTTGATAAATGGGAGAGAGTTCAGAGAAGAGCCATGAACATTATTAAAAGATTGGAAAATATGCCATATAGGGATAGACTGCAGGTGCTCAACTTAGTTTAAAGAGAAGGTTAAGGGGTGCCTTGGCCATAGTCTATAAGTACCTACATGGATAGGGTAACCAGACATCCCATTTTTAAAGGGACAGTCTCGTTTCTGGGGACTTTTTCTTATATAGGCACCTATTACCCACCACTCCCGGTCCTGTTTTTTCACAGTTGCTATCTGGTAACTCTATACATGGGGAACAGAAATTTGATCTAGAAGACAAAGCTATGGGATGACCCAATGATTGGAAGTTGAAGCTAGACAAATTCAGATGGAAATAAGAGTGAAATTTTTAAGTGAAACTAATTGGCCATTGAAACAATTTATGAAGGGTTGTGATGGATTCTCTACAACTGGCAATTGTTAAATCAACGTTGGATGTTTTCTAAAAGATATGTTCTAGTCTGATCAGGAATTAAGGGAAGTACCATGGTCTGTGTCTGGCAGATGGTCAGACTAGTTGATCGCAGTGTTTCCTTTTGGATTTAGAATCTGTTACTCTAGATCTCCTAAAGTAGTTAATAGACAGCAAGTGTTAAATCTGTGTTTGGGTCAAAAGCATCCATGCTTTTAAGATTAATTAGGTCAAAATCATGATGAAAGATATTTGTGGCCACTTCAAGCACCTATACCATAAAACTTAGCCAGTAAGTTGATATAAAAAGGGCTGTATTAAAAAGATATGTAAATTAGCTATAATTTTATGCCCCTATAAAATAAACCACCATACTTATGCATCTGTGTTTCTTTATTGTCTGGATGAGACAAAAAGCAGATTTCTTATCCACAGATATTGGTAGTGTGGTGAATCTGCTGAGCAGTCAAGGATGAGAGAGGGGGAAGTGAAGGTTCTATGACAGTAGAGAAGTTGATTGGTCAAGGCTGGATCCATGAGGCAGGATGGCCAGGGAACCCAGAAGTATTATGGTGTTCGGAGGCAGCAGAGCTATGAGATCTGGTGCACGAGGATCTAGAACAGCTGCTCCAGCACTGACTGTTTAGTTCGACACCAAGCCAAGCGTTTGTGGAGAAGCCTGCTTGTGGGAACAGTACAGAGGCTGTTGCATGTGCACAGAACAATGTAGAGTGGCCCCCCAAGGAGATGTACTGCACAACTGACCCCTGGCCAAGGAACCTGCAAGATTCCTAAATACTTCCAGTGAGGAATGGACTAAAAGGAGGCATCCCAAGTACTAAGCCTGAGGAGCCTTAACCTTTCGGACGGATTCCTCAAGGCCAAACTAGACACCTTGTGACAGGGTCACTCATCTCTTGAGAGCCTCCTATTGGCTGGATGTGGTGCTGCAATCCTTTTCCCTAGCACCCCCATAGGTTTTTGACCTTGTTAGGCAGGCCTTCAGTGCTCAGCGCTCCAGGCAAGTCACACAGATGAACCCCACCCAGGGTAGCAAAGAGTTCAACAAAACTGTCTGCCCTCACGAGAATCTTCAGCCCTGTCTCTGGGCCCTTTAAATATAGCCCCTTTTCTTGGGGCTTTTTAAACTAGCCATGTCCCCTTTCTGGGGCCTAGGTCACTCCAGCCCTGGCTGATGGGGGGAAACCTGGGCCCACCCATGACTCCAGGTCCAAATACAGGGACCCTATAAATAGCAGCCACATGCGGCTTCCTTCACTTGGTTGCTGCTACATTCCCTGGGACGCTTTCCACCTGGACTCTTTACCTCTGTCCATTACCTTAGGTCTACAGCTCTAGGGTCTTCTCACTCCCAGGTGTAACTAATGCAGCTCATCAGTCACCCTTTCGCCAGAGCAGAGCACCCTTCCTTGCCCCTGCCAGGAACTGAGCAGCTCAGCCCCTGCAGCTCCTTTTGTCTGAGCCTGCTGGGCTCTGATTGACTCCTTCTATGCAGCCTCTCTAGGCAGGCCTTTGTGGCTCCTTTCCTGGGGCAGGATGTGGTAGGACCATGGGGCTTCCAGCAGGGGTCCTCAAAGGGCCAAGTACTCCCCATCACACACCTCTATTATTATTTGTAATTTTAGGTTACTAAGCCGAGGGTATTTGCAACCATTACTCCCAGCCCTTATAAACCACCTTTTCATTTGAATCATATGTCTGAGTGCATAGTGGGAACTACCAGGCACTAGAGCCTATTGGGCCTAGAAGCTGAAACACCTTTAATGCTTGTCTCTGAGTCCTGGGATACTTGGCATACTAGCAAGTACTGAAAGGGTTAGTGTATCTCAGTGTAACACCGACAGAACCCAGGCATCGGTGGGCAGGACAGAACCTGGAGCTTAGTGCATGAGCCTCTACCACATGAGCTAAAAGCCAACGGGCTGTTAGCCACGGCTGTAGAGCAGACTCATTTAACTCTCTCTAAGTGGTCTTGGTGCCACTAGCTGTGACAGAACACCACACCCAGGAGGTGTGTGGGTTACAGCAGCACTCCAGAGACCCATAAAGAGCAGGGGTAATTAAAATATCTTTAGAAGGGCCCCAAGCAAAAATATGAATGGGACAAATATCTCCCCTCCCCCCCACACACATATACATTTCTTTCCCATTTCCTCATGTTCCTTTCTTCTCTTTCCACCCAGCAGCACCTCCCGGGCACACATTAGTTGATGCACAAACCACAGTCATTCATCTCTGTCCCTGGGCTGAGAAAAGTCAGCAGAAGGCAGGCTGCCAGTTGTATCCTCCTTGGACTCCTCCAAGGAGAAGGAGGGTTTCAGCCCTCAAATGATTCTTCTCAGTTCCAGTAAAGAGAGTGTGGATTCTTTTCGCCCTCTCCAGAGGGAGAAGCAGGTGGGAAGAGGAACCAGAGGAAGGAGAATGTCCCTGCCCTCAGGAGGAGGTTCAGAGTTATTCCTTCTCTCCACTTCTTCTTTCAGAGACCAGGGAGAAGAGAGGCCCAAAGGTGGTTCTTATCCCTCCCATCCAGGATGAAAATGGTTATACACAATCATAATGATTTAATAAATGTGTACTAGGTGCAATACAGGCAAATATGAATATTGAGTTCCTGTCCAATGAGCTTACAAAGCTAATATGAGGGCATTAGCTAATATAATGTTAATAATGTTAATGTGATGGTACCCTCTGACAGTGAATACAAGTTAGCTAATCTGACAATAAGTATGACAGACTGTATAACTCCTCAGACAATATTATTTGGTTTGTTGGTACTGAAAAAACATGTCAAAGTCAGTTATAGTGTGGGATAAAGAGAGATCATAATATGGTTGACTTTTCAGGTGGTTTGTATTCCTTTAACAAGCCTCTTTCTGTCATATATGGCATATTTATTTTTGTTCTTCAAAGTGTTACTTGTTGGCTGGAAATTCCACATGGATTACAAAGTTAAAGAAATGTTTATTGCTGCATCAAAGAACAATTTCTAAGTAGCACTGCTGAATGAATGGAAGAAAACCCTTTGAAATAAGGCATTCGCCATGGCCGAAGAATTGGGTTTTTATATAAACTTAAACTGACTTGTTAGTTTGAGATGTTTCCAATTTTTAATTTAACCAAATGATTGGCTCTATCTATTATATGGGATTTTCTAGTGTCATCCCAAAAGTTTTAGGTGTTCTGTTACCCAGTGTTTCCCCTCTCTCTTCCCCACCTCCAAATAAAATAGTGCTGTATTAAGGTACACTTGGGCTGGAGAAAAGTTCTTATCTGCCCCATAGCAATCATAGCCATCACTGAAGAGGGGTATTTGTAGATTTGCAAGTGAGTAACACTAAAGAGGTCAAATAATCTAATCTTAGGGTATGAACGATATTCATTGGTCTTGATATTCAAGTGAGAGTCAGGCATCTGAATCCAAAGAGTTATAAACTTCCCTCCTCTTAGTCTTTGCCTTAGGCCTGGTCTACACTACAAAGTTAGGTTGATGTAAGTCATCTTGTGTCAACTAGTTGTGCATGTTTCCATTCTTAAATTTATCTCACAGTGATGTAAGAACCTTGTTACGCCGATATAGTAACATCACCTCCCCGAATGGCGTTGGGCTATGTTCGATGTATTGAGGTCAAAGCCGTGTGAGTGAACACTGCGTTACTTATGTCGACTCTAACAGTCCTCCAGCAGCTGTCCCACAAGGCCCAAGACTGACCACGCTGGTCACAACTGTGACCTTCATGGAGACCGGAAGGCCCACTTCTCCTTTAAAGCCCAGCGAATTTTTGAAATACCTTTTCTTGATTGACCGGCTTGGCAAGCAGTTTGTTTATGAACACAGGGATGTCCCTTGAATCCTCCTGAGAAATCCTGATGAAACTTTCATGGAGGTACTCTGCAGTCCTCTCCCAAAGGTTTTAGGGATGGCAGCCTTATTTCTTCCTCTGCAGTAGGAAACTTTCCCACGCCAGTCAGTGATAACTTTGGCTGGCACCATTGCAGTACACAGGCGAGCAGTATATGGGCCCAGCACAGTTGTGATCTTTCTGCTTTTGTTACCCTCAGGAGGAAAATATCAGCTATAATTACCACCACCTGCAGCAAATAGGTGCCAGTATTCAGTGTTATTGCCATATACTTATCGTTTCAAGCAATTCCCTGACCCTAGGTGGGCCATGCTCACCATGGCTGGTGCAGTGAGCGGTACCATGCACAAGCACTCCCAAGCACAAGTGTAAATGAGCCTATATTGTTTAAAACTTTAGGGGAGCAAGGGAAGGGAATTCTGAATCTTAAGTTTCACTTTCCGTTGTGACTCTACTGACTAAATTCTGCCAAAAATCATATTCAGCTGTCATTCTGCACCTGCGGAGCTGGCAGTTGAATCTTTCCTTGGTGCTGTGGAGGTGGCTAGTGAACAGCTTCGTGAGCCAGGGGAGCAAGGAGTAGGCTGGGTTGCCCAGGATCACTATTGGCATTTCAACATTCCCAATGGTAATCCACTGGTCAGGAAAGAAAGTCCCTGCTTATAACTTTCTGAACAGTCCTGTGTTCTTAAAGATGTGAGTGTCATGTACCTACCCTGACCAGCCCACACTGATGTAGGTAAAGCATCTTCAGTGATCCACCAATGCTTTCATAACCTTAGAAAAGTAGCCCTTTCTGTTGATGATGTACTCTGTGGCAAGGTGGGCTGGTGAAAAAATAGGGATATGCCGTCTATTGCTTCACCCACTATATGCTGCACATTGCCAAGAGGCACAGTCCTGGGTAACAGAAGGCAATTAATGACTCTGCACATTTGCATGACAGCAGCCCCTGCACTAGATTTTCCAACTCCAAAATGATTTCCCATTGAGTGGTAGCAATCCAACATTGCAAGTTTCCAGAGTGCAATTGCCACTCGCTTCTCCAATGTTTGTGCAGCTCTCATTTTGGTGTCCGTGTGCTGGAGGGCTGGGGTGAGCTGAGCACACAGAGCCAGGAATGTGACCTTGTGCATACAAAAGTTCCTCAGTCAATACTCATCATGCCAAACCTGTATTACAATGTAATCCCACCAGTCAGTGATCGTTTCTGAGGCCCAGAAGTGGCACTCCACCATCTGCAGCTGCTCTGTGCACGCCACCACCAACCTTGTACTGGTTCTTGCTACGTCCCACAGCCATCTGTCCTCCAAGATATTATCATGTTCCCCACTGATTCAGTTCTTCGTGTGGCTCTGCAAATACCAGAAGATTGTGCGTCAGAGATGGTGGACAATGAAAAGGGCTGAGTGAGTTTGTGGGATTTTTTAAACAGTGTGAAAATTATGGGATATAGATAACATTATGAGATGAAAACACTTGCACACTAGCAAGTTGACCCTTGCTCCCAGTCACTCCTGTGTGACTCATTTATGCCCTACCATGCATTGCCAAAACTTCAAGAGACAGTGTGCTGGAAGGTGGTGGGCTACACAGTGAGATAACTAAATGTGGTGCACCACCCCGTGCATCAGTACAAGCACTCCTGGTGAGTACACGCACCATCGACACAAGGAGCCAAGTGTGTGTGCATACAAGCAATATACTAACTGCAGCAGCTTTATGCTGATGTAATTTGCATCAGCCAAAGTTTGTAGTATAGACATGGCCTTAGATCCCTGGACTTACCTCCACAAAGACAATTAATTTGCCGTCTACAGACCCTGACGGCCTGCAAGCCATCCACGTGACATCAGGCAGCAGCTGCCTTCCTTCACTGATTTTCAGGGGATGGCAGATAGCCATTCTACCCATCAGCTGTTTTCAGGAACCACCAGATCTGTTTATCTACATTTTTATACCACACTCATGTTATCATGTATTTGATGGGTTTTCTACCTGCAGTGCACCCAAAATCCTGGGAAGATTCTTCTTTGCAAGCTGACCATTCTGCAGTAGGAACAAAAGATCTTCCTGTTATCTTTCCACTGCTTTAGCAAGTTATCAAGAGCCAAATATTTTCCAGTTATTTGGACAATCTTAGTTTCCTCAGATAGTCTTAAGTAAGGGCCTTTCAGGAATGATATTTTCTCAGAATTCATATCACTACTAGTGATGTTCTCATACTCTAAATGCCACAATATATTCAGGATAGGACTTTCATGAAATCTAAAGGTTTGAAATGCCTATGAGTAAGTCTGCAATATAGTCACGGAGGTCACAGAAGTCACGGATTCCATGACTTCCAAAGACCTCTGTGACTTCAGCCAGCGCTAGCTGGAAGCTGCAAAGTCCGCTGCCGTCTGCAGAGACAGGGAGCTGCAGGGTACCCCCGCATACCCAGGAGCCCCACCCCCACCCCCTGCAGCTTCCAGCCACCGCAGACAGCAGCGGGGACCCCTGTGGCTCTCTGCCTCTGCATATGGTAGGGGGGACCTCCAGAGCTCTCCACCTCCAGGAGCGGCAGGGGAGACTCCTACCGCTCTCCACCGCCCCAGGTGGCAGGGGGGATCCCTGTCCCTCCCCACGGCCGTGAGCCACAGGGGGGACCCTTGCTGCTCTCATCCACTGTGGGCAGGAGGAGGGACCGCTGGAGCTCCCGGCCACCGCAGATGGCAGGAGGGACCCCCAGAGCCACCAGCAGATGGGGACCCTGGAGCTCCGAGCGCCCAAAGGTGGTGGCCAGGCTCCTCATTTTGTCATGGATATGTTTAGTAAAAGTCAGGGGCAGGTCTTGGGCTTCTGTGAATTTTTCATTATTGCCCATGACCTGTTCGTGACTTTTACTAAAAATATCTGTGACAAAATCTTAGCCTTACCTATGAGGTCATCTCGATGCCAATGTGAGGTTCTTCCCTAAAGTGCACACTCGAGGGCTTTGTTTTTTAAGAGTGTTCTTATTAGTCTCGATTAATATCCATACCTATTATAAACCACTAAAAATCCACCATGCAAAGAAGAGTAGGAGGGTTATTCTAAAATGTTCTACAAGATTTCTGCCATTAAAGTAACCCTGCCTAAAGCCACATTAAATGCATTTGACTATCTGGGAAGTTTACTTAAGGTTACATAGCCAAGGAAGTAAAACTTTTCACAGCTTCTGAACATTGCATTTGGCTGTTGCTGAGCTTTCCAGATGACTATTTCTGCAAAATAAGTTCTGTGTTTAACTTACATACACGCATTATAGAGGCCCTATTTATTCTCTGGCCCCTCTTTGCTGCCCTAGCCATAAAACTAGAGGATCCCACCACCAGTGAACGTCCCTGCTGCAGAGCAATTCCCATGGTAATATCGCTATGCCACCTCCTCTCATATCCGTCAGCACTTGAAACATGGCAAAGAAGCGGCAGTGGTGGGAATTGACTCTTCTTAGCTGCCAGAATGACTCCTTAGGGCAGCTGAGCTTAATTTAGAGCAACCCTGAGAGCAGAGCAGGCTCCCAGCCAGTTATGTGTCTTGGCATTTTTAAATTAAAATATATATTATACATATAAAAGCAAAAGAAATAAAGATACACAAAACCTGTGGAGGAAGACATGGTGCTGCTCCCCCTTACACCCAATATTCCAGTGGGGAGGTCACTCTGGATCAGGCACTTGAATGCAGCTCTCCCACATTGCAGGCAAGCTTCCTAAATCCCAGGCTAGTGAGTATTCTGAGGCATGGGGAGACCTCAGTCTTTCCTTTTGAAACTGTTTCACTCCATATGAAATATCTGAACAGTCACTGGGCCAGAGAACGAGCCGAGTGAGAATGACTGCATAGCCTGGTGGTTAAGGTACTCCCTTGAAAGGAGGAAAGACCTACCTTCAAGTCCTTGCTCCTGTGTGGGGATTTGAACCTGATCCTCCCCCCCATCCCAAGTGAGTGTCCTGGATATGGCATTTAAGTTTCCCGGCAAATCTAGTGCTCCCCGACCCCCGCTTTCCCCCCAAAGCTATTCACCAAATTCACAAATTGTTTCAGGTGACCTGAAACTGCATTCTTCAGTGAATAAACTATTAGTCTGGCCAGGCACATAAGTGAAATAAAGCCACATTTGTCCCCACTCATCAGTTCCTGCACTGAGCAAAGCTCATCCAGAGGTGAAAAACCAGGCCCCACTCTCTACTTAAGGCACATGATAGACACAAACATATTTATTCCAGCTATCTAATCCAGAACAGGCTGCCACCTTATGTTTTTATTGTACACAACTCTGGCCTGCGAAGAGCTGTAGTTAGTACATGAGGAATAAACAATAACTGGTTGAAGTCAAAAACATCTTCACTTTCTCATACTAATAGATCTAGAAATATAAAGCGTATCTACTGTGCTGTAGATTTATACTCCAGATTGTTGTGCAGTAACTCTCTGTGTAGACAAGCCCAACATTTTCCATGACATTTAACCAAAACTTTTTCCTTTCTTAATTCTAATTAGCCCTACTTTCAGCCTCGGGTATTATTCCCAGTAATTCCTCTTCATCCTTGATATTTACTAGAAATAGTAAAAAAAAAAAAAAAAAAATCTAATTTTGAAAAGTTTTGCCCAAGATGGAGCAGGGGAGGTGGGAAGGAGAGAATAAATTTGTCATGGAAATATTCATGTAAGTGCATCCCAAATTGGAGCAGCTCTAGTGATTACATCTTTCAAATACTTACAGATTGTTCCGTCCCTTCAACAACTGTCAACAAAATGCATTTAATTCTTTTACTGATTTAGTTGAGATTTTTCAAAAGAACTCAGCTGGCCTAATTTCACTCTTATTTTAGTCAAAGGGAGCAAAAATTAGACTAAGCATTCTTGAAAATTCCAGTGTATGACTTAAAATGAAGAATTCCAAGTGAAAGTTAAAGATACACATGCAAAAGTGAGGTTGTACGTCCCATGCAACTTTGGATATATACTGCTTCCAAGGCATATCAGTCTTGGTATGTCCTACTTGTGTTACTGTGTATAGATGTGAGCAGTGTCAGGATGAGCTCCACCCTGACATCTGGTGGTGAGGTGTGGCAAGTTGTGGAAAAGAACTTCAGGGGCTGATCTCATTTGCATAGGCACACCCACCCCGCCTAGAATGAGGCCAGAGCTGCCCAAATGGTTACTTTGGCTGCTGTGGGATCCCCAGTGTCTCTGTTATTGGGGCAGGAAGAATAAATTGTTATTACCCTGATTATGGGAACTGTGCTTGGAACTGTACTTGGCCTTTTGTTATGATGGAGGGACTCACCATCAACTAAGTAGCACTCGCTAGGCAAGGGTCATGGGTTCCAAAACTCTGTGAATTGAGAGAGGCTGGGGACAAGTATTAATACTTGGTGGCATGGGCCCCTGGGTGAGGGCCTTACATGCTAATTGCACCTCCTCCTCTCTCCACTGTGGAATATCAGAGCTAATTTTGATTCCATTAGGAATCATTGGAATCCATTGATTCCTTCCTCATACCCAGATCTATTTAAGTGCATGCACTCCACCTAGACAACATTGCACGTTCAATGTTCACTTTGTTTGTCTGGCATACCTCACTGACCTAACTTGCATTCTAAAAATAATTATATTGAAATAAGAGGCTGCTGAGCTCACTTTGGGGCTAATGGTGCACTAGCACTGAGGCTCCCCTACTACAAGCTGAATTCACCAAAGAGCTGAACTGACTAAGAGCTGAAATCACTGAGCATTGTGTTAAGTAGTGAGGGAGCCTGAAGATATATTGTGGAGCAGTTTGTGGGATGGCTGAAGTGCCTTGTGGACAGGCTGGTGGAGCAGTTCATAGGACGGCGGGAGCTGCTTGTGGGACGCAGAGCGGAGCAGTTCGTGGACCGGCTGGTGGAGCAGCTTGTGGGACAGCGGGAGCTGCTTGTGGGCCGCGGAGCCGAGCAAAGGAGTTCGTGGGGCGACTGGCGGAGCGGAGCGAAGGCCTATGGAGCTGTGGGGCGGTCAGCTTCAGATTATGTAAGGTGCCCCTTACCTCTCTCCCCCTCCCCCCCATCTCCACCCAGGTTGGGAGGTAAAGCTCTGCAGATAAACTTTCGAACTCTGGGGCTGCCCTGACCAGGGACAGAGACTTTTGGGTCATTGGACTTTTGGGACTTTGGGTGATTTGGGGTTGCTGGACTCAAGAACCAAAGGGAAAGGGCATGCCTCAATTTGCTTGGGGTGGGTTTTTTGCTCATGGGTTGTGTTATGAATCCTGTTGGTGGTGTTTCCCCAACATAATGCCACATTGTTTCTCTCTGTTATTAAAATGCTTTTTGCTACACTCAGACTATGTGCTTGCGAGAGGGGAAGTATTGCCTCTTGGAGGCGCCCAGCGGGGGTGGTATATATTTGTCCCAGGTCACTGGGTGGGGGCTCGAGCCGGGTTGCCTTGTGTTATTGGAATGAATCCCCTAGATATTGAACCCGGCCCTTGTTGCTGCCAACTCTGACGGGCAGAAGGGTTACATATACAATAATTGCAGACAAACATCTTATAGAACCCAATCAGTTAGAATCAGCAATAAATGTGCCAGGATGTCATTTAATTGGTTGCTAATGATTTGCCATTACACTTACTGCATTGGATGGATTATCACTTTTTATTGCTCCTTAGTACCAGCCAGGGAGAACTGTGTTTTTGATTTTCCTCATTTTCATCAATGGTTCGGTTCTACTCACTTGCCTATTTTGATAATGAAGTCAAGAGATTAGATATACTATTTGCTTTTGTGGATTCTAGATTCATCCAGCTAAAGTTATGAAAGGAATTAGCTGAAAGCTTGCCAACTGTCTATCATGGTTTTCCTTGTGACAGATGGATTATTTTTAGATCGCACAGTAAATTCCACATGTGACCCTCTTTCCCATGACTACATGCTCTGTTTTTCCAGTGGCTGCTGGATTTTGCTGCTTTGAGTCATCCAAACTGCTCTACTGTTTATTAGATTCCTGAATTTTAATCTTTTGAAAACCAAGAACCAAACAGGCTCTGTATTTATAATGATTTCAGAAGTTCCATAGAAATAAATGGAGAAAACATATGGTATCTGTTTGTGTGTTACTGCTTTGTTAGGCCCAGATTGTGACCTGTCCTCTACACCTGTGCAGAGGAGTAAGGTTCTGTGCTACTTACCCATATGATGGGTACCTGTGCAAGGAGGGAAGTCATCTCTACAAGGTTACATGGGCAGGAGGGGAGAGGGAAAGGACAGAGCCTTGTTTCCTCCAATAACATGCCAACCCTCACAACTGCACCTACACCCTGGGGAGTGTACGGGGGGAGGAAGGGGGAAAATACACTGCATTAGGTACAGGGTTGGTGAAGGATACATCCCCACTCTGGAGCAGAAGGAAAATGGGAAGCAAATTATGACTGAGTCACAGCCTGCTTCTGGGCAGTGCAACTACAGGCTTACTCATACATGGAGCTTTTGACAAAGCCCCCCTTTGTTCAGCGTTATTCATGTATTTATACTTTAATATGCATGCTCTGACTTATGTCTATGTGGTATCTTGTATTATTTACCTGGGAAATGGTAATGTCAAAAATTTGTTAAAATCGCTATCTTGAATGGTGTCTAGTAGTAGTTTGACAGTTGTTGGCTACCCTTCTCTTTGGAACTTTGGTGCCTTTTTGTATGAGTTTGGTGCTCTTTTGTGGAAAGGTGGGAAAAGGACTGGTTAGGTGGTCACTAATCTGCCTAGTGACTAGAGAATATAAAAGCCCCACTCACAGGCTCTAGGGTGCTGTCCTCCCTAGTGGCAACCCATGCTCACGTTGTCGGATCAAGAACCACCAGAAGATCTCTGAGAGAAACCACCACAGCTACTTACCTGAGAAGTAATCCTGATTCAGCTGTCATCATAGGTCCGAGTCCCTCCTGTGCCACCTGTCATCCCCAAGCACAGTGGTAGGTCTGGATTCAACATCTCCAGGCCAAGGCAGACGATCAGATGAACTTTGATCTGTAAAGTATAAACACCTTTGTCTGTCATTTGTAGAGGAAGAGGGCTCTGGGCTTCATGCCCATGCAAGCCACTGAGATATTTTGTCCATATACTTACCTTATGTTAAATAAAGCACCTTTTTCATTTATCTTTTCTTGTCCCTTATCCTTATTTGTGCTGAGATCAATTAGGTGATAGATCCTAATTCAGGGACAGCCGTACCTGTGACTTCTTAGCAGGGGTCCATAACACCTTTAATTTCTTCCTTCACATTGATACATTGTAACACCTTGACCCCTTAAATAAATGCTTCTGACTTTCCCCCTCCCACCTCCCCATGGAACAGGGAGCCAAGGATCAAACTGTGACTGTGTGATAGTTCATTCCCTGGTCTGCTCCTGGACCAGTGTAGCTACATGCTGGCCCTTACTTAGGGCTTATGGTATTGCTGAATGCTAGACCTTCGAAAAGTAATTGCTTCCAGGGAAGCAACATAGTTTTCTGCTAGAGCACTGGTCTGGAATAAGGATAGCTGTACTGGATCCTAGTTCTGACAATGACTCATGTGCCAGTAGGCTAAGCATTTAACCTGTTTGTGTCTCACTTTCCCCACTGGTGACATGGTGAAAATACCACCATATGGACCTAACAGGAGTATGAAGACATTTATTCAGTTAGTGCTTGTGAAGCACTTGAAGATCCTCAGGTGGAAGGTACCACGCAGGGCTAAATGTTAATATATTTTACACAATTGTGTAGACAATTGTTGAACTACCATATTTTAGTTAAATTAATGAAATGTTCAATTTTCTCTTTTTGCAGATTGGAAGAGATTGTTGACTTGTAACACAAGAAAAACTGCTTCCATTCTAACTAATTTGTGTATAACTACTGCATCCGTATTATAAATATAGCGCAGAACCGATCGTTGGCAGAAGTATATTTGGCATTCAGGTACCATTCATACATAATGGACTTGACATTTCCGAATGGATTCTGAACACACCACATAGACAGTGTTTTTTAAAAAACGAGAATTTTAAAAAACCCAGAAAAATGTGTACCATCTTAGTAAGACACGGTGTTCAGTTATTCTGCCTGGGATGGTACTTTCATTCTGAGCTTCCAATTTTAACCTGTCAATGACTAATTTGCTGTAAACGATAGAAAACTAGTTGCTCACA
Organism: Natator depressus; assembly: GCF_965152275.1. Classification (NCBI taxonomy): domain Eukaryota; kingdom Metazoa; phylum Chordata; order Testudines; family Cheloniidae; genus Natator; species Natator depressus. Next base: position 68,981,514 of record NC_134235.1, on the reverse strand, counting down.
TCGTCTGTGCATTGATGAAAGCAAAGATTGATGCCTTCAACCATCTGAGTGGTGCACTAATAGCTTACTAATTCATCCCATGGCTTTGCCTATTGCTATTAGAAGATGGTATAAACTTTCATCTGTTGGTAAGGAGCTGAATCTAAATTCCCAAGTGATCATCAATACGTACATTTACCATGCAATTCATCACCAAAACCTAGCACTGAACATCTATTTAAGTTGATAGGGGAACTTGTGGTAATATCAGTCAGATTTTTATGAAGAAGGGTACAGAGAGATACATGAATTTAGGGCCCTACCAAATTCACAGCCATGAAAAATGCATCACAGACAATGAAATCTGGTCTCCTCACCCCAGGAAAGCTGGTCTTTTGTGTGTCTGAAATTTTAACTTTTACTGACTTTACTAGTGCTTTTTCTGTAGCCTGTTGTAGAACTAGTCAACTATCCAGATGAGTTGGTGTACCCACTGGAAAACTTCTATGTACCCTCAGGGGTACACATACCCCTGGTTGAGAACCACTGATCTATTCTACAGAATGTTGTATAACTAAAAAGTGTGAGATGGCCAGAGAAAAACCTATAGGGTTACAGTAGCTAGGCAAATTATTTCTACTGTAGAGACTAATGACCTGATTTTCAAAGGTGTTGAGCCTCTGCAGCTCCCATTAACTTTATGGAGTTTGTGGGTACTTCTGAAACATCAGGTCCATTAATATTATACTGTTATTGATATAGTACCTATTGTTGAGGTTATCCCCTCACTATTCAGAGTAAACTTTAAGCTATCATTGGACACCGAGTGCCATTTTCATAGTTTGCATGTACTATGAGGTACATAGATGAGCCAGTGAGATTTAGATTGCATATGCAATATAACCATTCTGCACACTAATAAACATGATTTCCCAGCCCTGGCTGACTGGAGACATCGAAGTTCTATAGTGACAAAGGTTGAGATTACCTAGCCCAGCTGTACTGCCTCCATTATATGAAGTATTTCATTGTGTGATGGTTATACATACAAGCACTGTATTTGTGTGTATTGTTTAGAGAGTTTAATACCAAACAGCCTACGGCACATAAGTTATTTTTGAGTGTCTATAGCTTCATATACAGGATACTATTTAAGCCATCTGAAAATGAAGTTATCTTTTAATTATCTAAGTGCAAAACAAAAAAATCCCACCTTTTTTCATACTGGTGATAGTCATTGTTTCTTTCTTTGATTGCACAAAAAAGCAACCAAAGAAAATTTTGTAAAATGTTGTGTGTGTGTGTGTGTGTGTGTGTTTCTGTCTGTCTCCCTGGAGGGAAAGGAGGGTGGCAGGGGGAGCCGAAAAGGAGAGCGTAAATTCTGTGTTGAAGACAAGACTCTTAACTCAAAGGGGTGGTTACATTTAAGTTTAAAAAAACAAAAACGCATGTTCTTGAAACAGACGTGCCTTCTTTGTGATAACTATTGTGTACTGATATTATAACAGACTCACAGAAACTGATCTAGCAAAATTGTAGTCCCTCTTGGTACCCAAGCAGAAAGAACAGACTTAATATGGAAGGTGAATTGTATTTGAAATTTAAAAAATTGTATGATCTGTAGGTGAACAATATAAATGTTCAAGTATTAAGGCTGTGACAGAGTACAGCAGCAATGTTGTCCAATAAAGCAGTAAGACCCAGTTCAGAGGTTTTCCTTTAAAAAATATGCCAAGATTTATTTTAAATAATAGTAATTTCTAAAAATTACCTTCCATAACAACTACAGCATATCCAGATTCCTCCATGTGACTTTTCCTTCTGCAACTCTGACTCCATACTGGGCACCAGGGAGTTTTATAGAGTTTTATACCCAGAATCCTTTGCAGGGAAGGAAAATCCTTCCTCTGTCTAACTGGGCGATGGATAGCCAATCCAGCCAATTAGTTCTCTTTCCCTCACTCCTCGTACACACAACTGTATACAATATAAAAATCAGATACATGCATATTTAGCTTGAAAAAATAATGTAATATGGCCCAGTTTTGAGCTTGATTACATTAGTGCAAATCCAAACCACTTCTCTAAAATAAAAGCAGTTTAAGTCAAACCAGTTGCTAGTCCCAAATTCTTAATACTGACTAGAAAATGTTCTAAGTGTCTTCATACAGTATAATGTAACGCTGAGCAGTAATCATATTTTAAAATATATCAAAAAATAAATAATTACAATATCTGAAAAGTAGCTCCAAATAGATCAATATGACATTGATGTAACCAAAACTGACAAGACAAATAGAAATGGCTAGTTAGTTTTTCTAGTAACATTTTACTATTTATCAGGTTTTCCAAATCTGTCAAGAAATGATGGGTGATATCCTGGCTCCACTGAAATCAATGAAAATTTTGTCATTCACTTTGGTGGGGTCAGAATTTCATCTTAGACCTACAACAGTGATATTAAACAGTTACTGTATGCTTGCTTTGCCATACAGCCAAGTGAAATGAAGGTATTTGCTCTTCTTGGTCACTTGCATGTATATAAATTTTTAATAGATGAACTAATTACAAACTGCTGGATAGCTAATGTCCACATTTCCGCTGTTGGTGTTTTGTTTCTCTCTGGCTCTCTCTCAATTTAGGGTTAATTCTTACTGTCACTTTTTAATAACCCTTAATTATAGATGTGCTGCAAAGAGTCTGAACAAATTATTCCTTAGTGACTTCATCTGCTACAGGCCTTCTGCTCAGTTGGTGTCCTTTAATTCACATATACCCACTCATAGTTATGTTCCTGCTACTGAAAACTTTTCAATGCCATTTTACCCTTACTAGTCTATTGTAACATTTGTCATATCAGCCATTTAAGATCTGGAGGATATTTTTTTTTCCACAAGCTGGGTCTGTTTAATGCAAATCTAATGGGCTCATTTGAAAACCTTCTACTTTGTTGGCAAGCGGCTACTTACACATATAGCCCAATGATTTCCACAATGGGGCACTAAAAGTTCTATATTAAAATGACCTGGTTCATCAGCAAATTATCCCGCAGATTGTAAGTATTTAATGTGATGAACATTTTACAGTAGAAGATCAATGGTAAAATGCTGTGAAAAAGCTTTCAATTTCAGAAACATTACTTTGTGCGGCTATATGTGAAATGCAATAAATTGCTGGATCCTAAAGGACACTGAAGTAGGTAATAAATGTGAGCGCTGTAAAGACTCGATTCCCACTGCACCACATCTGTTCTGGGAATTGCTGTCTTACTGTTCCTAATTTCCCCATGCTGTTGTCAGCTTAAAAGAGAAGTATAGGATTTAAATGAGAACAGGCTAATTTTGGAAGAGTGGGATGCAGTAACACTTTCGTTTAGAGAGCATTTACTTGTTTCTGTCTATTTTAGGGTTTTATCTTGCACTCACCACTACAGCTGGTTGGAATATTTTCAAGAAAATGAAATTTCATCATGGAGATGGATCAGTTTCAGTGAAGTTTTCAGCCAGAAAGCATGTTGAGAGAAAGAGACTCCACTCTATAGCCAGGTGGTTAGGACACTGGTCTCAGATGTGGGAGACCCACATGCAAGTCCCTTACTCTGCCTGAGTAAAGAAGAGTTTTTAAATCCCCAATCACTCTGAATGAGACATGGACTTGAACATGGGTCTCTCAGATCCTAGGTCAGTGCCCAAATGGATGTAAGTTCACACACACAGTTTGATCCAAAAATGGACATTTCTACACAAGTCTCTTGTCGCAAAAATGTTCAAAAGGTTTTGTTTTCCTTCCAATACTGAATGCAAACAAATTTTGAACCTCAAAAGTTGTTGGAAAATGGAATTGTCATCCTCTAGTCAGCTCTACTCATCACTAAAGCTCTGAAATCAATGGAAATCAGGCACTTAGGTGCTTATGAAAATCTCACCAGCCACCTTATGTAGAGACCTAAAGCTAAAAATCTTTAAAAATCCAGCCCCAGGTGTGTCTAGAGATACTGATACTAATGTCACCAAGTTCTAGCTTTCTAATGAAAATCAGGACTAAAAACTTGAACCAGCAACAGAAGCAGACGGTGAGCCCACTGTGGGACTGGAGCACAGGGGAAATATGCTCACAACAGCCCAACCCATTATGGAGCCATTTGGCACAAACCTGAACCTCCACATTGAAGCTACCTTCAAACATTGACACAATGAGTTACAGTAATCGAGTCTGGAGGTGCTGAATGTGTAAATTGCTGTGGCCAGAACCTTGTTAGGGAAGAAGGGACAAATCTCCTAGTAAGATAGAGGAGGAAGATGACATCTGTGTCACTGATGATACATGGTGTCCATGTCATCTCACTGCGAAAAATATTTTTCTGAGAAGAGCAGTTGTTCTTTGCCACTTTCAAGATCCTGTTGGATCAAATGACTGGTCCTACCGTAATGCTATGCAGTCTCCTCCAGCTAACGTAAGTGAATCAAAACAAAAACACCAGATCACCAGTGGATGAACCCTTTTCACAAAGCGATCACTCTATATCTGACCTCTCAGTCTTCATCCTCAAAGGAAACCTGCACAACACTTTCAAAAGATGAGCCTGGGAGCTTAAATTCATAACTCTTCCAGACACTAAAAATCATGGACTGAATGGAGACAGGATTTATGGATGTATGGCTTATTTCAATCATCTGTAACCCACTAATCCCCTCTTTTTGTCCTATGACTGGAGGGGTATTAGTGGGCCACTCTACTTGAATGTGTGCTAACTACTTATGCTAAAAGAAAAGGAGTACTTATGGCACCTTAGAGACTAACAAATTTATTTGAGCATAAGCTTTCATGAGCTACAGCTCACTTATGCTCAAATAAATTTGTTAGTCTCTAAGGTGCCACACGTACTCCTTTTCTTTTTGCGGATACAGACTAACACGGCTGCTACTCTGAAACCTGTACTTATGCTAAACAATCTCTTCCACCTTGCATTTAGCTGTGATGCAAGTCCTAAGCTGCTGTTATCCACCTGTAGAGTTTCAGCACTTTTCTTTTTTTCCCACTCTCTTCCCTCCCAGTTCCAAAGAGGTTGCTCTCATTTTGGTTCAATTATGTGCAGTTGGCTCCTTTGGATCACTCTTGTGCTCCAGAATCTTTTGCCCCAGTTCATGGGACACCGGTTTTGAAGCTCACCTGATTCAAATGCAAATGATTCTGGATTGCTTCGGGAAAACAAAGATGGACACTGCAGAAACAGTGAGGGGAAAGACACCAGTAGGAGACTAATGGGAAAGGAGAGAGCAATGAGTGATTTTTTTCCCCAAAAAGGAGGCACCAAATCTTGTCTTTGTCTAGGGTACAAACAAACATAGGGCTGTTCTAGCTACACATACATTGTTTGTCTTCATTTATTCTCACTATAGCTGCAAGAAGCATTTTACCAGAGATCCATGTACTCAGGAGATGAAAAGCAAGCATGAAGTCTCCCAGTGGCTATTGACTAGCACTTGGCGAGTTGATTGTTTGTAGATTTGGTATCCCTGAACCCAAGTGATTCCTGGTTACATTATGGCCTCTCAGGGTCCTGGTGCCATTTAAACCAGCTTTAACCCTGATCCAATATGTGACGAGAGGAGTGGGGGAGTGTAACAGACTAGTGCAGAGCTGCTCAGGGTCAGGAAAGGGCAAAAGGCATCTTTCTGCCTCTTCAATGACAGATGAGGATCTGAGCCACTGTATTTATGAGCTTAATTTTGTCAGTCTTGTAGATTTCTCATTTAATCAAATTAAGCTCCGCAAGGGTTGGTGTGGACGTAGCGAGCTTATTAAACAAAAATGGAGACCTTGCTTGCCAACTGGGTTTTTTCCAGTTTCCCATAATGATATCTGTACCATCTGTCTGCAAATCATAAATACACTAATCATGAAGTTTATCATTATAAACCCTAATCTCACAGCTCAGTCCTCTCAAGTTATCTTTGATTATTTTTCCGGACACTGTTTGCTACCTACTCATCAGCTGTTGTAAGACTTTGAGAGTGAAAGCATCCCACAAAAATAGTCCTGAGACTTGACTTAGGGCATGCAGTTAAAAGGTTCTCTTTGAAACATTTGTTGTTAGCAATTGGTCAATTCATTTTATACACACACTCAGAAAAAAGGCCCTCAAGCCATTGATAGGAACACAAGTTTGGTGTGGTAATTAGATGCAGTATCAGAATCACAGTCAATTCTGCAGTCAATTCACAGTCAATTCTGCAGTCAATTCACAGTCAATTCTGGGGTGGATTTGTGTGGGAGATATGGAGGGCAGAATTTGTCCCATAGAAGTTAGAAATATCAGATCCATTGGTCATTAATCCATCTTCCTTCCGTTTAGGATTTTTTCCTGCAATATATTTTTTTTCTAGTGATTTGTGCAGTCAGCTTTTAAATATTCCACATGAAGTGGCTTCCACCTCACTCCTTGGAAGATTTTTCCATAAAGATCTTAATGAAATTGAGATTTTTCTGGTTTCAGTCTTCATTTGTCCTTTTCTTTTGTTAAATTTCATGGAATATCTCAGCCTGTAAAACTGTACCAGCAATTTCTATTACAATTTTTAAAATGATTCTTGATCAACCATACCACCAGATTGCTTGAATATTACATAATATTAAAATGCTTTTATTTCTTTTAAACCTCTTTTCACTACAGTCCCCAAGCAGCGTTGCAAGTAAGTGGGGAGTAGAGAGAGGTAAGATAAAGCAAGCCCCCTTGGTTTGCATTGGCTTGTGCCTCTGATCTGGATTATGTCCACTTTGCACGGGTGCAGATGACTATACAAGGTGCAAAACAGGGGAAAATATATTAAATTAAATGGAAGTCTTGAAGATTGGTTAGAAGGAATAGTTCAGCAGAGACAGAGAAGCTGGAAAGCTTGAGAAAAAGTGAAACTGGAAGGCCAGGGAAAGGATGGGCCAAGACCTGGAGCAGACAGAATGTAGCTGCATATCTTTGCAGATATAACCTTTTCAGAGAAACAATGCATGCACCATTCTTTGCCCAATTCACAGTCAAGCAACTATATACCTTTCAGTGACAGAGCATGTTGATCACCTCCAAATTAGTTTGGAGAGAAAAAAATTAAAGGCACTATGATACGGTGATTCGCGATGTTTTCTTTTAAAAATTAAGAAATTAACACCCCCCACACACACACAAAAGTAAAACCCCTCTGACAACAGTGCTCAGTTCACCTCGGAAGTGTGGTTTTATGTCAGCTTTCTTTTCCCAATCCTAGAGGTTGCAGGGGACCAAACCAACCTCTGGTGCAAAAGAGAACAGTCCCAGAGCTTCTTTAACTTATTCTGGCGGCTAAGACCCCAGTATAAACATGGCAAAACTGAAGGATGTGTAAGTGACTTGCCCACTGTTAAGTGTCCATGTCAGAGAATGATAGATCATGTCCCCACTGTGTTGTTACACAGTAAATCTCTGAGTATATTTGTTTTGGACAAAATTTTATTTTCATCTAAATGAACTGAAAGTTTTTAAAGCATGAAATAAATGACAAATAATGATTTTTAAACTTAAAGGGAGCAACTATTTTTTCTTCATGTAAGAAAAATAAAAGCAAATTGGTTTTGGTTTTGAAATACAACAAAACTTCCCTCATCTTCCATGCTGCTAACTTATTCCAAGAGAAAATATTTACTGTAATACTCTCAATCCCTTAAAATGTTAGGAAAGCCTACAATAATGATTCAGTCTTGTATCCTTGCCATGATAACTAGGACAATCTTAATTCAAAGATTTGCTGTAAATGTCTGAAAGGGAAAAGGGAAAAGAAAGCAGGAAACTATGTAACTGGTGGTTTAGCTCCTGGTGTTACATTATATACATATATATGTGCTGTATCATGTATCAAAGTGATTATTGTTTTAGTCTATGCATATTTTAGTAATTTTGGTTCCATGTGCTATTCCCTCCCACCACCGCCATGCTGTGAAAATAGATTCAAGACATTTAGCCTGTGCCTCAAACTTCAGTTTAAAACATTATCCTTTACTTATGAAACTGTAAGTACTGAGCAATTTGGGCCAAAATTATTCTCTCTGTGAAATAAGACAAATTCCATTCAGCTTCCCTTGATGATACCTTCAGTTTTAAAACAATCTAGCAGGTTTTTTTTAAAGTAAGAAGATCATTTGTGCCCTTAATTATCCACATGTTGATTAAGTGGATCACAAGCTAAATATGAGTGAACAGTGTAACATTGTTGCAAAAAAAGCAAACGTCATTCTGGGATGTATTAGCAGGGGTGTTGTAAGCAAGACAGGAGAAGAAATTCTTCCACTCTACTGCATGCTGATTAGGCCTCAAATAGGGTATTGTGTCCGGTTCCAGATGCCACATTTCAGGAAAGATGTGGACAAATTAGAGAAAGTCCAGAGAAGAGCAATAAAAGTGATTAAAGGTCTAGAAAGCATGACCTATGAGGGAAGATTGGAAAAAAAACTGGGTTTGTTTAGTCTGGGGAAGAGAAGACTGAGAAGAGACATGATAAACAGTTTTCAAGTACATAAAAAGGTGGTTACAAGGAGGAGGGAGATAAATTGTTCTCTTTAACCTCTGAGGATAGGACAAGGAGCAATGGGCTTAAATTGCAGCAAGGGCGGTTTAGGTTGGCCATTAGGAAAAACTTCCTAACAGTCAGGGTGGTTAAGCACTGGAATAAATTGCCTAGGGAGGTTGTGGAATCTCCATTATTGGAGATTTTTCAGAGTAGGTTAGAAAAATACCTGTCACCGATGGTCTAGATAGTACTTAGTCCTGCCATGAGTGCAGGGGACTGGACTAGATGACCTCTCGAGGTCCCTTCCAGTCCTATGATTCTATGATCCTAAGTGATGAGGCTCTGCAAGTGCTCATGTGCACAAACGTGACCACTTCCTTTCTTTGATGCATGTCATGCTGCGGTGATATATGGTCTCTTCTGGCAGTGAGAAGGCATTCCCGGAGTGATTTTCTTGCCTCTGAGAGTGAGGTGATCTCTGAGATAGAGCCCTTAAAAAGAAAGGGACAAAAAGCTCAAAACACCAAGGTATTTCAAGAAGAATCAAAATGTTTTTCAGATTTTTCTTCCCTCTTTAGAGACTCAGTGGTCCAGATCCTCAGCTGGTGCAAATAGTCATTAATCTATTGATTCATAGAGCCAGATTTTGGCCCAATAAGCATCTATTTTCAATGTAGTCACACATGGACTTATTTGGAGTTAGTTTGCCCCTAAGCTTTGGGAAGGAGGAGGAGAGGAATGATGGTCGTGTTAAGCCATCTTTGTGCTCTCTGTATTTTGGGTCCTGCCTGGTCCACAGTGCAAGTCTGCTTCAATTTGAGCTTTGCTTCTCATGGTCCCATATAGGCCTTAGGAGCAGACTATACGCACATGGTGAAAAGCAGTCTGGCCACATCTCAGATATGCCCCTAAACTAAGGGTCTGGGAGCAATGCCGAAGTAAGGCCTTTCTAAGTTGACCAGGTAGGCACCCTGCATGGGGAACAGTCTCAAGGAATTGTTATCATTCATTCTGTCTGAGGCCTTAGTGTAACAGTGAATCAGATGTACACGGTTCAAGCTTACCAAAGGTGAGGGTCATCCCTGACAGCATGCTCAGAAGAAATTATAAAGTGGCTCTACACATATCTCTTTTGACCACATGAAATGCCTATTAATGTGTCTTAAATGGCTTGGTCACATAAGCACAGAGTGTTTCCCATTAATCTAATGCATTGTGCATTGTTGGCCCAAACAGTATTTTCTTTAGAATTGATATATCCCTAACATGACTTTATAAAAATGGAAATATGTGTCAAATTATAAAACATAGTACAGACTGAGAGACTAACGTTGTTTCAGATACGGTGGATAAGAACAAGAAATCCTTGACCTCTGTTAAACATCAGAGAAAGGAAAACAAACTCTATTTACAACAAAGTAGTTTTGCAGGAGACTCCAGCTATGTCAGAATCAAGTCCTGGCACACAAGCAACAGATGAGGAAGGTCAAGGCAAAATGGATTTTTCTCACAAAGTATGGTACACATTTCCTGGAATGGTTAATGGTATCAGCAATTCATTGTGAAATATGCAAAGCGCAGGGATGTTCTGACTACAGTAGGAGCTGCTGGATGCCCAAACACTTTACAGACTTAGCAACCTAATCTTAGGCACCTGCTTTTAAAATCTTGGCTGATAGATACTGATCATAATGGCGAAATCTTCAGACCTATCAATACCACCAAAAACTTTTAGTTTCTTGAAGTCTGTATATTTATTGAGCATCTGTTGATTTTGTGTGACGCACAGATTGAGTTGGAACAATCAAATGCTTTATAATAGTTTCTGTGGATTTTCGTTTGTGTTTCAGACTGAAAGGTAACAGGATCACCAGCCCACCACAGGTTTTGCATGTTCTTAGAGTATGATGTATGTGGTTCAGTAGTGAGTCCAAGGTGTCATCTAACTTAATATTTCAATAGGCTGACAGAGAATACTTGATCTTGAAGGGTAAGAATGTGCAGAGAGGGAGGATGAGTTTTCTTTGCTTTAGACGAGGGGTAGGGAACCTTTTTTCTGTCATGGGCCATTGACCCACATTAAAAAATCAATCGTGGGCCACTCACCTTCTTGGAGAGGGGGTCCTCAGAGGCTCGGGGCTTCCACCTGCAGCTGGACGAGCCGGCACTCGCGGCTCCAGCCCTGTGGGTGGTGGTGGGGCACCGTGGGCCAGATGAAATTAAGCAAGGGGGCCGGATCCAGCCCTCATGCGGTAGGTTCCCCACCCCTGCTTTAGATTCATGGCCTCCTAATCACCTTTTGCGATCACCTTGGGGGTTGTGACCCACCAGTTGAGAAATACTGATCTAACCAAGTTCTTGTCTGGTAGGTAAATGTTTGGGTCTTACCTGCTAATAGGTCATGCATAATGACTGGATTCTTGACTTACGATCTAGCACTGATGATCAGCACAGTTTTGAGTATGGGAGAGTTCTATTTTTGCCACGTGTGATATGATGGATTTAAAGACATTTTCTTGTCAATTGCTGTTTCCAGTGTTTGCTCTTGCCCATGTGAGCTGGGATTGTGGAAGGAGTATTGGATGAGGCATACACCAGATAACATGAGAACTCCAGAGTTCCTCAAGGCACTGGGTTGTGTTGTGGTTAAAAGCAGAGTTTGAGAATAGTGGTTTATTTAGCTTCTCTTAACACATCCATCACTATGGTGTCTGAATGACACTCACTAGTCCATTAAATGAGTGACTAACATCTGTCATGTGTTTTTCTTTCTTCCTTTCCCTAACACCAAAGGGAAAATGTGTGTGTATTTTTTTTAAATGCTCACTAATGATAATTTCTGTGGTTAGGTGGGGGAACCCCATTCAGTATCCTATTTTACTCATGGGGCCCAATCCCAGAAGTCGGAATTGAACCCAGGCCTAGCAAATCCTGGCTGAGTGCTCTACCCACTAAGCTAAAAATACTAAGGAGGGCACAACCACCTCCTCCTCTGGTGGCATTGTTTTGTAAAGTGACTGATCTGTCAGGTGGTCTCTGAGGACTCTAATCGGATTGTGCCCACAGATGAGATAGGCAGGAGAATACCCTAGTTTGAGCACTCCAATGAGATAGGTGCCAGGCACTTAGACTGAAGCAACTGGATTCATGCTTACTGGCAGAAACTTAAGTGCTTAGGGTAATTTAATGCTGGAAATTTAGGCATCTATATCTTTAGGTGGCATCTAAGCAGAGATTTTGAAGATCTTAGTGATACTTAAATGTTGGCCTTAGGTACCTAAATTGTTAATTGTTCCTTCTGTGAATCTAGCCCCTACTGTCTCTGTGCCTCAGATTTGTAAACCTGGGATTATAGTACTTCCAGTGGGTGTGATGAAGCTAAATATAGCAAAGATTATGAGACAGTCAGGTGTTATGGTAATTGAGGCCATAAAAGTGAGATAAACAGAAGATGGAAGAACTCCATCAGGTAGTAACTATAGGAGAAAACAATACTGACTCAGAGGACTCTGAACGCATCTCTCAACAGTGCTTAATTTGAGAGCCAGTACCTCTAGGCTTGGCAATTCATAGCCCCAGTATTTCTGAGCTTGCTGCATCAGTTAGGAATGTAAAAATGTTGCTTGAGCCCCAGAACCTAATTGCTTGAGCCATGACACCTCTTTCATTACAAATTAAGCACTGTCTCTAGATTATATATGGTGTAGTGAGGCAGAGTGGCCTTCCTCCAAACGGGATAGTGAGGGACCAATCCTCTCCCCATGATGGGCAGAGCCAACCCTACCCCATCCCCCCTCACTGGAAGTTCCAGAGCACGACGGGAAGTATAAGAGGAGAGCCCTGGAGCTCAGTTTGTGCTGGACCACTGGAGGTAGCAGTCATCTCTTCCCGGGAGCTGAAGAATCCCAGATCATCAGCTGAGCCAACCAGCACCCTAATGAATGAAGAGACAGAAGACGCCAAGAAGTGGCTGAAGTGGCCACTGCCCAGCTGTGAGATGGAGCCCCCATTCAAACTAAGTGGGATAGGAAGTAGCCCAGGAGAACCAGACTTCAGTCCAGTTGTGCTGCTGGGAAACAAGCAGCATATTTCAGTGATTTCCCCACTGACCCCGTGGTGGGTCCACCCACCAATGATAGGGCCTTGGGCTGGGACCCAGTGAAGTAGGGTGAGCCCAAGTCCCCCTACCCCTTGCTGCCAACCCCACTGCTGGGGTGGCGGCCTAGTCATCTGAGGCCAGAAGGCCATACAATAGACTGTTATATTGCTGTCTTCCCTATCCAGAAGGCTTAGGCTAAAGACTGCTCATTGCTCTGCTCAGCCCAGAGGGCTAGAGCCCTAGACTGTTGCTTGCTGTCGGCCCTAGTCAGGAGATTCAGGATTAACAACTACTTACTGCTCTGTCCCGCCCAGGGGTCAGAGTCCTAGACTGTTAACTATGGTTTGCCCTGCCAGGAGGCTGCAAACCATAGACTGCTGATTGCTCGGCCCTGACCAACAGGGCGTGAGCCCCAATATTATTGCCTGACACACTGAGGCGGAGTGGCCTCCCTCCCCACTGGACAGCGAGGGATCACTATACATGGCCTGTCAGAACTGCAGGGAAATTGGATTCTGTTCCCGGCTCTGCAATGACTTATTTGTGATCTTGGACAGGTTGCCTCAGGTTTCAGTTTTTTCATCTGAAAAACAGAGATTGTGATCCAGACTGTTATATGTAAAGTGCTTTAATATAAACAAGTGAAAAATCCCGGGATACTAACTCATTAATTACTACTATACTCCTGCCTTCCACTGCAGCTCATTCAGAAACACTAGAAAACTGACCAAGTTCTTTGAAGCAGAAAATGTTGCATACACCCATAAAGAGTCCAAGGAGACTGTTGGTGAAATGACTGCAAAGATATAGATTTACTAAAATCTTTCGAAGAGCAGATCTCAAGAATAGCATTCCAAATACAGATGGAAAAAACATCTTCTGAATGTGGCCAGTGTAAAAAGAAGTCAACTAGGGAATAAAGTCTTGAGGACTGTGTTTGTTAGCAACCGTGCTTTTGATAAGAATAAGGAGGAGAAAGCTACAGAGGTTTGTGTTCATTAGTCCTTGAACAGTTTATGTAGCACTGAGGGAGGGATGTAGTGACATGTCTATTTGAAAGAGAGGCTGGATTATCCAGTGGTTAGGGTGACAGCCTGGGAGTTGGAATCTTGGTTCAGATCCCTGTTCTGCGACAAGCTTCCTGTGACATTTTGGGCAAGGTCACAATCATTCTGTGCCTCAATCCCCATCTGTAAAAAGGGGATAATAGCACTGTCCTACCCCAGGGAAGTTGTGATGATAAATACGTTAAATATTCTGAAGTGATCAGATACTATGGTAAAGGGGGCCATAGACGTACCTAAAGGTTTTAATGCCACTATTGTAATCTGAAATGCCCAGTAGTACTGGATTTGGTCTACTATGTTAGCTCTAATACGGTAGAGCACACTGAATAAAAAGAGCATTAACGCTGTGCCTGGGTATGTGCTTGAATTTACATCCACAAGACACTGCACAAAGTGCCAACAGGGACATGAAAACTGTGTATAGAAATAAAAAATAAAGTTAAAATGGTCTTGAGTTTTTCCCATACAGCCAATGACTATTGTATCAAGTATTGAAACCTAGATTTCCAGAAATCTTTAAAGATTTTCCTTAAGGAAAACTTGGGATCAGTTCTCACATGAGAGATACAGGTGTTCATTAGTAATTATTATGGAGGCCAAGCACACAGGAAAGTCTGTAAACAGGGAGGTGTGTGACCAGAGCAATAAGACTACATGAGAGGCAAGGATGGCCAATCTACCCCTCCTGCCCAAAGGTATATTACGATGCTATCCTGAAATTCAGCATAAGAGAGTTACTTAATGCTCCTGTCATTTATAATTCTGTGTTTCAGGTAACAAACTCACTTCATGTCTTTCAGCTAAGGGCTTCCATGCCTCTAAAAGATTCCCGATGAAAAGCCAATAGCAGGCAGCCGAAAGCCTCTGCATGCTGTGGAACCATATTCCTGCAGGAACAACACTGATCCCACTGTAAACTAGCAACTTCAGGTGGAGGCTGAGGATTCCATCACTCAGCTCTGTAACTTTTTCTATGCATATTCTTATTTTTAGAATTTGATGCTTCCAGAATTTGTATTTTGTTCTTCTAATATGCTGTGCCTTTGGTGTATAACATTGCATGAGGGGTGATTCAGAGGAGAGTTAAAAATTTTGTACTTGTCTGATTTCCACCGAGGCCATTTTAAAAACGTTTAGCTCTAAAAGTAAAATCTGAGGAGTGTTGAAAATAAGTTTAATATCTGCTATATAAATAACTCAGACTGCTGTTACCCAAATCTAACACAAACCATTTGTTTTAACTAGTTTCACTGAAACCTACTATATTTTGTAGAAGACAAAAGACAGCCACTAAACTAGCCTTTGAGGTTTCTTTTAAAATATTTTAAAATATACATAACTACATATTTTAAACAAGTGGTGACAGTTGTGCCTAAATAAAACATAAAAAAAAAAAATTAACAGTGTAATAAAATAACAAAAATAAAACTATAAGAGTTTAGGTCCTAGAATCTACTCGTCTTGAGATCCATGGCAAAATTCCCACTGACAAGAGTGGATCCATCTTTTGGTTATACAGGATAGTTACTACTATAGGAACTTAAGAGGTTCTTTCCTTCTGTTTTCTAATAGGAAATCGTCCAGTCTTCACTAGTTATAAAAGACTAAAGTGTTTTTGAGAAGGGGTTATGTCCTATATTTAAATCAATAAAGTTCTTTACAACCAACTGAAGTAGATATTATTGTAACTGGTGCTTTTTATCTTTTCTTGACTTACATTTTTTAACGCAGTGGTTCCCAAACTTGTTCCACCGCTTGTGCAGGGAAAGCCCCTGGCGGGCCAAGCCGGTTTGTTTACCTGCCGCGTCTGCAAGTTTGGCCAATCACAGCTCCCAGTGGCCGTGGTTTGCTGCTCCAGGCCAATGGGAGCTGCTGGAAGTGGTGTGGGCTGAGGGATGCACTGACTGCCTCTTCCAGCAGCTCCCATTGGCCTGCAGCAGCGAATTGTGGCCACTGGGAGCTGCGATTGGCCAAACCTGCGGACGCGACAGGTAAACAAACCGGCCCGGCCCGCCAGGGGCTTTCCCTGCACAAGCGGCGGAACAAGTTTGGGAACCACTGCCTTAATGTCTCCTTCTAGGAAGAAGAGTTAAATGACTTTTCTTATATTAGAATAGGGTTACAAGGGAGCACAAGGATCATCTGGTCTAACCCCCTGCTGAGATGCAGGATTTGTTGTGTCTAAACCATCCAAGACAGATGGTTACCAAGCCTCTTTTCGAAATCTTCCAGTGAAAGAGCTTTTCTATGCATATGAATATGCATAATGACAATGTTAAACAAGAAAATTCAATAAACCACTAGTAAAATAAACAAACTGATGACTTTTTGCTCTTAAAAATGACTGAAAAGGAAATTAACAATGTGTAAAGTTGTTGAGCACGGGGAAGATACTTCCCTTTGCCCCATCAGTGTCTTCAGTGACCTTTCCTCCAGTGAGAAGGAGGTTCCCTACTGAGCCTAGAAAAGCAATGTTTCATTCTGTCAGGGGTTGCCTGTATAACGATATGAAACATTCTCCTTCAATGGGTCAAAGTGCTATCTTTTGACTAACCCTCCTGAGAGCTATGGCAAAGATTTCAGTATTAGTGCATGATGCTGTCACTAGCCCACAGGGCTGATCTCTAATGGAGCATCTTTCAAAGATTATGGTAATGCTATTATTTGTGTTATAGTAGCACCCTGAAATCTCCATTGAGACTGGATTCCCATTGAGCTAGGTGCTGTGCATATAAAGATTTGTCTACCCTTAAAACACTACAGTGGCACCACTGCATCTGTGACACTGCAGCGCTTCAATGTAGACACTACCTACGCTGAAGGGAGGGATTCTCCTGTCAACATAGGTAATCCACCTCCCCGAGAAGTGGTATCTAGATTAATGGAAGAATTCTTCCGTCGACCTAGTGCCGTCTACACAGGGATTTAGGTCGGCTTAACTATGCCGCTCAGGGGTGTGGATTTTTCACACCGCTGACTGACTAAGTTAAACAGATCTAATTTTCTAGTGTAGCCCACGCCTGAGAGGCAAACTCTGTCCCCAAAAGTTTATATTCTAAACAGACAGGATCCCCAAACGTGGGAGGGGAAACTGAGGCACAGATAAAGAAACTGACTTGCCCAAGGTTGCAGAGCAAGGAATACGATCCAGATCACTTGACTCCCTATCTTTCTCATTACTTTTCTTTCATATTATATATGCAGATATACTAAGTAGCATGGGCCTGCTTCTGATCTCGCTTACAGAAGCATTAAACCAACGTCATTCCTTTTGGCTTCAGTAAAGTAACTTCTGATTTACATGAGTATACACAAAACCAAAAATCAAGGGCTGAATCATTGATCTCAGTTCCATTTTAGATATTCCACTGGGCTGCCAGTGGTGCCATTTGAGAGAAGTTGTAGACTTCCAATTAGATTACAGTCTTCGAGTTAAAAGGCAACCTAGACAACTTTAAGACAGACCAATTTGTCATGTTATTCCCTACAGCAGATTCTGGTCATAATTACAGCATGAAATAAAACAGAACACATTCTCCAAACATATCAGTTCATTCATATCCAAGATATTGTTAGAAAGCAAATCATTTTTGACTCAGAGAAGCAAACATTGCACAGATAGCTTTGCTAAAATGCAGGAATGATCATTTGAAGAAACTTAAATGACTGTTTATTTTAAAGGAAACATCCGACAGACAGCCACACACACGAAGTAAATGCAGATTAGTATCTCACTGTTTTGTCAGTGGAATCCACCAGGTGTCAGCAAAGTTTATGGCTGAATTTTTAGCATACACAAGCTATGTGCTACAATAAAATTAATGAGATGGTTGGGCAGCAATCACCTGAATCAGATGCACCTGGACCACAAACCAAACTAGCATAAGGTCTCCTCATGCAACTCTGCTGGGCTGTTTGAGGAACCAAAACAATTTTGCCATGATTTTCATGTCCTTTACCTTCCTATATGCTGGTTTTCAGCTACCTGCTCATAGGATACCATTTTAACTTAAGTGAGTCTGTATTCAAACATTTCCCAAATTTTCATTACCATTTTACCAGTTGTTCTAGTACTTATCGATACTATTACCAGCTATTACAGTACAGCAAAATGTTATCTTATGAAACTACCTCTAGGTGTCAGTAGTGACAAATATATGCCGGGTCATCATCGGAGACGGCTATAACATGAACTATATGACAGAATGCAGGTAAAACACAGCAGGAGACATACAATTCTCCCTCAAGGAGTTCAGTCACAAATTTAATGAACACATTAGTTTTGTAAAGAGAATCATCAGCATGGAAGCATGTTCTTTGGAATGGTGGCCAAAGCATGAAGGGGCATATGAATATTTAGCATATCTGGCACATAAATACCTTGCCATGCCGTCTACAAAAGTACCATGCAAATACCTGTTCTCATTTTCTGATGACATTGTAAATTAGAAGCGGGCAGCATTATCTCCTGTAAATGTAAACAAACTTGTTTGCCTTAGCAATTGTCTGAACAAGAGGTAGGACTGAGTGAACTTGTGGGCTCTAAAGTTTAACATTGTTTTGTTTTTGAATGCAATTATGTAATAAAAAAAATCTACATTTGTAAATTGCACTTTCACGATAAAGAGATTGCTCTACAGTATTTGTATGAGGTGAACTGAAAAATACTATTTCTTTTGTTTATAATTTTTACAATGCAAATATTTGTAATAAAAAATAATAAAAAGTGAGCACTGTACACTTTGCATTCTGTGTTGTAATTGAGCTCAATATATTTTAAAATGTAGAAAAACATCCAAAAATATTTAATAAATTTCAGTTGGTATTCTATTATTTTTTAACAGTGTGATTAAAACTGTGATTAATCGCAATTATTTTTAAGTCATAATTAATTTTTGGAGTTAATTGTGTGAGTTAACTGTGATTAATTAACAGCGCTACTAATCACAACAAAGTTTTTACCCCATATGAAAGTATCTAGTGCATGATGTGAAGAGTTTTTGTACTCTTCAGGTAGGTCTTTCCCATCTTGGCTGACAGTACTTTTATGGCACTCATGCAGAAAATCTGCACCAGAAATCCTAATGTTAGAAGGTTTACCACATGCAGGTAGCATGTAGAATTGCTAAACAAACAGAATACAATTGTATGGTGTGAACGCACGCAATTGTTAGTACATGATATGTCTATACTGAAACATTGTTCTCATTAATTTGTGTGTTGAGAACGTGTCCTTTATAAAATATAAGATTCTACAATAAGGGTTCAGAGCTCAGGGGTAACGTTGTAAGATGTGTGTTTGGGACCTGTAATATATTTAGGACTTCTAGATTTTGTAGGGTTTATTAATTTCATTTGGGGGGTTATTTTTTACCAGTTTTTTAGTTTTATGTAGATGTCCAAAAGTCAGGGGTTTTCAGGTCTCTCTTTGTCTACACTGTAATGTCTTTGTGATGTTCCCTAGTGTGCTTTAACTTAGTACTGTCTCAAACAGAGCTATATTAAAGCGCACTAGGAAAACAGCATGCACTGGCAGTGTCTACTCGAACTAATTAATGTGTCACACATTAGTGTACAATGACACCCCTATAGTCCCTAATGATGCTCCATGTAGACAAGCCCTCAGATGTAAGTAACCATTTCTGGTGTTTTTCAGGTGTTTAGTGGATAAACAACTTTTTGTTGGTTTGGTTTCATGTATTGGGGTATTTTATCAGTGTTTCTCAATTAAAACCTAAAGTCAGAAATTCTATATATACTGTCGTGTGTTTTTGTCAGTGGTGTCCCATAAGAACCTCCTTTGGTTGAAGGGTGATGGGGAATATGTATGTGTGCGGTTCAAACTTTGCATAACATCCTACTTTAAAGCACACATGTGTCAGCTTCACTGTGTGCATGGTGAACAGATGTGACTAAATGTCAGATCTGACACATGCAGTATGTTAATACTGTATTGTTTTTCCTCCACAGTATTTTCGTATTGCTCTCTCTATTTCTCTCTTCTCTTTCTTTTTAAGACCAAGGGTAACTCTGGGTTCTCCTAACATGAATTAGGGCAAAACTGTCTCTTGCAATAATAAGTTTCTCATGAGCCTAGCCTTCTCTCACATCATTATAAAACTGATGTTTTAAACTAACTATTCCTTGCCATGATTTAGATTTCCTGACAGTATGGGGCACATCACTAGTGTCCAGAGACTCATGTTAAAATGGGGAGAGAGCCAGACAGGTCAAAACAAAGGACAGGATATCAGATCACCAGTATCTGACCCATGGGAGGTATGACTGTCATCATTACATAAGCTAAGACTGTTTGAATTAGACCAGAGATTAATAAAACCCTTATGTAGGAGTAGTTTAGCATGGATAGATATGTCCCCAGGTATGAATGCATAGCTAAGTCTCTGATGGCCAAAGGATCTGTAAGTAAAATAGCTTTCGGTTCCTCCCTTAAACAGTTATAATTTTGTACTGGACATCAGAATAAGATGTTTATTGTGACAATGAAACAATATTTATAGACGCTGTATGTACTGCCCTGTCTTCCTTCATTTGCAATATAAGTATTGTCAGAGGATCTTTCATGTGGATGCAACTGTGACCACGGCCTGTGTCAAACTGTCTAGAGTGGCTCATGCCCATGGGTGCCAACCCCAGGGCAGACTGTTAAAAAACAGGGCACAAAACCCAAATAGGTTGCGTGTTCTATAACTAGATTTTATCAACCGTGTATCAAGTGTGAACACCTCAAGCACTGCAACAGCCTTAACATGGAGTCCCAGACAGTCCCCTGGGGTTCTCCAGCCTATCTTGCCATCCAGGCAAGCCTGCCTTTGTGGTAGATGGTCCCTTACACCCCAAATCACAACACTATTCAGGTTACTCCCAGGCCCAAAGGACCAATCACTTACCCCAGGCCCACTGCACCTCAGATCTCAAACCAGAGACAATGCTTGTAGCCAAGCCTATAACAAATTAACTGAAGATTTATTAACTAAGGAAAAACTGGTAAACATACACACAAATGAATTACAGTGTAGGTTTCAAAAAGTAGTAGGAGCTGCTGTAATGTGCAAGGTAATATGGCCTTTAAGGCTAACCCAAGCTGAACAGCCAGGCATCTCCTGCTTATGCTTAGACGTCTTGCCCACTCCCTGAAGTTTAGGCAGCATAAGGACAACAATTTCTTCTTGACAGGAATTTTTATTTTCTTTCTCCAGGTCAAACTGTGATGGGATGAGAGTTTGTGCAAATCCCCTCTTCATGGGTGTGGTGGGAGCAATCAACAAAGTCTTTTGTCCACTTATGTTCCACAATGGCTTGTCTGGTGTCTACAGGCCTCCTTTTGTTGGGCAGGAGATGAAACCTCTTGTGGTGAACTAGCCTTTGGTAATGCTTCTGTCCTGACTGTGCGGGTTTTCGGTTTCACCGCAAACACTTCTATAATTACAGAGCAAAACACTTAAATATTACCTTCTAACATGGGATACAGATATTATAAGTGAGATTACTGCATGCTGCAACTCATAAGCATTTCATAAAGTCCAAACAGTAAACACATCTCTATGCCTATTTAATACCTATTTTAACAATATTAGCAAATGGGTGAGCAAGACTGATTTTTGTCAGTGTTGAGTGAGGCCTACGAGCTTAGCAGGAGCTGGCAGCTGCTCTGCCATTGTCACTGACTATAATATGAACTTTCTTTTGAGAGAGGATTCTAGAAGTTGTCAAGAAAGGTGTTCAATATCCTGTTCGGTCAGAGGCTTATGCTGGCTTCTTGTGCCATTGCCTGGTTTTGATCCTCAACTAGCTGGGTATTACATTACAGCAGGAATTCCCAGACCTTTTCAAAGTTCAGACCAGATCTCAATAGAGGTATTTTCTTGTGGAATACTTCCCTCTGTCTAGCAATCATGTGGGCTACCTCACTCACAATCATGTACCACATTACACATGGCACATTAATATTAGGAACATACTGACATATTTTATCTTTAAAATAAGCATTAAGTAATCTGATCTTTATGAAAAAAAGAAAGTTACATTGTCCAGTTTTGCCCTTTATTTAATCTCCCCTCTAATCTGTTGTGTCTGCAGTCAACAAGCAGGAAAGTCTGCACCATACAAGAAGCCAGTAAGCACTGATGTCAACACCTACTGACCTCTGTCATGTGACAGGGGTATTTGGCTTCAGAGCTCTAATCCAAGCTGTGACTAGGACCTAGCTCTGAAATGTGGTTCTTGCTTGCACATCTGTGTCAGATCCCTGTATCAGATAATGCCAGCAAGTGACCTTCAGGCCACCAGTGATCCACAGACCACAGCTGGCAGATACTTAGTGAGCTGGATATATGTTTCATGGAAGATGGCACTTTGTGTCCGTTAACTGGATTGTCCAGTTTAGCTGCTGTAGAGGTAATTGTTGGCCTTGATGTAAGGGAAAAAATATGGTTGGCATGAATCCGTTTCAAATATAGTGGTTAAAAACCGGAAAAAGTGGCATTGCACATAGAAGAAGCTGTACCTGTAAAAATGATGGTTGTACACTTGAACAGAAATAATCTATTCTGTGTTCCCCAGTCAGTATAAAAGGCTTTGAACTAAAAACTGTAACTCCAAATGTAATCTCAGTTACGGGGTTAGTTTTGGATTTCACACTGTTGGCCCTGTACAAGGGAGCTGTAAATCTAGAAACTCTTTCCCCAGCTGGAACAGCAGCACTCAGGTCTGAGGGGCAGGCAAAAGATGTTCAAAAATGAGTTCTGCCATTTCACTGATCTGAAGAGATGCACACGAAATGGGGTTACTCTCCTACCTCAGTGAGTGGAGGATTTAACCTTTATATGTTATTTTTGATCAACCACTAATGTGTTTCATTTACTGTGGAAAATGAACCGTAAACCAATTTACCTCAAATGAAGATCTTTCTAATTTTACATTGTACAGCAGACATGTATATATCTTAAAATTATCTCCACAGTATTTCTTGTTATAATATCACATTAGAGCAGTGGTTCCCAAACTTGTTCCGCAGCTTGTGCTGGGAAAGCACGTCCCTCGGCCCGCGCTGCTTCCAGCAGCTCCCATCAGCCTGAAGCAGCAAACCGCAGCCACTGGGAATCGTGATCGGCCGAACCTGCGGACATGGCAGGTTAACAAACCGGCCCGGCCTGCGGGGCTTTCCCTGCACAAGCGGCGGAACAAGTCTGTGAACCACTGCTGTAGACTCCTCCTCAGCGGAGGGAGTTGGAGGCTGGCAAACCCAGAGAATAGGGAAGCCAGATATGTAGGAAGAAGCCCAGGGAAACAGCAGCAAGTGGGAGGACTGTACAGGGACTGGGGCTGCCTGTTATAGGGTCCCTCTGCTGGAACCTAGTGTAGTGAGCAGGCCTGGGTTCCCCTACTAGCCACTTGGGAGTGGCAAGGGTATTGGAGGTGCCAGCGAGACAGCAGGTCTGGAAATACTGTTGAATTCCCCAGAAGGGGAGGACTTTAGAGACCTGGCTGGAGGGCCAAGCCACACCTGCAGACCTGGGAGTGAGCGGGGCATCAGAGAGAGACAAGACAGGAGAAGGCAACATCAGAGGGAGAGCACAAGCTGGCAGAGCTGATCCCCAGGATGGCCAGCAGGCAGTGCTGCTCACAGTGAGTGAACCCATGACAATAATACAAAATAAAAAAATAACATTTCAGAACCAAAAAAACCCTTTGGAAAGGAAATACTGAAACGTTCTGAAAAAATGTCAAAACTGTACATTTCAATGGGGTCAGAACCTTCCTTGTCCCCCAAACTTCAGAAAAATTCACAATTTCACAAAGCATTCTGATTTCAGTGGAGCTGCATTTTGACAGAAAATGGTTCCACCAAAATGTTTCCAACCAGCTCTACCACTAAAACTCACCCCAGTATGTTCACAATTATCATGCACAAATAATGTCCGTCGACCACTAGCTTCATTGAGAAAGCAACAGCAAGGCTAAGATTCATAAATTCAGAAATTACCATTAGACGTATAGTCTGAAATTCTCTATCACAAGCCATTGAACTTCACCCATTAACTTGTTTTTGGCTAAAGCATATCTTCCAGAAAAGCACCTAGTCAGGGCCAGCCCACAACATTTTGGCACCTGAGGCGGGGAGCTCAAATGATGCCCCCATGTCCCCTTGCTTGGGCCAAAACTTCGAAAGGTCTCAATTCTGCCTTCTTCCTGTTCTACTCCTCTCATGGTACTGCTCTGCTACCTACCCCAATAAAGGAGAACTAACAACTTAAAATGCCTTGTTCAAAAATTTTAACTTAACTTTCAAACGCCTGACCAGCAAATGTAACTTTTCTTGTCTGCATAGTAAACACTGGCATTTTTATCTGTTTGAATAATCAAAGTGGTGCTTTCCGTGCCTTCTTGATTGCAAAGATTTGAACTGCTTCCTGAAGGTCCACAGTCTGGGCCAGCTCATTCTCTATTGAGATGGTCGCAAGGCCAACCAGTCTCTCCTGTGTCATTGTGGAACTTAGATATGTTTTTATTAACTTCGGCTTGGAGAAGCTGTGTTCTCCACTGGCAACTGTTTCAGGAAGTGTTAGAAGTATGCGCTGAGCAACAAAAGCATTTGGAAAGAGGGTGGTCATCTTATTTGTGCATATATATTCCAGAACAGCCTTTGGAGTTGATCCTGATGAAATGTATCTTGAAAGGACTTTCAGTTCATCACCTAAATCACTTGCATCAATATCGCACATGTCATCATGTGTCAACATTGTCTCTAGTGCCCTGCATTGCTGTTGTAGGTCTTCTTCAGGTATAGTGAGGCATTTTGGAATATCATACAACATCCCAAATATACTTTTGTGTTCCTTGAGCTGCATGAAACGTTCTTCAACTGACTTTATTGCACAATCTAGCACCTGGGTAAAGAATTCAACTTTGAATTGTTGTTTGGGGTCTCTTATGGGATTATCCCATGCCTCTAATCAAAATGTCTTCTTCGGTGACTCTTGTATTCTTCAATGGGTGGGAAAATAGCTTCAGGGTGAAGTTCCTCTGCCAATATCTGTGCACTCTTCAGAACATTTTGAAATCCCTCATCTGACAGCTAAAATTGTAGGCATGACTTTGCTTTGTCCAGTTGTTCCATTGCTCCAGATATATCAAGGTCAACACCTTGGAGTCTCTTGCTTACAACATTTATTTCAAACAGTATATCATGCCACAACACTAAGCCACACAGAAATTTGAAGTTATCCACGTTTCTGGTGATTCCATTTCCCTCTGGCACTGTTCTCTCACAAACAGTTCCTGTCATAGCATTATCCTACATAATGGCAACTATGGCATCATGTATCTTCCCAATTTGGTGTTTGATAGGCTTTATCGCCTCCACTTGACTTTCCCATCGTGTGGCACTCAGTGGTTTCAATGTCAGAGAGGATGTTCCCAGATGTTGCTTCAAAATTTGCCATCAATGAGTTGATGCAGAGAAAAATACATAGATGCTTTGACTTACATTAAAAAATTCAGCAGCCTCACTAGAAGCTGATGCTGCATCATTGACCACCAAGTTCAATGAATGAGAACTGCATGGGACAAAAAAAGGTCGAGGGTTTAACTCTGGGATCCGTGTCTGCACTCCTCTGTTCTTTCCTCTCATGTTGGCACCATTATCGTAGCCCCGACCTCTCATGACATCTATCACAATTCCCGTATCTTCCAGCTTTTTAAGAAGCACATTTGTCATACCAGCTCCTGTAGTATCATCAATGTCAAGAAATTCTAGAAAATGCTCTCTGACAGTCACCATTGCAGGGACATTTTCACTAGGTTCTGTTGTTGTTGTTACAAAATGCACCATTAAAGTCATTTGTTCCGTATGGCTGATGTCAGGTGTGCAGTCCAGAATAACAGAGTAATATCTTGCTGACTTCCGATCTGCCACAATCTTCTGTTTGACTTTTGTTGCCAGTAACCGTATGATCTCATTTTGAATTATTTTTCCAAGGTAGTGGTGTGTGTACATTTCTTGGGTGGTGACTCTTCTTAGATGCTCCTGGAGTACAGCATCAAACTCAGATGTCAGCTCCACAATTTTAAGGAAGTTTCCATTGTTTGGCACATACAGCTGATCTGAAGCGCCACGCAGTGCTAGGTTTTGGGTTGCAAGCATTCTCACAATGGCAATGAGCCTTTTCAGAACATTTTGCCATTAAAGAGACTCTGATGCAATCTTCTCTTGATGCTGATCATCTCTGGTGGCCTTTAACCTTAGTCTCATCTCAAGCTCTTTCCACCTATGGAATGCTCTCTGGTGATTTGCTGCCTTCTCATGGCATGCCAGATTTCTAGCCAGATTTTTCCAGTCCTTTGTTCCTGTGGAACCCAATGTGGCTGGAACATTAGACTGGAAGACTTTGCAACAAAAACAGTACGCAGCATTCTGGGTTTTTGAGTACATAAGCCATTGCCTCTCCACTTCGTCACCATTGGGGATTTCACGCCAGTAATGTGTTGGATGAAAACTTCTATTTTCATTGTCTTGGGGTACATGAAGTTTTTCACTTGCTGTGGCCCATGCAGTACAAGAAAGTCCCTAAGGCTACCACTCAAGTGGGTCCACTGTCCCTGGATCAGCTAGACTTAAGGAACTAAACTCAGCAGCAGCTGTTTCTTGCACCTCCACCACACTCTTCTCTGATCTACACTTTTCTTCTGGAATATGCATGGTTACATCCATTTGAGAGGGAGATATGGATGCTGCAGAAGCTGCCAAGTCACCTGCACTCTGACTAACTGGAAGATCAGGCATCGCCTCACCACTCACATCCTCACTGGGGCCAGAACATTTGTGTTTATGTATCTGAGGAGATCTCCTTCCTGTTTAGATAGAAAAGCTTCCTTTGCTTTCTTTGTTTTTCTGAATGCTGCCCCAGAGGGGCGTTTTCTTCTTTCACTCATGACTGCTGTTCTCTGCCGGCTCTCAACACTCAGTTGAAGGGGACAAATAAGCAGGCTGGTAGCAGGGCCTGAGTGTGGGAAGATATCAGCGTCTTAAGGGCCTAACTGGCTCCTACTACTTCAGTTGACTGCCTGTTCTCCTCAATGGGTTCATGGAAGCAGCAGGAAACAGGAAGCTCCCTGAGAAGCTGGTTTTAATCAGTCCAGGCTCCTGGGGGTGCTAGAGAGGTACATAAGAGGCTCCTCCTCCTCTCTGTTCCTGCAGCTCTTGCTGCTTTCTGTTATTCCCTCTCACCTTTCCTCCTGCCTGCCTGTTAAGTCTCTTGTGCCCTCCTTCCTCCAGCACAGCACTCCACCGTCTCTGTCCATCTAGAGCAGAGAGACTACATATGCACCAGCAGCAGACACAATTTTCTACACTCTGGGTCCTTGTGCCTCCCCCCAGTCTAGCACCTGAGGCAGCCACCTCAGTTCGCCTCATGGTAAGGCCAGCCCTGCACCTAGTCTTGATCTGAAGACATCAAAAGATGGAGAATACATTACTTCCCTGGTTAGCTGGTTCCAAAGTTTAATCACCCTCACTTTAAAAATAAAAAAAGTTGTGCCTTGTCTGGTTTCAGCCTCCAGTGATTGGTTTACACGATGCCATTCTCTGCTCGATTAAAGAGCTCTTTAATATCCAGTATTTCCTCTCCTTGAAGGTAACTAGACACTAATCAAGTCACCTCTCAGTCTGCTTTTTGATTAAATTAAACAGATTGAGCTGTAAGTCTCTCACTATAAGGCATTTTCTGTAGCTCTTTTCTGCATCTGCTCCAATTTTACAACATCCTTTTTAAAACACACGCACCAGAATTGTATGCAATATTCCAGCGTCAGTCTCACCAATGCCATATTCTGAAGTCAAAATCACCTCTCTATTTCTATTCCTCTGTTTATATAGCTAAGAATCACATTGGCCCTTTTTGCCACCGCTCTGTACTGGGAGCTCATATTTGAGTTGCTTTCCAATATGGCCCCTAAATCCTTCTCAGAGTCACTGTTTTCCAGGATATAATTCCCCATTCTGTGGGTATGGCCTGCATTCTTTGTTCATCATGTTTTTGGGAATGATTGTTTTAATAGTCAATCTCAGAGAGGCTAAATTAAAAGAGAAGGATGTATACTACACCTTTTCCCAGCCAGAGCTGGCTGAATTCACCCAACCCACCATTGTAGATACTAGTGGGCCAAAGCAGAAGGCAGCTGAATCCTTCACTCTGCCAGCTTCAGGGGATCAGTGATGTCTAAAAATGGGATTGTTATAGCAACCAGGGAATATGCTGATTTGGTGCATCGCCACTGCAGGTGGGATTCTATAGAAGCCTCACTGGAACTTGTGACAGAGTGCATCTTTAAGCAGATTACCTGAGGGATCGTTGTCCTGGAGGCACCACTTGCCTTCCCTCCTCTGGGTGCATTTCTTAAAAAGTCAGCTAGCACCAGTGGGGTGAATCTGGCCCAGTTGCTTTAAATGATCAGGTAATAGGATTTCTGCCACAGCATCTTATATAAAGCACAATTCGTCTCTTTCCTTAAAAATCACACAGGGAATATGAAAGCTTTTAACAATAAACCATCAAAACAAAAATGTATTGTACACTAGAAAAAAGGTACAGGGGAAGATGTGGAGTTATCTGCACTGCTCTGTGACTTTATCTCATCATCCAGTTTGCTAGTGTGTGTGTGTGTGTGTGTGTGTATGAGAAAGAACTGTTTTGTCTGGGCTATTCAGAATTTAAGCTTCTTGAAACCAAGATTATGTCTTTCTATGTTTTGTTCCTCAGTGGTGCTCAATTAAAAATAGTGGTAACCATTTTTTTTCAGCTGGATTTGTCCTTAATTCCTGATTTTGACACCTACTTTCAGAAAGATATAATCTGAGCACAAACAGGGTTAAACCAAAGAGATGAAGTAATTTAATCTTTCAAATTGAAGATTATCCTAGCTTTCCTAAAGCAAAGAAAGCAGTTACTTTAATAAACTGTAAAATATCGTGTTTCTAGGGGGTTAGAAATCTTTTAAAGTACAGATAATTCTTTATGTATTGTAAAGATCTATGTTTTAAATGATCTATAAAAAGGATGTCCATGGCATCAGTGAAAATATACCAGTTTAATAAATTGCATCTCTGTCTCTCACACACACACGAAGTATTGCCCTTTGTGACTTTGTTTTATTACCTGTTTAATGCAGTAGTATCCTTGAGATGCTGAAATGTATTCATCAGTACAGTGTGTAAAAAGCCTTAGATAACATGACTATGCCATCAATTGGCTTAAGTATTTGCAATTTATGCAAATATAATGTAAGGTAATTTAAGAAGTATGACCAGCCAATTTTCTTGTAAGGAGCAATGGCGTTTTGACTCTGTACATCATTGTAACATTCACAGGGGTCTATTCTGATCTTAATTCATGAACAAGCTCCCGAGGGGCAGTGCGGTCCTGGTCCATGACTAGGGCTCCTAGGCACTACAGTAATACAAATTTGTAATTATAATGTAATTATTAAATCATCCTAATGTGTATTGTAGACGTTGTCAAAAGCATCACGTAAAATATTATGGCATTCTGACCAGTGGAAAAAAGACTTCTGCATCCTTAAAATGGCAAGAATACTAATAAATGTGTATGTACAATGCCTCTGGGAAGAGTAGAGATCACCCTGTGGAAGCAGGAATCAACAATGGGTTTCCAGGTGTACATGGAGGAAAGGATGTGGGACAATGAGAGGATGTTGCACCCAACTTTCTTAAAAATTCCCAGTCAACTTTAGAGCCTGCAGCTTCAATAAACATTTGTGTATGCCAGAGAGATTTATTGAGGCTGTAGCACATGTTGTGATAAAGTATTGTAGTGTTTCCCAGCCTGGGCAGAGCATCAGCTGGACCGATGCCTTGCTGTATGCACCCACTAATCCACAAAGGAATAAGGAGCCTACTGAAAAGCATGCTATTCTTCTCTTCCCCCTGAAGAAGTGAAGTATTTTTTGTAATTATTGTTTCTTGTTGTTCCCTGTCACTGTGGGCCAGAAGCACATTTCTGGTGCTAAACAAATTAATGATGATGATATTAATGCTTTTTTCCCCCTGCTGGGCAAAATTAAGTTCAAAGGTGAAAAAAGAAGACAGTCTTGAATCACAAAGAAAAAGCAGCCCCTTTCTTTCTTGGCCAAAGTAGAATTGTCAAAAAGCCAGAAACAGCAGTCAATTGCTGAGCCAAGAGGGTTTCTCACAGCTCATGTGTTGACCCTTCATTTTCAGGAAAAAAAATTACATTCTACATATTTTACCCCTTTAATAGATCTTATAGAGCTGCACTTTTCTTGGGCCCTTTCCTGGATCTATTAACCATGACATCAGGTTCCATCTGGGCCATTGGCCCCTACCTTTAATTTAAAATAGTTTTGTTAATGTTTTCCAGTCTTTGTTGGCACTGCCTGCAGAGTTCTAGGATGGATTCCATCTGAACCTTATGTCTGGCTAATCTTCAGGTTCACTTCCCTTGTTCCCTCTTCTGGCAAGAATGTGATTGTCTTCAGGTTTCCCCATCCCTCCCCATTTTGAAATACATTTTTTCCATCTGGCATCTGCATTTCATCTTCCTTTATTAATCTAAAAGTAAATAATTAAATTTTAAAGAATTCAAGGAAGAGTCAGTGCTCTGCTTAAAATCCAGAACCAGCCTGGGTTTCATTTTTTTCCTCTAAATATATATATTTTTAAAATACTAAAAAATATCTTTAACAGTTTTCCCTTCCTTCAAAACACATCTTGCTTTATTCCACTCTACGGTCTGTAGTCTCTCTTGGCCAGAACTAGTTCAGTTCTAGTTCAGACAGCCTAGCAGTCCTGCATAAGCTACTGTTATGTCTCTTTCAAACAAGACTGTAAATTCATTGTGTCTTTTACTGTATGTTTGTACTTTGATTAACATAATGGGGCCTTGTCCCAGCCTTTATGCAATATTTAATTCAAGTAAGGCGTTATAATAAAAAATAGCAGTATGCCACAACCCTCAAGACTTAACTGTCAAGTTAACTATAGATTCCAGTCAACCACCCAGCCAATTCAATACTGCATTTAAAAAATGTATAGATCAGAACCAATGTCAAAGAGGTGCACATCACTGAGATGAAACAGGCTGGGAGTAGCACGTGATGTTTTACTGCTAAGTAACCACACGAAACTCTTCAGTTCATAGCCTTCCTGACCCTCTACATCACTGCAGATTTGTTTGATCTCCCCCAACACCAGTGTAACAAGAGTGTAGACCAGGGTAACCAGATTGTGTTAAGTGTGCAAAATCAGACCAGAGAATGGGGGGTAATAGGCACCTGTATAATACAAAGCCTGGACTATCAGGTCTGTTCCTATAAAATTGGGACATTTGGTCACCCTAGTGCAGACTAGCCTGAACTGGTGGCTCGGAACTCAATTCAGGCAAACTGTATCACCTGGATAATCAGCCAGAATCATAAGCTTTAAGGCCAGAAGAGACCACTGTATTATCTAGACAGATCTCCTGTGTAACAGAGGCCATAGGATTTCATCCAGTACTCCTGTATTGCGCACGAGATTGTGTCTAGCTAAACACAATCTGTGACCAAAATGGCAGTTTCTTGAAATATTTTTGGGAGATTTTACTCTATTAAGTTTATATATCATTGTGGGCCAAGGATTGCATGTAATTCCATGGATCAGGGTGACCACAGTTCCTTCAGGTTTCAGAGTAGCAGCCGTGTTAGTCTGTATCCGCAAAAAGAAAAGAAGTACTTGTGGCACCTGAGAGACTAACAAATTTATTTGATCATAAGCTTTCATGAGCTACAGCTCACTTCATCAGATGCATGCAGTTTCCTTCAGAAACTAAGATCTCTGTGTGGTGGGGAGGGAGCTTGGGCAAGTTATCTCAGGTTGTAACACCTTCAGAGAAGTATCGTCACTTGGAGAGACTTGCATATACTAGTTCAACAGACAAGGAATGGACTTTTGGATAAATAGCCTGAGTTGAGACTGACTCAGGACCTTATGTCCAAGGGGGCTCAACCTTCTTGGGAAGGGTAGGAAATACTTTGGCCTACTTAAGCCCCATAAGGCTGATGGGTGACCTCTGGTAAGCTTTTGGCATACATCTAGGAACTTTTATTTTCTCTGTAATGCTTTCACCTTAAGACTAAATGTGCTTGCTTAGAAAGAGCTGTGTGCTGACTTGTGACTGCTGGCAATTACAGGTGTTCATAGCCTTCAAAGAGAAACCAAAGTATAGATGCTCGCCCGTTTAGGCAGTTTGGCTTTCTCGGGATATCACAGTATAGGCAGAGAACTGTGTAGCCTAGAAAAAAACCCTTTCAGCAATCTGAGAGACATAGATCTCTGCCCAAGAGAGGTATTGATCAAGGAGCCAGGAACAGCAAGTGCGTGTCCTTGAGGGACAACAGATTGGGAATACTGGTGCAGTTGCCCTGAACTGTGAAAAACCTCCAATCTGGTTTGAAGACATGAAAAGATGGAGAATCCACCACTTCTCTTGGTAGTTTCCTCCAATGATTAATCAGCCTTCCTGGTAAAAAATTGTGCCTTTAAAGCATGAATTAATCTGCCTCAGGGCATGAATCTGGCAGAGACACTAGTAATGAGCAACTCAGTCAAGGTTAAGACCCCCCCATATGGCCAGCCTCCTCCTAGATTGCCCATACTTCCATTCATGACCTCAATCCAGACTCCACAGACTTGTTTGGATGGTGCCTTTATCGATGCTCCAATCTCATGTAGACATTGAATTATTTATTCTAACGCTGCAGCTGGGGCAGATGCAATGGAAGTGTGGAGCAGGGTGTTTCCAGCATGATGAATACACAGGAGCTTTTATCGCCTTGCTAGCTCTGTCAATGGCCTCATATACATGTGCAGCAGGAGAGTTAACAGAAAAGATACCACCATAGTGTCTGAGAATGCACCTGGGGCAGGAAAGCAATTGCCCAACACTACACTCCAGACCTTTTCACAAAGATAGGATCTGAGCCATGCCAGAACAATGTTTGCCATTGCCGTTGTTGTTGCTCCCATTGTTTTACCCCCTGCAAGGAAGTGAAGAAACTTTGCCACTATCTGTGCCCCATGCTCGGGAATGACAACAAATCCTCTACTCCTGCTCCAGCAGCCTGGCCCCACTGACCTGCTCTCTGTAGGGTGCTAAGAACCTACAGCCACTGTTCCCTTTTCCTGGTTCTGTCCCTTTAATTTTTTGCGCATCAAATTTTGATTTTTGGGGGGCATTGAGGGAAAAGGAGTTAAGTCATGAATTTGGAATTTTTGCTATCATAAACCACCATGCTTTCTTCTGGTCAATAGGATGCTGACAGATCTAAAAGAATTGGTGTTAATATCTTCAACCATTGCTTTAGAGATTGGACTGATTGACCTAGTCAGTGAGTTTCAATACTGTACCTCAAACTACAACAAAATTGACTGGAGTTGAAGCTATCTGAGGGCTCATTAAACCAGCAGTCAACCAATCTGTCACAACCTCCTTAATGACTTTTCCTTACAAAAGGAGTTTAGGTGCAAGTCAATAGTTGGCAAAATGGTCCATGTCAAGAGCTGCTTTCTTGAGTAGAAGCTTCATAGCAGCTGCCTTAAGGACAGCTGGCATTTCCATAGGTCTCACCCATTGGTGATTTCAATCAATCAACAGTAGACCCATGACTTCCCCTATGGCCTTCAGCAGCCAGGAGGCTCAAGGGTCCATCTCACAACTTATGAAGCAGAGCACCCATGGCATGTCATTGAGTGAGACTGCTCAACACTCAACCAGAAGAGTGTCAGCATTTGCTCCCCCCAAAATACACCCTGTATCGATAAAGACAGACAGCCCAACCTGCATTTGAGCAATTTTATCTGTGCTGCAACATGAGAACACCTTTGTAATGAGCAGAGCTGGTTGAAAATGCTATTTTTGTTAAAATCTTCAAAAAAAATGTTCCAAAGTATTTGAAATGGACCTCTTTTTTATTATTTTTCCCAAAAAAATGATTACTTTTTAAAAATAAACAGCTATTGGTAAATGAAAAAATGACACACTTTTAAAAACTTTTTTTTCCAAAAAGGCAACCCTGATTAACTAGACTGTCCACTGCCCAATATAGTTCTGTTGTGGGAGACTGTGAATGCTCAAGTTGAGGCAAAGAAGTCGTACTTCACTTCTAGCACAGACATGGCAAAACTATATCTCACATTTAAATAGACTTCTGTCACCTGTTCTGTAGCAGTCTCCACTCTCTTAACTGTCAAAGGCCATCTATAACCCATAGTGACTTGAGTGTAGCACCAGGGATGAGGGAATTTAGCAGCCAAAATTTCCATATCTGAGGATAAAAGCTGTTAGTAAAATTCTACTAGATTACCTATGGAGTGATCTCTCAGCAAAACAGAACTCTAACCCCAAACCACCCAAATTTAGGAACTCAGAGGATTAGAAGAGATTGAAGGAGAGTCCCTTTTCTCCCTGCATCACAAACAAGCTTACTTGTCCAATTGCAGTTATAGCAAAATTTGCAATTATATGTTCACCTGTTCAAAATCTTTGATGCCTCAGGAGACTCAGCTAAACCTGTATGAAACTTTGTAACTAAACATTAAGATGAAATCCAAACAATGGAGCTCCATCAGAAAGAAAAATAGGATAAGGGCTCTGCTGCACTGTTGCGGTGACCCAGTCTAGACATAGTGCAGTTTGGGGCTAACAATAACAAAAGATATGGGGTAAAAATCCTCACAAGCACTCAAGTCCCTTTGACATTCAATGAGATTTAGGCTTCTAAATCACTTGGGGCAAAATTTTCCAGAGTGTGTATGTTATTAACAGGTTCCAATTTACCCCTCAGACAACTAGTTTTCCTTTGATCCCTTTATCCACCTATGAATGGTTACAAAAATCTACATATTTTAGAAGCCAACAGCATTATATGTTTGACAGAGATTGGGTGCCTATATTTTAATTTTGCATTCATTTATCTCCGATTACTCCAGTGGTGCTATTCTTGATTTACATCTGTGGACAATTGGGGTTAAGCCTTGAATGGCTGGAAAGAGAGACATAGATCGCCTTCATCATGGGGAAGCTATTACTAGTCCTACAAACAAAGTGCAAGATTTTATTGCTACCATTCTTTGACTATATGCAGAGGTACTTTACAAATGCTAGCAGACCTACAATTCTCAGATCTTATTTTTATATACATAATTGTATGATTACTATCAACATCCACTTGTACGTGTCAGTCATGTGATCTAACCTACCTATGATTCAGGAATGCATAATGATTTAGGTATCCCTTGGAACAGTACTAATATATTTCTAAGCACAGTAACCAAAATGGAAGGTATTTTTCATCTCCTTATTAGCGGAATGGATTTCTTTCCTTTTTAAAAAACAATAATTATTCTTTAAAAGGGTGCATGCATTTTTATCCAAATGGGTTTCTTCTCTTTTTTTAAAAAAAAATATATGTGAGGGTTATTGCTTTTAAAAAAAGTTAAGTTCTCTTTCTTTGTCCTAGCAGTAATCTTGTTTGCATTTGATTGAAATCTCAACTGGTGTGCAGTGCCTCTTGAGTGGTGTTTTAAATGTGTTTCCCAAAAGAAAGTCAATATCAGAATACCAAACAGTGGTTAGAATGAATTTATGCAACTACTATCTATTTGCAGTATTGTTGTAGCTGTCTTGGTCCCACAATATGAGAGAGACAAGGTGGATGAGGTAATAGCTTTTATTGGACCAACTTCTGTTGGTCAAAGAGACAAGCTTTTGAGCTTATAAAGAGCTCTTCAGGGCTGTGGAGCTTGAAAGCTTGTCTCTTTCATCAACAGAAGTTGGCCCAATAAATGAAATTACCTCACCCACATTGTGTCTCTACTATCTGTGAAGATATTTATATTGTCCTCATGCTATGTACCTTCTGAATAAATAAATAAAGAACAAAAACCTAACAAGACTCTCTCTTCCCCTTCTTAGCCTGCAGGAACAGCTCATTTCCTAGGGCAGTATTTAGTTTAAAGAGAACATGATCTGTGTATAAGATAATGAATGGTGTACAGAAGGCAAATTGGGTACTCCATTTTACCATTTCTCCTGTGTATGGGGGGCGAAGTACATGAGATTAGCATAATATGTATGTGCAAAGGGACTGAATTAAGGATGAACAGGCAACCTTAACTCTGGTATTTCCTAATTTATGAGTGCTTGATCTTGCAGCCTTAATAATTGTGTGTGTAATATTCTATGTAAGTACTTATGCCACCTTTGTCAACCAGGCACCTTCCAGTAGTGCATTAAATAATGTGACTAACATTGCTCACCTGTGGTTCGTTCTCTCTCCAAAGATAAGGTATCAAGGAGGCCAAGACTGTCATAGAATTCAAATGAAGATAGGATACTTTTATGGATGAGAACATCCACAGTTACATTTGATAGGATAAGAGAGTGTTTGTTTGTTTGTTTGTTTGTTTGTTTGTTTGTTTGTTTGTTTGTTTGTTTGTTTAAAATATGGAATAAGTCCTCATGCTTAAGAGCATAATGCAGTCATAACTGATGGGAGCTGGGAAGAAGCTTTGCCTATGATCAGGTTATAACCACTCAAGTGTTTCTTGCAAGTGTTCCTCTGAAAGTCTGGTACTAGCCACTGTTGTGAACCACAAATCTGACAACTCCTATTTTCCTATAAAAGGTGTGGGTTTTATTCAGATGTCATGGTTATGTGGCAAAAGTAAGAAGTATAGTTATGTCATACTTGTATGCACCAGCTCAGAACAACTACTTGTGTATTTCAGCATCTAGGATATAAAAGAACAGGACCATTGACTCTGGAAAAAGGGACTGCTCCTCTGAGAAGAATTTGTGCAAAATATAGGGAGATAGGGTCACATGCGTCCTATATACTACAAGTTTAAATACTCGATTTCCTGACACACAAAAATATGGAATATTTAATCAATGTATTTTCAAAATAATTCACACTAGGCATCTGATTGGTCTTGAAATTGTGTTACTGGCCAGATTTTCAAAGTTAGGCACATGCA
Organism: Natator depressus; assembly: GCF_965152275.1. Classification (NCBI taxonomy): domain Eukaryota; kingdom Metazoa; phylum Chordata; order Testudines; family Cheloniidae; genus Natator; species Natator depressus. The sequence goes on along the minus strand of NC_134235.1, from coordinate 68,944,761 downwards.
ATTACACATCTATGTCTGTGCTCACTTAACACACAGCGTGGGATTCACAAAGGTATTTAGGAGTTGATTTCAATGGGAGTTAGGTGCCCAAGTACCTTTGTGAATCCCATCCAGTGTGCACATCTACACTGAGTAGTTGCACTCTTTAAATATCATTGCCCCCTCCCTCACACACATTGGGAGCTGAGGATTCTCAGCACCTTGCAGAAGGCATTGAGCACCTTGAATGCAGATTATAATATGTCCAACCCAATATGTCCAAATTAATATGTCTAAATTAAAATTTCTAGATAATAAGTAGCTTAGATTTTAATATAATTTGATGTTTCACAGCATCCATAGACACAATCTAGAAAAAAAAATTCTGTTTAAGGTGTCAGAGGTGATTTGCTCACAGTGTTCTAGCTTATGTAATTTTAATATGTCTGACAAGATATATGTTAAAGAGATGCCAAACACAGATGGCTAAATGGGAATGACATGTCAGAGAAGGTCTTAACAACAACTAATTGACAAAATAAGAACCAAATAACTGAGTACAATTTTTTTATATAATTTTTTTTATGTCTTATAGTATATGTAGATCAAGAGAGAATAAAAATAAAATAGTAGGTTGTTTGGTAAGGCAGATTTTGATATATATATATTTTAATGTTAGTAGAGACTTAAGTCAACAGCATGTGGGAAGAGGGCCCATCATATCATTTCTTCTAATAAATTAAAATATTTCTGATAGTATGCTACCCACAAGATTGATTCTGCCCATACAACTTTGTTTGCTCAGCAGAGATTTTGTAGGGTTTGTTTGTTTGTTTTAGTTTCAAGTGCCCGGAAATCATATTTGCGTGGCAAAGTCTTCTGTGCAGTGCTGAAAGTATGATATTTCATTCCAGTTTTTAAAACTCATTCAGTTGGACCAAACATACAGAGGTGATTTTGACAAAGGAGACAACTGAAATTTTAAAAATTCATCTATGCAACAAAGACTGTGATGTCTTATTTTTAATTGAGTCACTAAAATAACATGTTGCCAATTTTTGTGGCACAGTATGACTTAGAACATGTAAAGTATATTTAGGAATGGATAGTGAATATTGTACGGTGTGGGAAACATATAACTTAGCTGTAATTCAAAACTCATGTATACAACAGAAACTCTGACAGTGTGTGAATTTCAATGAAATTTTTATTGCTTTAAGTTCACGACTTCAGTACTCGCAAGAAGCAGAACCACAAATTCCAGTCTTTTTCAACATATGGCAATAAACATCTTATTGCATTCTGCATTATATATTTCTTTTATGCTTCATATTTTTTCATTCTGTGTCAGTTTTTACTACTTTATTTCTTGAATTCCTTTTGGAGCAAGGAGTTTTAATCACTTTTTGATCCTTCAATGAAAGGATCTAAGCAAGTGCAACCAATTATTTATCATTAGAGTTAGCAGTGGCACTCATCGATTAGAAATTTTCTGTCAATATTAATGTATTTTCATGGCACATTTAAGGAGTTTTCAATTTTAAACTTTTAGAACTTTTAAATACCAATACATGTTGAAGTTATAGCAATGATCTAAACTATAGCTTTTGCTAATCTGCTGTAGGAGTGGCTTAGCAGTTTAAGCAGTTTTTAGATTTAAAGTGTTTAAACTGCTCTGAGATTGAGATTCACCCAATCTAGAGCATCCTCTGAGAGGCCCTATTCACCTATTAAGATCTGTTTCAAAGTTGTGAGTAGCCCTTAAATAGGTTTTAGGTGGGGCTTAGTCTTTGTGTGGCATATTTGGAGTGAATATCAAAAAAAAACAAAGCTCTTTCTATTGTAAAATGGACTTCATGTAATCGGAAAGAAGAAACATTTCCCTAAACGCCCAGATTTACAGCACCATTAATTTTAGTTTTGCCTGTATTCTGTACGATTGTTCAGGAATCGGGATGAGTCGTGCCAACATTTACTTATGCAAAAACGTTAATTGATCACTTATGTGAAGTGGGTCTTATCTGAATAATGGGTCATAAAATGAGACCCATTGATTGTAATAAGGTAAAAATACAGTAGCTATATACTTACAATACATGTATTTCAACCATGCTATCTATCTTGTTGTTTTCCGACCATAGGATGCAATGATTAAACACAAGGGGTTGTCATCAGAGCATTGTGCAAGATTTTTTCAGAATTCCCTTGTCTTTTTAGACTGTTAAAGCCTCCCCATTACTTTGCCATATTATTTGATGCCTCTGTAATTCATATACCATTCATTAAGGTCAAGGTGGTCCCTGCTGTGAAGTGAATATATATACTTGTTATTAAGCAGCCAGCACACGTTTCTGTAACCTCTGGGTTATATTTCCATCCATACTTGGACTACGGCCTTTTCTTTCTGCATTCTAAAGGAACGAGGAAGTTAAAAGGACCAAAAAAAAAAATCTCTATTGGTACCATCTGCCAAGATGCTCATTCCTGGGCCTTAGCTCCCTAGCATGAGATTAGCATAACTCGCACTGCTGTTATAGCATATTGACCTCTGGGGCCGTGGTAGTGGAGAAAGAGCATTAGCTGGGCCCACTAATGGATATTGATATGATCCCCTGCAGGGTACAAATGCTGTCCTCTGAATATTCCACTGAGATCCTTCCAGGCCAGGCTTGGGGGGAAAAGCTCCCTGTGGCTACGCATCTGCACTGCGTTAGCTTTTCTATATGACCTCCACGTGTTCCTACCTACTATATAGCCCCGCTGCCCACATTGTATAGCCTTTGCCTCCAGCTGCTCTATTATATTTTCGTAGTCTTTCTATGCCCTCTTTCTGTCTCTGTACTCTAGTGCCTTGCAGTGCATCATACCTCCCTGTCATTATTGGCAGCTGCTTTGATCTTACCTTAATACTTCATCATGAAGACTGATTACTTCATCTACATACTAGCATTTGCGCAAAAGCAACCCAGTGCTTTGTTTCAGCAGTTCTCTTGGCAAATAAATGCCTGATCTCCATTTCAGCCCCTGGTAATTTTTGCTTGCTCGCTTTGCCTCATAACAGTTACCTATGCCATCACCATGAAAGCTGACCGCTCCACCAAATGTTGGCTCCTCGATACACTCAGGGCAGGGATTAAAAGTGGGTGGTATCAAGCTCCAGGCCATAGAGGGAGCCTCCACACAAGAGACTGAAGCAAAAAAGGGGGGCTAATGCCTGGATGCCCCACTATTGAAAGTCCCAACTCCAGGTAGTTGATGGAACTATGTGAATCCCAGAAAGACTGTAGCAATTAAGGGCCAAACTTAAAAAGGAATGGTGTCTAAATATATCTATAAAGTATATGCATGTGGTTAGTGGTTTGTATACGCAGGCGCAACCGAGACTCCTGTGGTCTTGAAAGTGTGGCCCAGCAACAAATTTTACCATCTTTGAGATTGAAAAATGCTGCATCTAAATATTTCTGGGGTGCCCTTCATGTAGTAGAATATGAGTTCAGATTTCTACTCTGATCTGTTTAGGTTTGTATCAGACAATTGGGTTGAAGGAATGTGGTAAGAAGGTGGCCACCTGGGGAAGTCAGACAGTAGGTGTGTGTTTCAGAGCCTGGGAAAGGCTAGGTTTAACTCCAGCTCATCACAAGATAGCAAGCTCTAAGAGTCCTAGCCCTTCAAAGGCTAACCAGAAAAAATAACCTTCTCCACACCCAAGGTTCCCAGCAAAACATGACTTACCTCAGCCAAGGCACCAGAAGAAAGCTGAAAGGCTGATTCTTAGGTTTAGTTTCTTCCTGGTCTCAGTCCTGAGGGCTCACAAGCTTATGTTTCTTCCCTCATTCAGTTCACTCACATCCTTTTTCTCTCAGCCCCAGCATCTGAGTGTGAGAAGGAGGGACTTCCCTTCTCCACATATGTTTCCACCCTCTCTTGACTATCCCTGCACTGAGAGAAGATAGCTGCGCCCTTTCCTATGGAAAGGCAATTAACCATTTCCCTGACAGTCAAGGACCAGGGTCTTTACCTCCTATCATGGGGAGGCAAAGCTTATGATTTAGTTACAGACCTTCAAATTACTATATTATTATAGGTTAGCCAAGAATGACATTAAATAGCCCAGATCAGGCTTCTTCAGCCTGAAAATAAAAAAACTGCATGGGATTTTCTTTTAAATTGAATGTGTGTCTACGTGTCTGAAATGACCTTGGATATTATGCATCCAGCAGGGCTTGGGCAAGGTTTTCCTGCAGTGACTCTTCCTACCCATGGCTATGATGCAGAAACTCATGTCTGGGAGACAGTCTTTTCTCTTCTGCTCTCATGGCTTTCAGTCATATGGAGCCACTGAAAAGGAGAAAGAGGCAGCCTATGGGCCTTGCTAGCAGGGAGGTAAACAGAACAGAATGGATGCATAGAAGCTCTCCGAGAACTGTCTGGAGTGGGGAAAGGTATTCCCCATGAGCCTCTGATCTTCCCCTATTCTTTGATCCCAGAACTCCTGGGATCACTCAGTTTTCCTCCCATCCTGCCTTACTGCTCCTTGGAAAACTAGAAGAGCATGGTCCAATTTCGGTTTGGGGCAGTCTTTCTACTACTAGAGAAGGTATGTGCAGAGAAGCAAGCTCATCTGTCTCACTGAAATGTCTCAGGGAAAAGATCATAGAATTTCATAGTTCAACATTTCATTAATAAGAATACTGTCTCCATTATGCATCAGGTCAGGGCCTGAGCTCTTCTTCACTTTGAGAAAAGTGGGATGTGATGGTAAAAAGTTTGAGAAACAACAACAACATGAATTTATAAAGGAAGAGCAAATGTTACCTTAATTGCTGGAGCTGCTCAATCATTAAAGAAAGATGTAGTAGTTAGAGATTTTTCTAAAATATTTGAACTTGTCATATTATTGTCCAAGTTCTTACACTATGTCCAAGAGGCTTCTGCAGCAGCAGAAGCATATATATGCAGTGTGGTATACTCTGTGTAATACAAATCTTGCTTTTCTTGGGCAGGATGGCATATTGAACTGGCCTAGTGCATTGTCCTTACTGCACCTTGCTGTGGTGCATTGCACTTGTTCTGGGTGGCTGCCAGCTGGGTTTGTAGGGGGTTGTTCCTTCTAAGCATGCTCCTTCTAGCACATTTATATTGATCTCTGGCATTACTTCTGTGAAAATATTTCTACTGTTGTGGGCTGTGTCAGGATGCTATCTTTAGCCCTATACTAGGTGCCGTGTTCATTGTGCACTTTAGGTGCATTCTGTACTCACATTCACATACTTAATCACCTGCAGACTGAACGTGTAGGCAAATGTAGCAAACTTTGTGAAAGTCCTATGCTGTGTAAAATCAAGGGTTAGATCTCTTAACCAAATTTTATTTCAAGTTCTCCAGCATTACATTAGTGTTCTGTTACATCTAAAGTATTATGTTATCTCTGTAGTAAGTTCCAACTCCATCCAAGGTGTCAATAAAAACAACTTAGAAACAGGTTATTTTTATATTCTTTATTCCACCAAAACTGCATTGCAGTCTTCCAGTCTTTTATAGTATTTACATTATTTGCAACTCTTTCCATAAGTGCCAGTACAAATGTAACTGATGATCATCCAGAATAGCTGTACAAATGTTCCTGAAAGCAAGGTGCATTTCTGGGAATTATTTTCTTATGCGCAATAATATATAAAGTATATATTTAACAAAGCTTCATAATATACAATATCTTCCATTGAAAGTAGAACATCCCACTTACAGCTTATTCAGATTTCAGTTACATAGACTTTTGCATTTCAAGTTAGTGCAAATAATGAAAGTAGGAGCCTGAGCAAAATGGTGTAAATACAATGGAACAAGAAAATCAACAGCAAAAACTAACCAACTCACTGCATATGATAACATTTAATTAGTATATTATTATTCTTTATATACAATATATTTAAATAATTGGCTTATTTGAGCTATAGGAAACAAATTTACAAATTAAAATAAAATAATGTTTCCTTCACACAAATATGGAATGTCCAACATATGAAAATAAAATGCATCTAGTAACAAAACAATGCTGTAAATCAAAAAGATACAAGATGACTTTTCTATTATCTTGGGGAAGATTTCAAGGCACTTTCTCGGCAAATCAGAGTTCTCTTGTAATAGAGAGGACTGCAAGAAGAACAAACATATCTGGTTTCAGAGCTGTGCAACACTGATGTGGTCTGCTTAATCCAAATCTGTTTACAAATTACAGTTTTGTATGAACTAAAGAAACCTCTAGATTTGAAGAAACCTTTAGATTAACTCTGTAGTGCAGGTGGATCTTGCCCCCCCTTCTGTGAGCACTAATGAGTTTTGCATCTGCAAATCCTAACTAATGGTGGTAAAAGGCTTAAAAGTTAGTGGTGCATGCTGAAAGTTTCCCATGCATACTGTACAAATGCATTGGCTGCCATTTAAATCTTTATTATCGCCACTCCCAAGTACCATTGTGTACTACCTGTTCTGCAACAAACCACAGTAACTTTAATGAGACAAAACTATAAAGATTGTAATTGCAACCACGTAATCATTCTTCATATAAACTATGTTCCTAAATGCCTTATAGCGTTGTCATTTTTGTAACCAAGCTAACAGGTCACCTAGGCAATCTACACATATTGTATCACATCAGTAGACTTCTCCGTGGTCCTGAAATGGAAACAGAGGAAACCTTTGTACATCCCTTCCTGGAAAGGTTGGTGTAATACACTTTTGGAAAGAGAGCTTGGGATTTCCAAAGGAAAACCTGAGCCATAATGTACAAATACCACTCCATCCTTTTCTCCCAGGGCATGGAAAGCAGGGGGAAGAACAAGCTTGTGCTCCCCTCTATCGCAGTTGCTGTTTTGGTTAAACAAAATTATCAAGGTCACTTACATCCTAAAATGGGCCTATTTTTTATGTTGTGGGGGGGAGAAGGTACTTAAATATCTGCGGTGAGGTTAGTCCTGCTGTTGGTGCCATGAAGGAACCCAAAAGGGCTCTCTCAGATGTAACACAAGGAGCAGGTCCTACATGGGAGACAGGAACAACAATAATTTTGGTTCTCTGTCAGCTGCTGCAGGGAGCACTACCTTTGACCTTATTGAGCCAGCAGGAGGAGAAGAATCAATCACACCAATTAAATCCTCACTAATGGGGTAAGGAGAAGCACCAGTCCTGCCCACTGCTGCCAAGACAAATGGCAAGGGAGCAAGCAAAGACACCCCCATTGCATGATGGGTAGCAGGTAGGGTAGAGGAAGGTGGGTCAAACATACCCCTTGCCCTTCACCCCCCCCCCCAAAAAAGAGAAAAGCCTCAGTTGCTGTAAGGTACTAGGGTTGGAAAGGGGGGCACAAAGAGCAGGCTCTGATCTCCCCTGCAGGAGGATAGAACATGGGAGAGGAGAGGGAGGCAAGGAAGACTTGGGACATGTTTCTACTGTCTGACTGTATTACTTTTTTCCTCTAACCTTTACTTTGTTTTTTTTTTTAAAGAAAGCCCAAATGCATGTTAAAGAGAACATGGTGAGTGGGAAGCTGCTCACATTGCCTGCCCTTCTAACCTCCAAATCAGCTCTTCATTTTCTATCCATTTGGCAAGTGAATTAGGACAGCTGGGTCCATAAATCAGGGGCCACTTCTGATCTCCTTACCCTGATTTTTAGGATAAAGCAGAAGGCAGTAAACTTTCTGGGGAATAGGCCTGCACTGAGGCTACAGCAAATATCTTTAGCTCTATCAGTTGGAAGACCATGTGAAGAGAAGAATGGGAACATAGAACTGTCTGTGGGAATCCTGCAGAGCGAGCTGGAGGGGTAAAAAAAGACGTGGAGGAGGGAAGAAGAGGCAGAAGAGAGGCGGGGAAAGCAGACCAGTGAGACATAGTGTAAGAAGGAGACAAGGAGCAGGAAAAAAAATAGAATTGAGTAGGGGGGGAAGATAAATATTGTAGAAACACACAGGAAGAAAATAAAAAACAGAGATAAACAGAAGAGCGATGTTAGGAAAGACACCTGCTTCTAGTCAGTGAGGAGACAATGGGCTAGAATCAGTGGTGTGCTGTGGCAGTGGCACAAAGCACGTTGAGATAGTGATGACTCCGGTTTAAATAAGGAAAATAAAAAATACCGGGATAAAAGAAAGAGTTGTCTCATTTCTTCTGGCACTAGAATATTGATATATTTTTCTAAGCTTTCCCCCCCAACCAACCCCCCGCCCCTCGGATCTTCCCATTTTCACTTGGGAATCAAATCAGCAAAGGCAGCTGCTTTTTATCCTGCTCTTCTTTCCTTGTTCCCTTTCAATTTGAACTGAGGTCTTGATACCGAAAAAAAGACACGGCTTCTTAAATCTTACGGCTATCACTATATTTTAAAAGGAAAATGTTTTTGAAATCATGCTACCTTGTGGTAACTTCTTTGCAAGCATTGTTTGGGTGTAGTAAGAAGTGAACACCAGCAGAAGATATTTAAATAAACAAATATCCCAGCTTTTGATATTTATAAGCTATGATGACTCTAGAGTGCTTTTAACAATCAGCATGAAAAGTTTGAACATTCTAAACAGCCTTCTGAGAGTCTATGTGGTTGAGTGACGTTCTTTCAAAGATGAGCATTGTTTTCTTTCTATTTATGATACTGTGCCCCATAATTAACCACAGGCAATGGATTGGTATCCAGAAAGTGTGCTGCCCAAGAGTTAATAAAGCCTCAGGCTGTATTATGTTTTCTATGCTCCCCCAAAACCTCGACTTCCATGAATGCAAACCCTCCTTCATGCTTGTTCCCAGGGGCAGATTTTGGAGTTACAGATGCACCTGAATCCGGTGCAAAAGCACAGGACGTTTTGCACTGTGCCTTTAAGGGATTCTATCCCACCTGGGATCTTCACAGATATCAGGGGAATTGTGGGTTGGGAACCAGACTTCCTGTTTTTTTCCATGGAGGAGCAAACACAGCCACATGGAAGAAAGAATCTGGAGGAAATACTGTGAGGGAGCTTCACAGATTCCCTGCCCTCCCACACCTTTCCAGGTTCCTTCTCAGATATTTCCATGGAAGTGGGTCATCTCATCCATAATTATTTAGTGCCAGAAACATCACATGGAACCATGAGCTAATATAAGAATACTACATTGGAGCATGCATAACAGATGCAGGACAGGTCTGTACAATAATGTGCTATCTCCATGATACACCAGTAGGTGCAAAATTCAAACTGTGGCACAATAGAGCACATTAATACCAAAGCAGCAGGTTAGAAACACTAGCATATTTCTGTTTGTTTTCTAGATAACAGGTGAAAGGTATCAAGCAAATCATTAGGCCATAAAGTAAACAAGGATCAGATAAAGAAAAAGGATACTTACACAGCAAACTTTCTAAGGTTGTGTACACAAAGGACTCATTGCCAACCTTGTTAATAATCTTGCACACCTTTTGTAATCTATAAAATAAAATAATTCACAACAACAATAAATAATTGGAATTGCCATGTATTCTGGGTGAACAACATTAATATTCAGAGTGGGAACCAGGTTTATGTGAACTGCACAATAAAAACATTTCTGTTTGAAATACATGAAATAATTTGTGCTGGTTGCAAAATGATACCAGTAGCTTATTACAATTTTGCTGTTCATCACACACCTATGGTACACCATTGTATTAAAAGAAGGTAGATTTTGTCTTTTGCTCCTTACAAAATCTATATAATATGAAAGAATCACATGGCTCTGTGAATTTAATAAATATACATAACGTGCCAGGCCATATATACAATCCTGTTCTGGCAGGGTTTTGGTGTCTTATGAGACAGAAGATAGTGAGGTCACAAACCAATTAAAGGGATATTATTCAATCCCTATACACTACAGGAAAGAGGAAGTAATTTTACTACAATGAACAAACTTATTATTTATTCTTTACAGGATCAGGCCCTGATTTCTATATTCCCAATTCTACACAGCATAGGGATTGGAGAACTAGGGCCTAGTATTATTCAGTCAAGTTGGGACTTGGCTGTTCTGGGTTGTATGAAGGCCAGATTCTGTGAGGTGCTAATGTTCGATGGGACTTGCGCTCTCAACACCTCACAAGAACTGTTCTCGACTTTTCAGAATGATGACATATGTCTGGAAGTGTGAGGTTTTGCATGACTAATAGATTTAAATGTTGTAGACAAACAGTGCTGTTGATTGCCAGTCAGTTTCTCTTTTCCTTTCAGTTTCACTAGAACAATTTCTTTGTTAAGAGTTCCATTTTCCCCCCTTTTAATACATTATTTAGAAAAAAAAATTCTTAAACAAAGCTCTTGGATAGATTTAGCACCTGGCCTTGAAGTCCTTATTCAGGTAAACCTCCCATTGAGTTGAAATGGGAATTTTAGCTCAGTAAGGATTGTAGGACTGGGCCTGTAATCTGTCAATAGTAAAAGCAATGATTCTCTTCTTGCTGGCATTATTTTTATTTGCAAAAACCAATTGAAAATTGGGAGTTCATTGGTTTTCATTCTTTAAGGTGTGTATGTAATTACAGAAAATTCTTCTAAAAATTGGCATTTTATTGCTACAATGTATCCATTTTCCAGAGGCCTGGTTCTCTTCTCACTTACATTAGTCTTATTTAGGAGCATCTCCATTGAAGTTAATGGAATTACGCTAGTGTAAAACCAATGAAAGTGAGAGACAAATCAGACCCAGTGTATTTTCCATGGTATGGCACTGGAGTGAGGACCGCTATAAGCAAAGGTTATGATCAGGCCTAGCATGGCACACATTTAGGCCTGGTTATATCAGCATAGCTACATTGGTCAAAAAAACACATCCCAACTAATGTAGCTATGCCAACATAGCCCCCAGTGTAGACACCACTATGTTAACAGAAGAGGCCTTCCATCCATTCAGCTAACATCATTTGAGGAGGTGGTATTCCTGCACCAACAGAACACATGTTTTTGTTGGTGTCAGCTGCATCTACACTACAGAGGTATGCTGGCATAGTCTACATAGTAAAGACATACCCTTGGGAGGCAAAACAAGCATGTTTATAGACGGAAAAACACTGCTGTTAGAGCTAAAAATCATTTCATCTGTTACTTACATGCTGGTGTTGAACAGTCCCTTGTGTTGTGATAGAGCCGATGGAAATGCTTACTGCACTCAGCTGAGAATGAGACTGGCCCTGTTGGATCGCAAATAGCAGTTAGCGACAAAAGGAAATGTTTGAGTATTTCAAAGCCTGTTTGATAGCTGGTACACGTGTATATAAATCCCCCTGCTCCAACATTCTTCTGGATGAAACACAATCTTCAGAAACAGATCTGTGTTTGCCTAAGACATCACAGGTTGAAAAAAGCAAGTCTGAGCCATCTCACAACTGCTAACGTTTTACAGCCTTAATACAATTATGCTTAATCTGTTAATACAATTTAAACAATTACATTGTAATCTGATTATGATGCCACAAGATAACAGAAAGGTGTTATGTAAATTGGTGTGGAGGTAGTGAGAAATTTTAAATTCCAAAGTCAAAATATTTTTATCATTAAATTTTCCCTTATTTCCTTTTTTTCTATTTAACACATTATCTCACCGTAATGAGGTCCTATCATACATTCTTTCACTGATATGATCATGGTCTATGTGTCAGGAATACAGTCCTTTGAAAGTGAAACAGCTCTTTGTCTTGAAGTCCCAGAAATAAGTCCAAAGCCAGGAGTAAATTTTCCAATAAAGTAAAAAATAAAATTGTGTAGCTACCACAGTGCCCACTTAGCTCAATATACAGTAGTCTAACGCGGAAGGAATAAATATGATGTAGTTCATTGTTTGGCTGCTATAATTTTTATCTCTAAAGAAGCAGCATTTTAAACAAAGTTCCCAAGTCCAGCAAAGCTAAAGTAATTAGACTACAACTTCAGTTTGCTTTAGATGCTGCATGGAGACTTTTTGATTCTATGTAAGGATTTGTTTTATTAAACTGTTTTAATAAGATAGCAACTTGCAGGATTGGCCCCATAGTGCCTCTTGCAAAGTATTATGCATCCTCAACCACTCACTGTGTTTCAGAGTTAGGCTCAAAGGAAAGTAACTGGTTTGCCTCTGCTATTTTGGATCCATAACATCTTCCTAGCTGTGCTTCCTAGTCTGGGCATACGGTCAGTGTCTTCTGTTTGCATGGCACAAATATGCTGAAACTGAGGAGGACTTCAGAACTTGGCTCAAGAGTTAAAGAAAGTGAAACAAAATAGCCCAAAAGTAGCTAATAAGCCAGGAAGTCAGATGAAGGTGGTAGGAATACCTGGAAAAATAGTTATTTTCCCCCCACACATGTGAGATGAAACAGAAGTAAAATCTTTAAAATTGATTGTTATATTAGGGAACATCTGGGGTTTTAAATTAAACCCTTATTTTGTTTAATGTGTTTATTGTCCAAGAATCTTACATACAGTACTTATTCAACATTTAAATTGATCATAATCTCTTGGCATATTTGATGTGTAGAATATTTTTTCTTAATTTGGAAGCATATGGACTATGGAAAAATGTTGATTATTTTTCCGCATCCCGACCCCTTCATAAATTTAGGATGCCCTAAAACTAACAATGAATGTCTGTAAAATGGCTTCTGTTGTTTACAGTGATGCAAACAGGATTATAATTTGGAATAATAGGATGAAATTAAGACATTGAAAATGTAGACTAAATTTCAAGAAAAATGTACTGATGGTGAGATCTACTAAAGTTATGGAATAGTCTTTCAAGGGAAGTGGCCCCATTACTTGAGACCTTTAAAATGTATATTGGGAACATTACAAAATATACCATAGGGAATAATCCTGGGCTACGTGAATAGACTACGTGATCTACGGGCTAATCCAGCTTTCCCTATTCATGCAAGGAATTCTTACTGAGGTAAACAGTCTGACTAATTTCATTGGGATTACTCATATAGAAATGGACTTATATGATTAAGGGCTTCAGGATCAGGCCTTATTTAGGTCTTTATTCATCGCTAACTTCTGTATTCTGGTCATATGTTCTATAGTATTCATGGATATTTTTCACTATCATTTTTGACTAATGTACTCTGTTTTAGGTATGATTTCTATTCCATCTAAGTTCTTATACTGTACCCACTTCAGTATTTGAGCAGTTAATGTTAAACAATATGACTAATATCAGTCTAGTGACATTTTCTTTTCTCACTCCCCAAAAGAGAACTCTTATGAGTGTTTTTAGTTGTTGTTTTTAAAATAAATAAAACGGGTGTATTACGCACTGCTACACAGGAAAGCAAAGTCGAAGACTTTTGCTGGTGGTGGTTTTATGTGTGTTTGTTTTTGTTTTTTTAATGTGTACTGGCCAGGGGTCAAGTTTGCAGTCACTCTTAGTTCCTTCAACAGTGAATTCTAAAACTGGGGATCAGGCACTAGAAAACCCTTCTCTCCTCTCACACATGCTTTACTCAAAGTAGACAATTCTACCATTCCTGAGAAGAGTCAAAAGTGAAGGAGCTTCCACAGGGTGAGACAATACTTTATGTAACCTGAGCCCCATCATTTAGAGCCTTAAAAATATGGACCAAGACCTTCTATTTGACCCATTGTTCTATAGGAAACTAGTAAAGTACAGGATGATGTGCTGGTTCCATTCTGTATTTCTGAGATGTGCTACTACGTTCCACACCATTTGTAATTTTATCAGGACTCATGTTTTCAAGCCCAGGTACACTGTCTTGCAATAAACCAGTTAGGAAGTAACAATGGCGTATATGATCAAGGCCATGTCTTTATTGGTTTCTAAAGCCTCAGGTGATAGAGTAGATTCTGTGCAGATGCAACTGTGCAAAAATCCACAGTCATCAAGAACTCTAGAATGAACCTTAAACTGTGCTTAGCTTGAAGATTTGTGGACATTTGACCCTGAGTGAAGGAGACAGCACTGAGGTAGCAAGCTCTGTGAAGCATTGCCTTTTGCCTCTAAATATCGCTTTGAAATATCCAGGAAAACTATGTTCAAAACCAATTTTTATTTTTAAAGAAATTTCTCAGTGATGTAGGAAAAAGTCAGAGGTGAATTTACAGAGGCATATGAAAGAGTTAGAAGGAGAGGCTGAATGGTTAGGGAAGATTCTGCTGAATTTTGCCTTTAGTCCATTGGTAGAAGAACTTCAGAATCTGAAGACATTTTAGCAGATGGAAATGGATTTCCACTGAAAAAGGGAGGACTTTGGCATAGAGGAACAGGATAAGATAAAAAAAATCATGTTATTAAACCAACTCTGAAGGTGATTAAGGAGGCTTGAAATGACTGAAAGCTTAGAGGGGTTAAAGAGAAGGGAAAGAGGGGGAGAGAACGAGAAGGAGCTTTCTGCTTTTCAGTGTTATTGTTTTATTTAGAAATAAAAAATCACTTGATTTGTGTTTTGAGTATATGCATTTTAAGTAATTCAGGCCACCCTTCCTTTTTTTTAATTTTCTCCTATCTTGGAAAACAGTACCCACGATACACCAAGGCAACTCACTTCTCAACATCAGTAGTATCCAGAACACTTGAACAATCCAAGAGACATTGAAAGTTAAAGCTGCTGGACGCAGGCCCTGTCCAGGAGGAGTAAAATTGTAATCTCACTCCACTAAATCTTTCAGCAAAGAGGTAGATACGGGTTCTTAGTTTAAGAACAACTAAGGAAGAATTAGTAAAAGGAAATTTGGTTATCAGTTGAATATACATTCTTCTATTCAGCCAAAAAAAGCTTAGAACAGCTGGATTCCTTTACACCACAATAGTGGCACTTGGGAACTACAGGACTTTTAATCTCATTATATTTCTCTTTGTCTCTTTCTCCTACTCTTCCCCCTCCTTCCTCCCATATTTTCAGTCCACCCTGCTGCCCCTCTATCTCCTTCGACCCTTGCAAAGAATCCTCTATATCACCTAGTTGAGTTACTTTCCACTTTGGCTGGAGCTACATCTCATCCCTCTGCTACCTGGGGTCATATCTCCTGCTCCTCCTTACCCTCCAGGACATCCTCATCTCCCTGTCTCCTCTCCAGTCTCCTCTTTGCCACTCTTCCCTGCCCTAAGCTGCATCTCGTTCTCCTCCCCACAGGCCTGGGGCTTCTCTCCAGCTTCCTTTTTCATTTGGTTGCTGCTATTTCCCCTCCAACCTCCTGTTCCTCTCTCCTGTTCCAGTTCTCTTGTTCCCAAGTCCTCTATGCCCCATAATATTCAGGAGCACTCTTCTACAGGTCTCTCACCATCACCACTCATCTGATATTCTCCTACCCCTTAATTCCTGAACATGGTGGGGGGGAGAGACTGGAGAGGAGTTTGGGAGGTTTTCAAGCTTTGAAATTGAAACCAGTGTTTGTTTTTTTAACCATTTTATACATATACATTTTAAACAATGAATGATTCTTATGATTTTTATTTGATTTAATCTTTTTCATTTCCTAAATGTCTACTTATTTTTGCTCTTTAAAATAAACTTTGATATTTACACATCAATCATGGTCCTGTGTGTGACTGAACATGATAAGAACAGAGAGAGAGGCACTTCACTTTTAGGCTGATGAGTGACAGAGAATTGCCTATAAATAAGCTTGGCAGAATCCTTTTTTTATTTTTATTTTTTATAATTTTGACAGAAAATATTGATGTTTATTTTTAAGCATTTTTTTAGATTTGGATTGATTTAAATGTTCAGTTACATAAAATTATGGGGTAGCCACAATTATTTAATGACAGTAGACACTGAAATTCAAAACGTTTAAGCTTTACAATCTGTTAAAACACAAATTGTCAACATCACATGTCAAAATGTACACACTTAAATCAACAAATTATACCTGCTTTTACTACTCATTTGCTAGTCCTTTTGTAATAAGCCTAACTCAGAAGTCTAAATCACTGCATTTTGATTCTAATAAGTTCTCAGGTAGCATTTTCCCTACTTTGCCTATTTGCAATTCAATTATCATCGGTGGAAATATTTTGTCATCAGTTTGTGTGTATCGTGACATTGATGTTTACTAACATTTAATCAATAAAAAATTAATCTTTCTGAGCCTACCTATAAATAATAAACATAGCCTAGAAACAGCCATAATACTAATGAAGTTGAAAATAAGAACAGTAAGATAGCTCTGACATAACTTTATGGTCAAGGACAGAATAGGGTAAAATTAGAGATGAACTCAAGGTGACTTTTCAAAAAATCATCAAGAGAAAGCAGATGTGATTTACATTCATGTATACCTCATTTTCCTCATATCAAATTGCAAATGGCTATCTGATATATATATATTTTGCAGTATATGGATATATTCAGTTCATCAATAGCACTGGCAAGCTGTTAATTTAAATCCAGTGAGATTATGGGGACTGAACTCCCTTAGTCTCTTTTGAAAATTCCAGCCTTAATTTAATTTCACAAATGTTAAATTCAGAACCAGACATTAAGAATGATATTAGCTATGTAACTAGTTTTTCATGTCTGGTTAGAATATAATCATGTACATGAATTAAACAAAGAGTTGTCCTTACCTGTAAAGTGTTTTATGAACTTGTCTTTTAAATTGGAATCTCTTGGAAATATTTCTGAAGAAAAAAAATTATACAGATGATACTTTTATTACAATAAGCTAAGAATAATGTGCACACAAATATGCTATACACGCACACAATAACCTCCCATATTGGTAAACATTCTCAGTTTCATAGATATGATATAGTTTATTAAATTAGCTTCAATATTTTTTCCATATAATTCATAGGTCAATCGATTAATGCCAGAAGGGACCATTACAATCTTCTAGTATGACCTCCTGCATCAAACAGGCCATAGAATTTTACCCAGTAATTCCTGTATTAATTAAATCCATATCTTTTAGTAGACCTAGACCATATTTTCTAGAAAGACCACAATCCGATGAAGTGAGCTGTAGCTCATGAAAGCTTATGCTCAGATAAATGTGTTAGTCTCTAAGGTGCCACAAGTACTCCTTTTCTTTTTGCGAATACAGATTAACACAGCTGCTACTCTGAAACCAATCTAAACACAGGAATGCTGTGCTAGACCGTAAGTACTCAGGTACCAGAGTGACTGGGGCCATATAAAAAACTAGATAGCCGAATACAGTATCTTGTTCTACAGATACCTAGAACTTCTGGCTTCGGAGGAAGGGGGAAACACTCAGTAATACACCTAAAACATGATTAAATTCCCATTAAAGTAAATGGAGCTTTTCCCCTGATGTCAGTAGGAGTTAGATCTTGCCCCTTCTCCAACATCTATTCCTTATAACTCTGCATCATTCAATTTACACTTTAAATATCATTGTATCAGACAGTAAATACTTGGATCATAAAATACATGCTAATAAGTAGACAAATTAGGAGTTAACATTATGGACTAAACACGTATAGGCACTATAAGCTGTTTCCTTCTTGTTTATATAGTGTTAAAGTCTCTGTATTCTTCTGCTGCTCTCTACCCAGTTCCCAGAGACAAACAATAGGAAATGGCTCTACCTGAATTTTTTTAATATTATCAGCAATGAATCCAGCTCTGGTCTGAATTAACTCCCATTCAAGTAAAGATAGAAAGCAAGTTCCCTTTCATAGATTGGAAGACAGCAGCAATCTGCCAAAATAAATTGTTAGTGACTCTGGGCAGGGATTTTGGTTTGGGGTTTCTTTTGGCTGGGGGAGGGGGCAGAGGTGGGGAGAGACTGTATTTTTTAGGTTGTAATTTTCAAAGGAATTTATGTCCCCTAATCCTACTGAATTTCGGTGAGACTTGGGCATCTAACTCCCATAGGCACCCTGGAAAATCCCAGCCTGATCTGACATGGATTTCATTCGGTGGCCAATTCATTTCTTCCCCAGCACACTGAAGTTATTTTCATGAAATTTCAGGGGATTTAAAATTACTCTCAGTGAAATGTGAAAAAGGCCTTTACTTTCATTTCACTAGAATATTCCCAGAAAGTGAACACACACACACACAAGCCATAAACACAGCTGAAATTAATTTGTATTAAAAATGTGAATGGTCACAGATTTTTTTGGTAGCATTTTCCCAACTGCACCTGCTAACATGAGCAGCTCTACCTGAAACTAACTGGTAGCACTAGAGGAGCAACAGCAACTTGCACTCTGAAGCCGTTCTCAATTTAAAGGAAACATGACCAGACTATGAGGCTAACAATGAGAGCCAGCATGATGGTACTATTGTTAAGAGAGTTAATTCTCATCTTTTTAGTTGAGTCTTCTCAGTTTTAAAAGCAGGCATGTTTTCAAAATTACCGACACTAAAGATCAACAAATTCTACCAAGATTTAAAGGACTACCCAAAAAAAAAAAAAAAAAAAAAGCCATATTCCCAAAGGACTTTAAATTAAGAGAAACCAATGGCAGCCATTACTGGATAGACTGTATACGATGGACCCAACAACAGAAGCCAGAAGCAGAATCTTGACACAGAGTAAGCTTCCAAAAGTTGGTGTAAAATTCCCAAGATAAGAGCCCTGTGCTACTTTAGCCAGGCTTGCAACCAGCTCTTTTTAACAGTTTTAGTAACATTTCACATGGTACGCATCACCTATTAAAGGATGCTCACGTAGCAAGGTAAATTGCTTAGATGCATAATCATTTCATGAAGGGAAAACAGCATGAGTAGTAGAAATGAGCTATATTTGCAAAGTTTTGCTTAAATTATGCTTCCTATGGAGCTGCACTGGGCATAAATACAGCAGAATAGTATCTTATGTGTGGAAGATGCAAAGGAAATTTTTATATGGGTAAGCAGCATATATATTTTACTCTTTGAACATGAAGAGAATGTGGCATAGGGAGGTCAAATACAATCACAGTACTATTTAAACACCACAAATATATGGGCATAGGATACTAAGCCATGTATGTACTCATATAGAACATACATGATACAACATATTGTGCATAGATTTATAATCTTGCATGTCCCCTTTATATTGATAGGCAAAGTTACAAGTTAATTATAATGACATGTACTTGTATTATATAAGCAAGAGTTCCATCCCTAGTATAATCCCAATTAATAAGCATAAGAAATCTTCTTTACTCAGGGATTTCTTCCTTGGTTCCAGTGGGATCTCTCATCTTGGATGTCTAGTCTCCTTTGGATAATTAAGCACAACAGGGGCAAATCCTGCCCCTCCTTGCCCCCTCCACAGGTGGTGATAGTCATGAAAATTACTAAGGCTGGAATAGAGGTGCTAGAACTGTTCTACAATTGCTCTGATGCCTGGGGCAGGAATGATGGTTTTATGGTTAAAGTATCAGAGGGGGATTGAGAGCTAGGCTTTTCCTTGGCTCTAACCCACAGATTTTGTGCATGACTTTGCTTCTGTCTCCCTTCTCATTCTTTGTCTTGCCTAGATATACTGTGAGCTCATGAGGTCATGAACTGTTTTCTACTCCGTTTGAACTGTACTTAGCTTAATGGGGCCCTGGGCCTTGGCTGGGCCTCTCTGTGCTACTTTACTCCATTATTCTCTTCCTACAACAAAACAAGTGACTCCATGTTCACTTTCTGCATTCCAAGGTCCGGGTTATATGTAAGCAGGGGAATGGTCCTGCTATTGTGGGGAACTTTCCTGGCTTCTGCACTACCCCGGTGAAGTGGGCTAGAGAAAGGATCTGAGTCCTCGCTCCCACTTCCTTTACCCAGAGGCCTCCCTGCCCTTGAGGACTCCCCTTCCACAATCCTGTCTGGCACAGTCCTCGTAACCCCGACAAGGCTGGGTCCAGGCTTGCTGAGGGGCTCAACCCCCAACCCTGCTGTGGTCACCTAGGACAGGGGCTAGGGTGTCCCCACTCTGGGGTACTCTCTCTGCACTGGGCACCTCCCTGACCCACTGACCATTTCATACAATTTAAAGCAAACACAAGTTGTTTAATTAACAATTAATTTTAAAAAAGAACAAGGAAAAATGGGAAAGGTTAAAGGAAAACACATCACCCCACTCTGTGGCACGGAACATCACAAACAGTGTCTCTGGAATGTCAGGGCAGTTCACAGTCTGTTCCTTGTAGGTCCCAGGCCTTCTTCTCAGGCCCTGGCTGGGATGCTGTGGGTTGGACACTTGCTCTGGTGGTGGCCACACACCTCCGGGCTTTGGGTGGTGGGACCCTTCTTCCCAGCATCAGCCCCCCGTCGGGTTAAGATTGCCCTCCAAGTCGGGCCTGCAAGGACCCCTGGCTGGGGAGGGGGTCTTTCTGCGCTGGGCCCTTTGCCCAAGGTCTCCCCTTGGCTGTCCCCAGTTGCTCACCACACCTGGCTCTGTGGCTGCAGCTCTGCTCCCAGCACAGGATCTGCTCTCCCTGGGCTGCTTCTGTGACTCTGCTCCCAACTCTGACCTGCTTCCTGGGCTGCTTTTCTGGCCGCTCTGGATCTGGCACGGCTCTGCTCCCCAGCTCAGCTTGGGCCCCTGCTTTCTCCTTAGCTCGGCCCCACTCTGTCTGACTCAGGCAATTCCACCTGACACGGAGGATAGGACCCCTTTGGCCTCCTGACTCCCCAATTAGACTGCCTGCCCTGTCAATCAGGCTGATCTGGAGCATTGGCCTCTCCCCTTTTGGTACTGGGAGCTAGCCAACAAAAACACCCCACTGAATGTTAGTAAGAGGACAACCCCTTACATATAGAACATTACATTGTGCAAGCCTCTAGTGATCATTACTGTACAGCATTTACTTTTGCAAATATTGTGTAAGTGGTCTTAAATAAATTATTTTTCAAGCAGAAAGCAAGGGGTATTTCATTCTGGTTATATGACCAAACATTTTCGTGCAAAGCTGTTTTGTTTCATCCTATTTCTCAGGAGAAATGCCTGAAAAGGTGGGTTTTATTTTGTGGTTCTATTGGAGCCAAATTAATTCCATTGCTAAGGAACAGTTTGGAACAGATCCTGCACTATGTTTTAGTAGTATTTTTTCTATTAGTCTAGTTTAGAGGTACTTAGACTTTGTGTAACTGAGAGAGGCAATGACAACTTGTCAGGAGCCCAATGGATACACCTACCTTGCCTATAGGAACATACTTTTCATGGATTTTACACAAATTCCCAGAATCATCACTTCTATCTTTGAATCCCTCCATTGAAATATTTAGCATTATCTCTGCTTACTCCTCTGTGAATGGTAATCTTACAAAATATACATTTAAGAATATCTGCCTTAAAAAAGAACCAAATGTTTATAAGTCAGCTCTGGACTTATTTCCACAAATTTGGACTTCAAATTATTTTACAACTATGGTATTTTAAGCTCTACGTAAGCTCTTTTTTTGTGTATTTTCCTGGCACCAGTACTGCAGCTAGAGAATGAGAATCTGGCTCTTCCGCTATAAACCTTGATGCTCAGTCATCCCAAATCACATTTTGGCATGTATGCCATAAATCCAAGCAATATTTTCTCCAAAAAATTATTTCAATTCAAGATACTGTTTATTATGTTGTATTTGTTGTTGTTATTGTTTAACTAAAAAGGGGGAGGGGGTAAAAAAAAAGATTTTGCAAAGCTCTTTTCCTTAGTGTGGACTGGGCTTGTTTGTTGGTTTAGGAATAAAACTTTAAAATGGCCAAGAAGATATTCTGATTTGAAACATACTGGAACACGCTCAATAGGAAAATTCAGTAGCATTCTTTGTCACAACAGAAATTCCCCATTCATTTCTATGGGGCTTTTCTTCAGCAAAACCATCCCATAATGTCTAAGGAGCCCATAGGTAGCCGATTAAGACAATATTACAATGCCAAGATGAAACAAAGTTATTGTGAGATTGTCTAGATCTTGCTACACCCAGTTTAAACAAATTTATATAAATAGAAAGTGTTACAATGCTAAAAGCAAAAACAAAATATTGCCAATGCAAGTTAATTAGTCAAATCATTCACTGTGACAATTTAGAGGAATATTTTCTCACCCATTATTTTGGAAATCCTGCAGACTGGTGGTGACCAAAGGGAAATGCATAGTCCAGTACTTGCTGGACTCTATTCAGCCCTATGTGCCAAAACCCAGTTTCGACATCATATTTGGCCTGGAAAGTTCTGGCAGAATATCATACACTGTGGGAACTGTCACCTTTTCAGTTCCTGACACAATGGCTATGGAGGTATGGAGCACCTCAGTTTGCCTCACAAATTAATGCACAGCTTATTCGGGCAGTATTGCAACTCTAAGATACACCTCTTCGCACATTCTTGCATTCCTTGCAGACTGTTGCTAGGATTGTATTTTGAGTTTGTTACTGAGAAATTATATTTACATACTAGGTGCATTGTGCTTTCATTGTACAATATCACAGTGTTCACTTTCCTTAATGATAGCTTCTGGGTCTAGTTCACTCTGGGGAATCATGTTGCCCAGTGTCCCACTTTGCAAATGGGCTGAAATCATCTTCCTGGAGCAAGTGTACATGAAGGTATAGAGCTCCCTGAAATATGATGGCTGCTAAATGAGAAAATATTCATCTCAACTGTCTAGTTCAATACTTGTAAATCAATCCATCCATGTTGGCTCCCAGATCTATTTCAGTCTTTGTTCTATTTTTGAGCTTCTCTCTTTCTTTTTCCAGATACAATCTAATTGGTGCAACTAATAAATGCATAGTTAACTGGGTAGATTTCCTGCCCTCCCCCCCGCCCCCAATAAAAAAAAACACCTCGTATATATATGGTGTGTATACCATATACACACCATATATATCATTATATCAATATATATCATTAATTCCATCAGCCTAAGTGAAATATCTATTTTTGTTTAAGAGGAGGCACTGTATATATCTTGTGTTAAGAAACATGCACAACTCTCATTGACTGAAGGGTTATTTTGAGGATTTAGTATGTGTATTATGTTTCATGGGGGATTAGTGGAAAATGATTTGACACTCAGTAGGGATGTTACACCCAGAGAAGATCTCCCTCCCATGAGTAGTACAAATCTGTTTGAAATTCAAAACTGACAATGCACTGCATTGTAGTGTAATGAAGATTTAAGGACGTTAACTAATGTTTTATCACTTTCGAAGGGTGGTCTATTACCGGTGACACCACAAGTGAAAATGGATTGGATGGTTTCATCTTAGTACAGGACTCAAAATAAATCAATAATAAAACAAGCCAAAAAACACTGTCTGCTCAATAGAATATCATGAACTTATATACCACTGCCCTCTACTGAATGGAATATGCCAGACATGCTCAGGCATATCATTCCTCTCTGCTATTTGAGCTAACTGAGCTGTTAATTTAATTCACCATGTAAAGGCCACTCCTACAGCTCTCCAAATAAAAGTCTGTTTTGGGGAATGAAAGCTGTGAGTCAAGTGTAGTGACTAATTCACAATGAAGCATTTGACTAATTTATTTTCCTTTTCTACTTACGCAATATCTTTGAACACAGCACCAGCCTAGTGGTTTTATTTGCTGTACAACAAATCTGTATTCAGTATTTTTACTCTATTTGTAGAGAATATTCAAAATGTAAACTGTGATAGTTGGTTGCGATTTGTCAGCCAAGCCACATGGCACTGTTGTTGTTCCCTTATTAGATGAGTGCATTTATGATCTGCCTATTCATTTGTCCAAATTTTAAATTTTGCTTCTGTATATACTCAAGCTAGTGAATTTGCAATTCACTTTTTGTGATTTTTCTTCTGAGTAAAATTTTCTGATGTTCACAGAAAGTGAGCCTCAAAGGGGGTATGAACATGGCCAAGAAAACGCTATTAAATGTTGAAGGTAGAACATTTTATACACTATTCTCCCAGCTTTAGTTAGGAGCACTATTGTGGTATTACATGAACACATACACACGCACATACAAACGCCAATAGATAGTCCCAGAATGTCTTTATTCAGTAACAAGTTATTAAAAAGCCAAAGACTAGAAGAGTAGGGGCATGATGTGAGTCAGGATTGGAGTGTAACAGTGTCTGCAATTTAGCCTGACAATGCTTTCCTGCACTATGGCTGATTCATGCTAGTATATCAGTCACTTGCTGACATGAGCTCTACATTTATATATAAATACCATCCTGGTATATTTTTAGAGGCAGTGCAAGAGGGCACAAAGGGAGCACCAGTTTCTTCAATCTTCATCCTTCACCTCCATCACACACACCCCTGCAGCACAGGGTTCCAGCCATTTGCACCAATGCCAGGTTCTGCAAAGGCCCCAAAAATAGCGGAGGGAAGAAGTGGAGGTATTGTCACTGTTTCTCCTTTTTTCTCCTTTCCATCTGAATACTAGGTGGTAAAATGAGGGTTCTGCAAGGTTCTGGATGTGGAGGGAAGGAGAGGATAGTTCAGATGAGGCATTGTCTGATCTGCTGAGAACTTTGCTCTACTGCCTGAAAATTTCCCACTGAATGTTATTGCTATTCAGAGCAGCATTCACTCTTAATTAGCAAGAGCCCCACAAGGAGCAAAGCCACTTGTGGACAAGTAATGCTGTCTAGAGAGGATCAAGATGGGGTAAAGCACAGAGGGCCTGTCTCTCTGCAGGGATATCTCCAGTTTCCTCTTGGACATGAGAACATATCCTGGTTCCCACTGTACAGCCCCGAATTCTTCCCCTACAGGGTTTGATGCCTTAGAATCTTCACACAGGAAGCCATTTCTGAGTTTATGGAATGAATTTCCTCCTCCCACGATCTTCATGCAGAAGGGGACACTATAGGCATTATTCTTAAAAGAGTTACTTGCTTTGTTTATCCTTTTTTTCAGTCACCTAACTATGGATAGTTTCTGAATTAAACACTGTTATTTGTTGCTAATGTGCAATAAAAAAATAGTTGACTAGAGCTGCACAAGAATCACATGAGATTAAACTTGAAATGCCCAAATAACAACACTTTCTCCCAATGTACCATAGCCCATGTTTGTTTCATAAATAGCACCCTGCTAAATCATCTGTCTTTTATGATGTCCTTTGTGGATATGTTTTACAACTCTAAATGACTGATAGTTATTAACATACCAGCCATTGGCTCCAGGCACATAGAATTCTTCCCTCTCTAACGTTAAATAAGTCTGTTGAAGAAGACGCTCTTCAGTCTCCCACAAGAGGAGAGAAGCACAAGTGCTGCTTTTACAGGATGTATATGCAACCATTTGCGTGAGAAATTACACTTACCATGGTGCCCCATATTCTACTGTGACAGTTGTTCCTGCATAGCAGAGTTCCAAGTCCTAGAGTTTTGATTTGTGGAGTTTCCTTTTTGTTCTTCTGTTGGAGGGGTGTGTGGGAAAGTTGGGTTTCCCCTCCTGTCCAAGAGGCAGGGACTTCAGTCCCTTTAACTTGCTTCCTTTAGGCGGCCCCTTAACACTGCACTGCTATTCTCAAATCAGTTCCTTTTAAGAGCATACTTAAGGTCTGCTGCCTACCAATGCTCTCCCTATTTCTGTGCCTTCCCAAGCCCAGATTTCCGATGTTTGGCTCCCCTCTCTCATGCAAGCAGGGGACACACAAAGTCTGTTGACATTTGCAGAGAAATTAGTCCCGCAACAGTGGCTTTCACAGTCAGGAAAACTAGAAGAGAACAGACAAGGAAAATGCAAACTGACTTTACCTGCATTTCTCTTTTCCATTTTCTATTATTGCTACCTGTGTGGATATATAACCCAGCTTTCTGACTTGGTGTCCATGCAGCAAAGTTGTAATCCTGTCTCTGTGACATTATAACAGCTAGTGCTGTCCAAATTTCAGCACGTATAACTTCACTGAGGAATCAGCGAACAAAAATAACATAGGATGTTTGTATGATAAACTTTTCTTTAAACAAAAATGTTATTGGTTATTAGCAACACTCATATGCCAAATTACCAAAAAAGCTAAAACTAAACAAATGAATGTAATATCAAAATAAATGTGAAAGTATTTCTCCCAGATTAAAGTGCTTTTTAAATAAGCATAACGTACAAATAAGTATACTAGTGTGGCTATCTCATATGGCATTTCACTCACTGTTCAGCTTAAAAAAAAAAAAGGTATCCTAAAGAGGTTAACATTACAAGTGTAGAGGTTTAATTGTAGGACAATGTATTATATTGAGTGGGTACACTTAGTCGCAAAATAATATGCCAGATTCATCCCTGAGGTAAATCTGCTGAAATCAACGGAATTGCACCAGAGATGAATTTGACCCATTATGTCACTCAAGCAGCAAAAATGATGAGACCAGCAGATGTGCACAGCACTAAAGTGAATCTGATCTAAAAAGTTACTTAAACATTCCTGTGCATACTTTTTTGACTGAATATTATTTTGTGTTTCAGTTACTCATTTCAAATCAGAATGGTAGAATTCTACACTCACTTTTCACCAGTGTAAATGATTACATAACGTGAAAGGCAAGGCTGAATAAGATCTAGAGTAGCACTTCAATAATCTCTACATGAATTCTTCAGAAATCGTGAGACAAACAAAATGCCCCTCCCTCTCTCTCAGCAAGAAGAAATTTTGGTTGGACCAGAGGTGGGATGGCCAACTCCTGGGAAGGGAATGGGAGAGCTATTTGTGCCTTAAATTGCACCTGGGGATGTACTTGGGGGGAGAGGATTCTCTGCCTTTGATTAGTTAGTCAGGGGGTGTTGAGGGAAGCTTATTGGCTCTCATGTATCCCCTCCCTCCATTAAACCCCTGCTATGTGTCTGGTGGACATCTTGCCACTGTTGCTGGCCTGATCTCCCTCCCTATAGTTGAAGTATACTGGAGCTGTGTTTCCAGGATTCTGCAGATCTGACCAATCACTTCTTTTGGGGGGGGATCAGGAAGGAATTTTTATTTGTTGGGCCAAACTGGCAAGCGTCTGCAGGGTTTTTTCCCTTCCTTGCAGCACTATGGAGCTCACTTTAGGTAAAAAGGAATAAGGGTAGGATTCAAATGTTAGGAAGTAATAAAGGAATGTTTAGTTTGTCAAAACTTGCAGCTGGCGCCCAGTGTGCATAAAGGCTAAAAGGACCAGTTCTCTGAAGTAAATGGGCAGTAGGATATGGCTGGTGGACTCCTGCCATAAAGAGAAAGGGGAGACCTGAAGTCTTTACAGACCAAGGTCCCCCTTGGTATCCATCATTCCTCAGCCTTCTCTGGTCATGGCTCTATGGCCTTGAAAAGTTTGTAGGTGAGCCCCTGATTGCCTTCCACTTTCACTAGCCTGATCTGGCTCAAGTGCTCAGCCAGAAAACTCTCACCTTTCCTTTCTTCGGGGGCATCCCCATGCTCAGGCTCTCAGCCCAGCTCTGCTCTGCTCTTTCTTTGAGCTCTCTTTACCCTGAGGACACTGGGATCTCCCTTCCTAGCCTCTGGGTTTTAAACTCTCCCTCTAAACTTTCTCAGGATTCTAGCCTCCCCTCCTAGCTTTCTGAACTCTCATTAATAATTCCTAAGGGCAACCCCACCCTCTTCATTACACCAAAGTAGGGTGTACCTGGACTAGAACAGAAGCACTGCGCCCAATTTCATTTAAGGGCCAGCTCTCCTATTATACTGACGAACGGTACAAAGGAAAATAAAAGCTGTCTGAAGACAGCACCTATTCATTTCTCTAACAATTTGGGCATTTGCCTCCACTGTTTTCCAAACACCTCTAAAAATTTGCCACTGTATTAAGGCATTTCTATATATCAGCTCATTTACATTATGAACAATTACATATAATATCTATATTCATTTACCTTCCAGTCAGAATTTATACCAATACATGTTAATAATTAAAAATTGACTGTAGATCTTCTCGAATACTTTCCTACTGTCATCTGTCAGCTTGTATTTCGCTCTGCGTCCGTAATGCCTTGTGTAGGCTTTTAGCTATGCAGCAGAAATATATTTTCAGCTGCACATGTGAAAGCTTCACCCACTGTCTCTCAATCCTTAATGCAAGGAGCAAGACTATCAAACAAATCTAGAGTAAATTTAATTCTAGTTATGCTTAAATCTAGAGTAAATTTAATTCTAGTTATGCTTAAATTATCTTTTCAAGTTTCCAGTCACTGCTCTCTTTCTCCTGATCGTTTGTTTACTGCAGCAGAAACTCCATGATTAAATATGTTTTTATTTAATATAAAGATTTTAAAATGTCAAAGGAAACATGTAACATCAGTGGCTAATTTTATAAAAGGAAATTTGCTTTAAATGCTTTAGTTTTCAAGAGAAAATAACCATTTCTGATGAATATGTTAAGGGGGAAAAGATCAAACATTTTCACTGAAATGTAATCAAAGAAAAACAGATCAAGAGAATTACTCAAGTTATCTATAAAACACTAAACTCTTTCATTCAGGACACAAGTGTCATTTTTATTCCATCAGAGTTTTAAGATAAGAATGTGTTGAGAAAAGGAAAATGTTGCTACTATCACAATACATACCTTCTAAATATTATTATCTATTATCATAAAACTGGAAACTGAAATTGATGTTCCTATTATGATATTTAGAATCATTCATGTCATTATTAGAAATCTTGTATCATCAAAGTATAAAAAGGCTTTGTATAAAATCACAACCAAACAATGACGGACAAAAAAATACACCATTTTAGATAACTGACTTACGTCTAAAGTAGTAAACTGAAAAGCATCAGTAGCTGTTGTGTGGGGTGCCTGGTAGGTATATTTCCTAAAGGTGTAATATTCACAGGTGATACAGCTGTGGCTGCTGAAAGACAGTACTGTAGTAGCAGATTTAGGGATTGATCCTGCTCCCTTTGACTTCAATGGAAGCAAGAACAGGTCCCTAATCTGCGTGTAATTCAAATGATCTACTTAGCTCTAACAGCTGAAATTTATTTTAAGTTCGTTGAGCCAGATTATCTTCTTCAATCCAGCCTTTTTTTCTCTGCTCTGGTGGCACAAAGGACATAATACCAATAGATTTTCCCAGTTGGAGATTCCCCCAGAATGAGTGAGTTTCCAGTTTGTATAGTCATCTTCTACATTATATTCCCTCCCTCTGGCCCCTTCAGTCCTTGGCATAGAAAGGGGCATGACTAGCGCACTACTGTACTCTAGCTATTCTCATCTTGTGTACTGGTCTCTTGAGGCATTAGAGTAGCCTTGGGACTGTTTTAAACTAAAATGAGGCCAGAGTATGATCAGGGAACTGCAGCTGGCTCTTTTGGTGCAAGCAGCTCTGCCCAGCAAGATACGAGGTGCAACTGAGAATCTAAAAATTATATCTGTATATCCCCAAGCCCAACAAATAAGAAGGTATCCAATAAGTGTGCAACCAAAGGAATCTATGCTTCTACTTTTTAGTACCCATTCTAAGAAGGAGCTGAATTTTTCAGAGGCTGCTCAAGATACGAACCACCATGTTGAAAGACTATGTCATGACACTTGTAACCCCAAATAAACAACCTCCCAAGAGATAACTCATTTAGGCGCATTGAGAGGAGCCTGAAGGTAGATTTTATACTTGCCAATCAAGATCCAAATCCCTCAAATTTGAAGAAAATCCACAATTCAAAAGCACTGGCATATCACAGGATATTCAAATGGATCCAAATGATTACTTGCTAACCATTCCCTGGGTCAGGTCTTGTGGGTAACAACTGTTCACCAGATCAGAAAGATCTACAAAGAGAGTGGTTTAAAGGAAACAAAAGGGGCCCACAATCTGCTCCATTGCTGCCTTTTTTTTATTATTATTATTTGAGCTTTGACAAATGACATGTAGACTTGGGTATCTCTGCTGTGAAATGCTAGTGTAGAGCATGGAATGAAATTTGGAAATCTGCAGAGAAACTCACTTATTATGCTTCTGAAAGCATGTGAACTGTGCTAAGCACCAGTCACTTTAAAAAGATAATCAGTCTTTTTTGTTTTCTTAATAATTCAAGAGCTATCCACTTCAGACACAACTGAAAGAAACCAGGCCCCAATCAAATATCTGAGGGGGGATGACACCAAGAACACTAGTCAGACAAACAGAATGGTGGAGCAAGGAGGGCACAGTGAGTTTCACCTAGCTTTTAATGACCTTCTGAAGGCCATTAAATAACCTTGTGTGTCCCTTACTTGGCCATCACCTTTACCTAGCCACTTGTGACTGCCTATTTGGCCCCATATTTGGGCAGACTCCCATCTTCCTTTGTGATCCCCATGTGCATCATTACAGAGGAGGGATCAAGACCCACCTCATGCTGATTTAATTTTTGTATTTATTTCTGTATATACCAACCATTTCTATTCTCTGGGACATGCATTTCTGCTCCATGTAGTGGCCCAGCAAATGAAGCCCATAACTACATGGGCCATGATCCCTCACTTGCCAAGGGATTTTGATTCCTTTGCCAGAGAATGAGTTAACTTAGCAGATAAATAAAAATCATTAAAGAATAATGTTCAAAATACAATGGTCTCTTCTAAGCCAATGCTTTCTAATCAGCTGCTTTCTAATCTTTCATTAATACTTGACTTAAAGAGTCTGAAATGCCAGCTTCTTCTTCAGCCTCAACCACAGTGAAATTATCAGGATATATTTACAAGGCTGATTGTCTTTGAGCACAAAAAAACAGCTATAGCAATGCTTATTAATGATTCTTCTATGGTCTCTCTCATAAAGCATAGTTGTGTGAGTTAACCCTAGCCTGTAGAAACTTTGAGGTTTCACTTAACAAAAGACCATTAAGAAACATAACTTCTCCTTCTTTTCCATTGTAAGCTTCTGCTTCAATCCATCAGTTTGGCAGGAGAGTGAAATAAACCAAACTTACTATATATATGCATAAATACACACACACACACTTTTTTTCCCACTTCATGCTAGATTGGTCTTCCCAGCAAGCTGTTAAAAATATTCCAATGGAAGTAAATGTAGATATATGCAGTTTTTCAGGTTTTACATTAAACAAAATGAAGAAAAAATATTTTAGCGACCATAGTTTTTATCATGAGTCTGCTTATACCAAACAATGAATTTGAATTTAAGCATCATTTGGATGCCAGTCTAAAGCTCCCCAGTAAACTATTCCTCTTTCTCCTGTGTCAGAGTTGCAAATGCAGATATGTGCTTAAAAAGCCCTCTTATCAAGTTTTCTTATATGCCTGTTTTTTACATTTAAAAAGGCATTAAGACGATTATATATACCACACACAAATTAAGTTGAGTGAGAGCATTATGTTATATTAATCTATTAGATACTGTATTAATCTGAGTACAATCTGAGAGCATTAGTGAGAGATTTCAGTAAAAAGAGAGCATAGGATACTACCCTAGCTGTTTGTGAGACAAAGTAGCAGGCACACCTGACTGTGGAACAAAAAATATTTATTACATTTTGAACAAACCCTGATTTACTATAAACATTAACTGCTTATAAAGCTTTAAAAGGACAGGTTATTTAAAGTAATGAGACATATTAGGCTCCAGTTTACTTGCAGTGTAGGTGGTAATGTTTCAGTGTACTTGACATTTCCTATGCTTATTTTAGAAATGTTTCTATTTCTTCTTTGAATTAGAACAGTAATGGTGCAGATAGAGTAATTAGTAATCTGGACTGAATATCTAAATAAAGGACATACCAGTCTACAAGGAATCCTTACACTTAAAGCTTAGGGCCAAATTCTCATTTACACCTTTAGACTGCTCTGTTAGCCTAAAATTGCCTCAAAGTGAACACATATTACATTTGCACCCATATTAAGGACACTTTACACTGCCAGAGTGGTATAAAAAGGCCTTTCTATAAATAAGAATTAGACTCAAAGTATTTGCTTATCCAGTGTGTTAAGTCTTTAATGTATTTATGAGGTGTTCATACACTATGGTACACTATGGTAATGGGGACCAATCTAGGAAAGATAAACCAAAGGGAAAAATGTGAAAACCTCACATTGAAATGGGCCAAAGTTTGGGAGGCAAAGAGTGTTAGCCTTAAACAGAGCCCATCTAATCCCCTACAAATAATCTCCATATACTATGTCCCTGTTGTTTCCATATTTGTTCTTTTATGCAATGCCTATCACCACTGTAATTTAACGTGTGTGTGTATACGTACATATGTACGTACGTACACACCTGGGGAGAAAGGGCACTGGGCCAGCAATGGTATCATTACCCACAAAACCCAGGAGGATTTTTCTAGGCAAGATAATGCTGACCTTGATAGTATTATCTTATTCTCGGTACTGTTTGTGACACCACTCTCTGCCCCTACAGGGGATGAAGAGCTGTTTTAGGCAGAAGTGAGGAGCCAGGGGGAACAAGGTTAGAGTGCAGTTAGTGGGCAGCAGAGTCCCTGGGTCTCAATGTAGATGTGCCAGCCTTTTGCAGATTCTCCTGTGATCCATGAGCTTTCCCTGCAGATCTCAGGACATCCTCATGTTAGTAGGGCTATCTATAAAGCTCACCTCTCCATGGTGTGATGTGAAAGTAACTGCAAGATTTAATTTGCAGAGTATCCCAGTTCTGCTGTGGGTTTTCCAATATTTGGCCCTGAATACTCAGATCTATTGTTTACTACAAAAACCTTGACAAGGCTAATCATGGTGTTCATTTGGAAATGGTACTTTGAAAAATTACCAAATGAAGGATTTATGCTTTGCTTCTGAATACGTAGGAAGGAGTTTTCACAGCAATTTTTTTTCTACCAAACATTGAACTGTGACGTTTTATGGTCTCCTAAGTTACATTATTCAGTGCAGAAATAGCCACAGCTACCTGAAAGCTAAACGCCTTAGATCCCATAAGCACAATGGCATTGAATTTAGTAATAATAGTGAATAGAGTTGTTGATACAATGAAATCTATTACAATATGTCCAGGGAATACTGAGAGGCCACTTAAGATGAGGACAAGATTGTACAATGCCTGATGTAGGTGCTCTGCAATTTACTAGAATCAGTATAGTAAGATATATTGGATTTGTAATGATTTAATTTGCTTGATTGTGGCACAAGCAGCTGGAGGCTCAAGCAGATAATTACATTTCTAAGCCACCAAGTAATCCTTCTATGGGGGTTGTGTAATAGTCACTGATGACAGGAAGCCAGTTGGAAACCAACATGAGCTCATACCCACATCAGTTTTCTAGTCATACAAAGTTCAGTGAATGATTAGCAGTAGGGTGGTTAGGGGTTTCACTTCATTGAAAAGGTATCATGCTGTTATTGTCCGAAAGGGCTTACTAACATCTTGTCAAAGCAGGTAAGGATTATAAATTACATTGGTTATACTGGAAGGGGTGTGGTGGATAAAGGACCACAGGCCATTTTTCTGAAATCTTTCACCAGCATTACATGCAAGAAAGAATATTCTATGGTTTCATGGTTATTACAAGCTGGTGATGCAGTTGAAGCCATATCAAATAATTTTAAGAAGATGTAAATGGATATAAACAAACCATACTATGTACAATACAAGACAAAAATCTCTAGGAAATTATTAAAACTTGTTTGACAAACTAGATGTCTGTTGTAAATAATACTTTTCAGCAGTAGATCTCATAGCACTTTACAAGGGAGACCAGTATCATTACCTCTATTTTATAGACGGGGAAACTGAGGCACAGAGCAGCAACATGACCTGTCAAAGGTCACCCAGCAGGCCAGTGGCAGAGCCACTAATAGAACCCAGGTCTTCTGAGTAGCAATTCGCTACTCTATCCACTATGATACACTGCCCGTACATTAGTTATGATATGTCATTAACAGACAAAGAATGAGTAACTGCTTTATCAAAGCTATTCTAACAACATCACAGCTAACTCTTTGGCTATTTTAATCCCACAGGATTTAATAGGTTTGCCGATCTACTGTACTTATCTAGTGCTGCCGCATTTATCCACTGCTGCTTCCACATGCACTGTTAAGTATGCACTACTTACTAACACTATTTCTCTAAAGCTATCTTCCACTGAAATGCCTAACCTTGGTTCATAAATAGTGAAAGGGTGAGAAACAGTGTACTGAAGGATTTAATAGGGTTGTGAGCACTACGCTTTATAAGGCAAATCTATCATTGTGCTCGTGTCATAGCATCCCTAATCTTGTAGTAAATCTTAAAGCTGACAATAGCTGCAGTAAGTGGTGGAGCAGTTTAACTTTTTTTTTTTCCATCACCATCCCCAGACACTTAGGTTCCAACTGTGTCATAATGGAATATTTGCTAAAATGAAACTTAACTACCATAGCTGAAAACACCAAGAAAAGAACTAAGGCTACAATTATTACAGCTGATTTCAATTTTGGAACAAAATCTGGCTTTTTTCTAAAATGAAATGTTTCACAAACAATTGTTGACACTGTTTAAATGTTTCATTTTTGAGACAAATTGTGCCATTTCCCCCATTATTTTTAAAAGTATTGAAAACATTATTGAACTTAACCATTTTCAAAAACAAAAATTTAAGACAAAAAAATTACATATTTCAAAAATAAAAAGGATTGATTTCTAACACTTCAAAACAAAAAACTTCAAATTTTCATTTTTTTCGTAATAGGTTCTCATTTTCAATCAGCTCTAGTGTTTGCATTAAACACACTTTTCTTCCTTAGATGAGACAATTCACCTCTTGTAAGAGTAACCACAGGTTTATTGAAATTAGCAGGGTTAAATCCACTTGCGCAGCACTGAATTTTACCCATTAGGCATAATAAAATATAGTAGGAATAGAATGATATCAAGAATGTCACTAGTCAGGCAAATGGCTGTATTCTAAATGTCTCTGATTCAGTTCCTATCAGTTTTGACATACTGTACAAATGAAAAATCACATGATAGCAAAATCAATATTTTCACTAGAACCACCATGTTTCAACCAACTGATATTAAACATGTCCAAAACATGAATAAATAGCCTATAAAAAGGTCATTGAAGCAACAATCAGTAATAACCTCTGTCTCACACATACAACCATGATCAAGATCTCTCTGGCATCAGGCTGCCATTCTGAGTCCTAATCCACTGGACCCAAGTGCTTTAAACTTCCCTTTAGCTGAGCAGGCTCCAGCAGTGTCTGTGGCCTCTCTGTAACATTTCCAACCAAGTGTTCTGTCTGTTATCCCTTCACAGAAATGGGTAGTTCTGCTACCAGTGGCCACCAGGACCAGTACCGACCCCTCAGATTTCCCCACAGCTTAAGTACACCTTTTTCTGGAACTGCAACCATCTGGGTGCTCTGGGATAACCGTTTAGCTCTTCATTGAACAACAGATAGACACACAGGTAGATTTGCAAGGGATTGATTCTAAAGACAAATACTCTTGACTTAGATAGCACAAGGGAAACACAGATCTAGGCAAATGACAAATAGTAATACTCATTTCCCTGCATCAGTTTCCTCACCACTCTGGAGCATTTTCTGGAATTAGTACAGAGTCCTCTGGGGTGTCCAGGATCCTCTCTCTCTAGGTCAGCTAGCTCCCTTTTTCCTCAGCTGCTCACACAATTAAACAGGACCCCTCTGCTACAAAAGCATAGAATAGAAATGTGTGGTTGGAGAGGACCTCAAGAGGTCACCTAGATCATTCCCCCATGCGGAAGAAGGACCAAGTATACCATCCCTGATAGCTGTTGCCTCTTCCTATCTCTTCCTCTTTCCTGCCCAAACCTCCCTGTGTGTTTCTGTGAGTCTCTTCTGACTCATCCAGTCTCTGTAGTTTTCAAAGGCTAGCATCTACACTTCGGTTTGTTTGTTCTGCATCTGGGGATCTTCCACTCTCCAGACCCCCTTTCTGTAGACAGACTGGATCAAACTGTTTTTCCCAGGCTTCAGCCATTCCACTATCCTAAGCTGATCATTAACATATTAGAACTAAACAGTGTACCTTGTCTGACAAACTCCAGTGAATTTAAGGCTGACTCACTATGCACTGAGGCATTCCATGAGGCATCAATTTCACAACATCAGCCTGAATTCATAAGTTGTGTGCAGACAAATTTCCAAAATCATCACCAGCCCTATATGTAATGTAATAACGATGACTAATAAAAGTATGTAGTGTGAAAGAAATCAGACTGTCAACTTATTAGCTATTGTAACGGTCGCTTTAGAAAGTAAAACTTACTTCCAGGCAGTTCTGTGTCACGTACCAGAGAGATTTTGTAAGTGAATTAGACACAAAGCCCACTGAGATCAATGGAAGTTCTTCCATTCTGTTCGGTGGGTTTTGGCTCCTCCCCAGAGTGTCCTGCTAGGTATTTCTCCTGTAGTATATATTAGCCATTTTTAGAGATTTGGTAAAGTATAGTTAGACATTGCTGATTTTCCTCCAGAGTAATTGGAGGAATTATTTTCATGCATATGGAATTTATACTATTGCTTAAAAACTTATATTATTATAAAAGCCACAAGTAATCAGTTGAAAAGATGTTTTAATAGAAAATACTATCCCACTGTGTACATGAATGTGCGTATATATGTCCAGAGACACCATACCCTTTTCTAACAACCCACGGTCAATTCCTACGTCATCACCAAAAGCAAACCTACTCAAAGCCCAAACATCAAAATATTACTTAGGAAATTATAGCTTTCAATACGGTCTCAATCAAGGACTTCTTCTACAGAAGAAAACACTTGTGATATGTTTATATAAGTGTAATTCTTTGAAATAAGGATATATTGAGAAAATATAAACATTTTAAATGGCACTGTTTAGAAAAAGCACAAAATGTGTTATTATTTTAGTAAATTTATTTGTGAAAAGTGCTAGATAAGCAGTGCTGGAGATTAAATTCTCTACAATACAGACACAGCACAGGCATACTTTTACCCTGGCAAACTCCCTCCACACTCACTTGGAAAGAACATCTGTTAAAATAAAAGATCAGCCTCTGGCATCTGCTGAAACTGGCAACAAGGCTTCCAAAAACTGCTAACTGTGATGTGGACACTTTTCTGATAGAAACTGGACTATGGCAAACTGAATCAGTTTCCATCCTACCTCTCCAGTCACTGTATTACTAGGTAGCCCCTCATTTTCTTCTTACATACTTTCCACTCTCATCCAGTGTCTCTCAGGGCCCCTTCACTCCCTCCCTTCTCTTCTCACTTTTTTGTGGTATACGTGGGTGATCCCATCAACTCTCACTGATTCAGTTATCACCCCCTAAGCTGATGATACCCAAATCCACCTTAGCACTTCTGACCACTCTCATTCTATCTGGCCCTGCTTCTTTAACTGGGAAATATCTCTCAAATGTCCAGTCATCGATTTAAACTCAAAGTGAAAAGGAATTCAGGAACTCCTTATTTTTCCTCCCTCAAAAAAAAAAATCCTCCCTTTTCTCTGTCACTATCAACAACTTCACCATCTCTCATGACACCAAGGTTAACAACCGTAGAGTAATCTAAGAACACCCTTTTTCCTTTCCTCCACCACATCTAGGGCTTGTCTACATAAACAATTAGTTTGTGGCAAACTGGAGTGTGAATCTACCCTGGACTAGCCCGCCTCATATTAATTGTCCACGTGAACTCTTCTGCATTAACTTAGAGTTTCTCTAAAATTCAACCCTTCCTCTCCATTCCCACTACTCTGGTCCTGTTGACTCCTGTAACATCCTCTCACTGGCCTCCACAAATTTCACAGTATACCCTTCAAACTTATCTGCATCTTCTTTGTCTACTGCTTTTGCACATGTCAGCCTTCCTGAATGTTTGCACTGGCTTCCAGTTTACCCCAATATCATATTCAAACTCCTTATCCTCACCTATTGCACCCTGCCTATATATCATTTCTTTTCTATTCTGCTTCATGTGTCCTATGTTCTGCCACTTCCACTTGCATTAATGCTCCCTTTGGACAAAATATAGTTTTGGCATAAATAAGTGTGATTGCACTTGCTTATGCCAGGACTGAATTTGGCCCTGTGTCCCTTCTCCCACAATGGTTTCTGTACCTTTATCATCCTGCTCCCTGTTCATAAAAGTTTCTGTGACCGTACGCAACCATTATCTATCTATGGTGGGTGGGATTTTCAAAAGCACTATGAGATTTAAGAGCACAAGCCCCATTAACATGTACCATTTGTACTTGCTGAAGCACTTACACACTTCTGAGAATCCCACACAGCATTTCTAATGCAACTACTACTGTAGTACTCAAAAACCATGATATCATACAACCTCATTCTCTGCCTGAAAATCCCTCCAGAAAACTCACTTCTTTCAGAAAGCTTTTCCCCATTGTCCTCCACCCTGTCAGCGCTGGCATTACCATGTCCCAGACTGTGGGGGGCGACACTAGGACCCAGAGTGTAGAAAATTGTGTCTGCTGCTGGTGCATATGTATTCTCTCTGCTCTAGATGGACAGAGACGGTGGAGTGCTGTGCTGGAGGAAGGAGGGCATAAGCGACATAACAGGCAGGCAGGAGGAAAGGTGAGAGGGAATAACAGAAAGCAGCAGGAGCTGCAGGGACAGAGAGGAGGAGGAGGAGCCTCTTATGTACCTCTCTAGTACCCCCAGGAGCCTGGACTGACTGACACCAGCTTCTCAGGGAGCTTCCTGTTTCCTGCTGCTTCCATGAACCCACTGAGGAGAACAGGCAGTCAACTGAAGTAGTAGGAGCCAGTTAGGCCCTTAAGACGCTGATATCTTCCCACACTCAGGCCCTGCTACCAGCCTGCTTATTTGTCCCCTTCAACTGAGTGTTGAGAGCCGGCAGAGAACAGCAGTCATGAGTGAAAGAAGAAAACGCCCCTCTGGGGCAGCATTCAGAAAAACAAAGAAAGCAAAGGAAGCTTTTCTATCTAATCAGGAAGGAGCTCTCCTGAGATACACAAACACAAATGTTCACGATGAGCCTTCCGGCCTCAATGAGGATGTGAGTGGTGAGGAGATGCCTGATCTTCCAGTTAGTCAGAGTGCAGATGACCTGGCAGCTACTGCAGCATCCATATCTCCACCTCTGATGTAACCATGCACATTCCTGAAGAAAAGTGTAAATCAGATAAGAGTGTGGTTGAGGCGCAAGAAACAGCTGCTGCTGAGTTTAGTTCCTTAAGTCTAGATGATCCAGGACAGTGGGCCCACTTGAGCAGTAGCCTTAGGGACTTCCTTGTACTGCATGGGCCACAGCAAGTGAAAAACTCCATGTTCCCCAAAGACAATGAAATAGAAGTTTCCATCCAACACATTACTGGCGTGAAATCCCCAATGGTGACAAAGTGGAGAGGCAATGGCTTATGTACTCAAAAACCCAGAATGCTGCACACTGTTTTTGTTGCAAAGTCTTCTAGTCTATTGTTCCAGCCACACTGGATTCTACAGGAACAAAGGACTGGAAAAATCTGGCTAGAAATCTGGCATGCCATGAGAAGGCAGCAAATCACCAGAGAGCATTCCATAGGTGGAAAGAGCTTGAGATGAGACTAAGATTAAAGTCCACCAGAGATGATCAGCATCAAGAGAAGATTGCATCAGAGTCTCTTTACTGGCAAAATGTTCTGAAAAGGCTCATTGCAATTGTGAGGATGCTTGCAACCCAAAACCTAGCACTGCGTGGCGCTTCAGATCAGCTGTATGTGCCAAACAATGGAAACTTCCTTAAAATTGTGGAGCTGACATCTGAGTTTGATGCTGTACTCCAGGAGCATCTAAGAAGAGTCACCACCCAAGAAATGTACACACACCACTACCTTGGAAAAACAATTCAAAATGAGATCATACGGTTACTGGCAACCAAAGTTAAACAGAAGATTGTGGCAGATCGGAAGTCAGCAAGATATTACTCTGTTATTCTGGACTGCACACCTGACATCAGCCATACGGAACAAATGACTTTAATGGTGCGTTTTGTAACAACAACAACAGAACCTAGTGAAAATGTCCCTGCAATGGTGACTGTCAGAGAGCATTTTCTAGATTTCTTAACATTGATGATACTACAGGAGCTGGTATGACAAATGTGCTCCTTAAAAAGCTGGAAGATACAGCAATTGCGATAGCTGACATGAGAGGTCAGGGTTACAATAATGGTGCCAACATGAGAGGAAAGAACAGAGGAGTGCAGACACGGATCCCAGAATTAAACCCTCGAGCTTTTTTTGTCCCATGCAGTTCTCATTCATTGAACTTGGTGGTCAATGATGCAGCATCAGCTTCCAGTGAGGCTGCTGAATTTTTTAATGTAAGTCAAAGCATCTATGTATTTTTTTCTGCATCAACTCATCGATGGCAAATTTTGAAGCAACATCTAGGAACATCCTCTCTGACACTGAAACCACTGAGTGCCACACGATGGGAAAGTCAAGTGGAGGAGATAACGCCTATCAAACACCAAATTGGGAAGATAGATGATGCCATTGTTGCCATTATTTGGGATAATGCTATGACAGGAACTGTTTGTGGGAGAACAGTGCCAGAGGGAAATGGAATCACCAGAAACATAGATAACTGCAAATTTCTGTGTGGCTTAGTGTTGTGGCATGACATACTGTTGAAATAAATGTTGTAAGCAAGAGACTCAAAGCTGTAGCTCATGAAAGCTTATGCTCAAATAAATTTGTTAGTCTCTAAGGTGCCACAAGTACTCCTTTTTTTTTGTGAAAGTTAAGTGTTACTTAAAATTTTTGAACAAGGCATTTTAAGTTGTTAGTTCTCCTTTATTGGGGTAGGTAGCAGAGCAGTACCATGAGAGGAGAAGAACAGGAAGAAGGCAGAATTGAGACCTTTCAAAGTTTTGGCCCAAGCAAGGGGGAATGGGGGTGTCATTTGAGCTCCCCGCCTCAGTGGCCAAAATGTTGTGGCCCAGCCCTGTTGACCCTCATTCCAGACATAGTCCCAAACATTTAAAATTAATTTAAAACTAAATCCAAAGAATAATAAATTTAGGTCCATAGATAGATTTTTTTTACGTATATCAAGAATTAAAGGAATCCTAACAATGGCAGAGTCCATTACTAGATGGACATGTAGAATTCTATATTTGGAGAGAAACCTGTATTCATATCATATGATGATGATGAAATAGTTTCTGTTGGAATGGAAAGTAAGGATGATATTAAACAGCAGCTACTAAATTTAAACATTTTTAATTAGCAGGTCCAGATAACTTGCATCCAAGAGTTTTATAAAATCTGACCAAGGATCTCTCTGGACTGTTAATACTGATTTTCAGTAAGTTGTAATAAAGGAGAAGTTCCAGAGAACTGAAAGAAAGTTAATGATGTTCCAATGTTTTAAAAGGTAAATGGGATGACCCAGGTAAATACAACCCTGGTAGCCTGACATCGATTCCAGGAAAAAATCATGTAATGGCTGATAAGGGACTTGATTAATAAAAAATTAAAGGAGAGTAACATAATAATGCCAATCAACATCACTTTATGGAAAACAGATCTTGTCAAACTAATTTCATATCATTTTTTGATGATGAGATTACAAGTTTGGTTGATAAAGTTTATAGTGCTGATATAATATACTTAGACTTTTGTAAAGGCATTTGACTTAGTACCACCTGACATCTTGATTAATAAACTAGAATGACACAAATTTAACATGGCATACATTAAATGAATTAAAAACTAGTGAAATGATAGGTCTCAAAATGTAATTATAAAGAGGGATTCATTGTTGATAGGCTGTGTTTTTAGAGGGGGTCTCAGGATGATAGGTTCCTGGCCCTATTTAACATCTTTATCAATGACTTGGAGGAAAAAAACATAAAATAATCACAGATAAAATTTTCAGATAATGCAAAGATTCAGGGGGACCTGGTAAATACTGAAAAGGACAGGTCACTGATACACAGCAATCTGGATATCTTGGATAAGCTGACTGCAGGAAAACAGTATGTGTTTCAGTATGGCCAAATGTAAAGTTATACTTTTTCATACAAAGAATGCTGGCCATAAGTACAGGATGGAGGAGACTCTATCCTGGGAAGCAGGGACTCTGAAAAAAATTTGAAGGTCATGGTAGATAATCAGCTGAAAATGAGCTCCAAGTGTGATTCTGTGGCCAGAAGAGCCAATGTGATCCTTGGATATATAAGCAGGGGAATATCAACTAGGCATAGAAAGAGTAGGTTTCCTCAGTAACTAGCACTGGTACAACCACTGCTGGAAATCTGTGTCCATTCTGGTATCCACAATTCAACAAGGATGCTGATAAATTAGAGAGGGTTCAGAGATGAGTCACAAGGATGATTAAAGGGTTGGAAAACATGCCTTATAGTGAAAGATTCAAAGAGCTCAATCTATTCATCTTTTTTTTAAAAAAAAAAAAGATTTTTTTTTAAGTTACTCGCCTCTCAAAACTTGAACATCTAAAGCATTAAACTGTATACAAATTGCTTTAAACAACTACATGAATATTATATATTTATTATGCTGATTCTAAATTTGCATAAGGTAAAAATACTGTAATGAGCAATTTTTTAAATATATTTTTACAAATTTAAAATATAACCTGATCAGAAGACAATGTGGTTGATTAATTTACAGTTAAAAGTAACATATTTTATGGTGGATCCTTAGAGCATATTGTGTGAACCCATGATTCCAGTTCACTGTGAATTTATTACTGATCACATGTTTATGGTTAAACAAATCATGCTAGTAAGGTGTTTTTATTTGTCTCCCTTTACTTAGGTCTTACATTGAATTATTCTGTAGGTTCTTCAGGGCATGGATAGTAGAACAGATTCTTGACTGTATCCAAACTCTGCACAGATGCAGTGTGGGGGATTGCCGATACAGCGCCATTTACAGCTCTTTGAGCCTCACCTACACAGACCCAGCTCAAGTTTCAGCTGTGGGGTATAGCTCTAACTTACACATTTCGGGTCCTTATGCCCAAGAGGTATCAGGCTTAGTAGAGTGCTATTCTACCACACTCCCTCTCCACTCAGCCACCCCCTTCATCCTTTTCTACAGTGGGAGTGGGTAGGGCAGCTGTTACAGGAGGTGGCTGATCTGCATCTGCCAGGTTTCCATCAGTGGTGAGTTCCCCTGCATGAGGGGATCCTCCACTGGCCCTGTTTGGCCATTTTAAGTCAATTTGTGGACTTAGCAGACCAGAGAAACCAGCCCACTGTCAATTTATATGGTTGTACAATACCTAACACAGGCCCTTGACCTTGATTGGGCCCTTTGGATGTTACTGGAATACAGTAAATAAGTCCATGAGAAAGCACGGAAAAGAGGAAATCCCATACTGACAGCTATCACCATGCATCGGACCAAATGCCATGAAATCCCAGTAATGGTGAGCCAGAAGAATTTGAAATGTCGGCTGTATTGTACTAAGAGCAAAATAGGATTTCAAGAAAACTGGGCCTGAGCTACAAAACCACTACACCTAGCGGGGAGTAGCTAATACACAAATGGGTATTCGTAACACAGCCTGTAATCACACCCATAATGCCTTCATAACCATTAAAAGGGGTGAGCCCAATATCTGTCAGCATTTACTTATAGGATGGGGCAAACCATCTTTAAACAGGGTAACAGAAGAAGAGCTGCTAGAGTGGTATATAAAGTGAGTCACAAAAGGGAAAGAGACATGAACTCAGCAAAAACACTGCCTCGTGCAAAATATGTGAGCACCCATCCAGGTTACAGATTGGGGAGAAGTTTGCAAAGCCATCTATGGAGGCCTGTGTGCATAGTTTTTAATAATTTTAATCCTTCATGCAGCACTGAATATCTCAGCCTAGATGGTAAAAGTTAGGCTTCTAAGTCTTTATCTAGATTCCTAAGTAAGTGACCTGATTCTCAAAAGTGCTGAGCACTCAGCTGTTTTCACTGAAGTGCTCAGGATTTTTGAACATCACATCACTTCATTAGATCCCTAGATATGGATTTAGGAACCTAACCTTAGGCCCCTATTTTTTAAAATCTTGGCCTAAACCAGTGGTCCCCAAACTTTTTAAGCCACACCCACCCTTGCCCCTAATATAATCTGTCTGTGCACTCCTCCAGCAGCTGTGGTTGGGAGCCATGGCCAGGAGTGGGGCCGGGGGCTGAGGCCAGGACTTGAGCCAGGGCCAGGAGCTTAGGCTGGGGGCAGGACCGAAGGGGAGCTGGGGGAAGAGTGGAGCTGGGTGGCACTTCCCCACCCTCCCGCCCCCCAAGAGTTGGCCTGGATCCCTCCACACACCCCTGAACATTCCTCTGTGCCCCCCTAGGATGGGGATTGCCCTACAGTTTGGGGACTACTGGCCTTAAAGGTCACACAAGGTGGGGTTTTGAAAACACCTAAGTGGATTAGAAGCACAATTCTTACTGAATTTCAATGGGACTTGTATTCCTAAATCACTTAGGTGTTTTTCAATATCCTGTGAAATATGTCCTGTCTGGCTTTCATTTGTAAAAAGATATGCAAGTGTCACTGGAACTTATCTAATAATTTTTATTTGATGGATTTCGTTATATTTTAAAACTCAATATATTTGTACTTTTAATTGTTCACACCGTAGCTGGGACAGTGGCCTGTAGGCTTGACCCCATCCAGTATGGGTTTGAGAATTGCTGGCAAATCATAGGTTGTAATAGCTGTTCACATGTGAGTCCATATCCCTTTACAGCATGTCAGATCCTGTTTGGCAGGCACACACATAGTGATTTCAAAATGTAAGTGTGATACTGTGCACAATAATCCTGAGTGCAGAACCATCAGGTGAGAAACTGTAGCAGCACAACTGTAATCCACTGAGTCCTCAGTAAATTCAATGACAATCCTAACCCTTTAACACTTGCCCTGTGCTTGGGGCTCAGGGAACACATATTCCTATTCTGTGTGGAGATTATTTAAATTAAGAGCCAAGATAAAGATGACATTCTTATAAACTAGGAAAATGTGGTCTAGGCTGAATTACTTTAAGGTGGGTGCATAACTAGTTGAAAGACCAAACTCAAATAGTAGTTATCAATGGTGTTCTGTCAGACTGGGAGGGTGTATCTAGTGGGGTCCTGCCAGGATCAGTGCTATTCAATATGTTCATTAATGAC
The DNA here is from genome assembly GCF_965152275.1 of Natator depressus. NCBI lineage: Eukaryota > Metazoa > Chordata > Testudines > Cheloniidae > Natator > Natator depressus. The sequence goes on along the minus strand of NC_134235.1, from coordinate 68,899,817 downwards.
TTAGACTGGGGATTGGCAAGTCACCCATCAGGAAATCCGCTGGTGGGCTGGCATGGTTTAATTGCAGCGTCCGCCGGTTCAGCCGATCGCAGCTCCCACTGGCCGCGGTTCGCCGTTCCAGGCCAATGGGGGCTGTGGGAAGCAGCGCGGGCTGAGGGATGTGCTGGCCGCCACTTCCTGCAGTCCCCATTGGCCTGGAACTGTGAACCGAGGCCAGTGGGAGCTGCAATTGGCCGAACCTGCGGACTCTGCAGGTAAACAAACCGTCCCGGCCCACGAGCGGATTTCTCTGATGGGCCGCTTGCCAAAGGTTGCTGATCCCTTACTTAAATAATGAAGTGTAGAGAATGCTTAAAAAATTTGCAGATGATACCAAACTAGACGGAATTGCAGGGATTTTGGAGGACAGGATTAGAAATCAAAAGATCTTGACAAATTTTGGAGAATTAGTCAGAAGTCAATGCAGACAAGTGCAAAGAACTTACTTAGTAAGGAAAAATCTGATGCACTACTACAAACTGAGGAATAACTGGTTGTAATATCACTGAAAAGGATCAGGGGTTTTGGTGGACCACAAACTGAATGTGAGTCAACAAGATGATGCAATTGTGAGAAAGGGTAGTATCATTTTGGGCTGTATTAACAGGACTGTTGTATTTAACACACAGGAGGTAATTGTCCCACTCTACTTGGTTCTGGTGAGGCCTCATCTGGAGTACTGTATCCAATTCTGAGTGCCACACTTTAGGAAAGATGTGGACAAATTGAAAAAAAGAGTCCAGAGGAAAAATTGATAAGAGCTTTAGAAAACTTGAACTATGATGAAAAATTTAAAAAACTGGGCATGTTTGAGGCGGACCTGAAAACAGTCTTCAAATATGTTAAGGTTGTTATAAAGAGGACTGGGATCAGTTGTTCTCCATGTCCACTGAAGGTAGGACAAGATATAATGGGCTTAATCTGCATCAAGGGAGATTTAGGTTAGATATTAGGAAAAACCTTCTAGCTATAAAAGGGTAGTTAAACTCTAGAATAGGCTTCCAAAGGAGGTTGTAGAATCCCCATCAGTTAAGGATTTTAAGAACAGATTGGACAAAAACCTATCATGGATGGTCTATGTTTACTTGATCCTGCCTCAGCACAGGGGGCTGGACTTGATGACTTCTCAAGGTCCCTTCTAGCCCTACATTTCTATGATTTGATGTCAGTAGTAATACAAAGTAACATTGCATCTGGTAGGAAAGGGTGGGTCTAAAATGGCTCCTGAACAGGTGGAGGGGACAGACTGAGATCACAGAGGTTCGTTCCAGGGAGGGGAGTTGGGACAGGGAAACAGGGTGTCAGATAAAGGAACAAAATGAAATAAAACAAAACTGCATGTTCAATAGGACAAATGTTAAACACTGGATCAGAAAAAAAAAGATAACTAATATAAGCTCTCACAGAGAAGATCCTAAGGGAAATGTTTATTTATTTTTTATTTCTGAGGGCAAAATAATAGTACAATTAAATAATAAAAATGTCATCCTTTCTCTCCACCCAAAATGTACTGAATGCATTAACAGAAACCTGTTTCACATCTCTTATTGTTCATTTAGGGCTCAGTGCTAAACTTAGTACCAGCGTAGATAAAGAATATGACTGTTAGCCCCATTGAACTCAATAGGAATACTCAGGGTTGTAAGTGTTATGCTTCATATTATTCATTTGCCAGACCGGACCCTCTGCCAACGCCTGTAAAGTTTAAAATGGAAATTAGCCTTAAGGATCAATATGTGAAGCAGACTGTCATAAAACTGAGGGCAAATTAGGCCTGAATTATAGCACCAAACAAATAAAAACTGTAACTGAAAGGCTCTGTATTAATAGCACTGATACAGGTTGAATTTGGTCTGCCATCACATTGTTCATCCAAGCCATCTGCTTGGGTGTTCTACCCCTTCCTCTACCCTTTGTCTGTCTTGCCTATTTCATGTGTAAGCTCTTCAGGGCAAGAACCACCCTCTATCTGTTGTTTGTACAGTACCTAGCACAACGGAGCGCCATTCTTGGTTGGCTCTTAGGCACTACCATAATAAACATGATATTATTAGATTCCCCTCAAAACAGAAGAAAACACAAAGAGCTAGTTGAATTGCAAAGCACATGGTATAACCCTGTGCTAAATATAATCTTCCTTCCAAAATAACTATACAAAATACACATTAGCCATTATAAAATAATAGCGAACTGTGAACTAACTGAAATCTGATAATCATACAAACACTGTCCAGAAATTCTGCTGAAATAGCTCTTGATAATTACTTCAACAAGAAGATAATCAGAAGAGCTAAACATGCTATGGTTTGTTTACTCCATAAGAATTAATTTGTTGTCTATTAGCTACTAGATTTTGAATACACACACAATTATAATTTTGCTTACCTATCAATTTATTTCCTTCAAAACAGCAAAACTACTAATCCTTAATCATGGATTAAGTGGCTGGAAGCAGCTCACAGAAGGACTTGCTCACCAACCTTCCAATAAAAATGATTGACTCACAAATTGTAGATTTGGAACCACAAGATTAACTAAAAGAAAAGGAGTACTTGTGGCACCTTAGAGACTAACAAATTTATTTGAGCATAAGCTTTTGTGAGCTACAGCTCACTTCATCGGATGCATTCATGAAGTGAGCTGTAGCTCACGAAAGCTTATGCTCAAATAAATTTGTTAGTCTCTAAGGTGCCACAAGTACTCCTTTTCTTTTTGCGAATACAGACTAACACGGCTGCTACTCTGAAACCTAAGATTAACTAAGGAAGTCAAATAAAAATACTTGACTTCTTAACTTAATAAAGTAGAATTACTTATAAAGTGGCTCCATCTGTTACTTTAGCTGATCTTTAGGGGTTGTTCTGTCTGGTGGACATGTTATTCTGGAGAATGGAAAATTTCGATTAACTGTTATTTCCTTTTCTCCCAATATCCAGAAATCTTTACTTTCACACTATAAGTAGGAAAAGGTTATTTCAAAATTGAAAATAATAATTAATAATAATTAATAGAAGGCATAGGCACTGCCTGGAATATCCCATGTGCGTCATGACAGAACATACTTTTTAATTTCCTATTATTTTTATAATAATTAGCAAGTTTCTATTCTTCATCAGCCTCAGTTCTGTTCTCCATTACATCATTTAAAATCTGAAGTTGTCTGTTGAATTTACACTGGTGTAACTGAGAACAGAACCTGGCTTTGTGGCCTAATATCCTGGAAAAAAATCAACTAATATCTTTTAAAATAATGTCCTGCCATAACAAAGGCAAAATTTGACCTATCTAGCTGTTGTGAATTTAGATGACTCTTTCCTCTACAAAAAGCGAGAATAGTGAATACATATGGTCTTTTAATTTTTAGGACTACTTTAGCATGTAGGATACACCAAAGCTGTCCTGTTTTGAAGAAAGTATTTGGATAAAAGGCAGCTAAGAAATTCTCATGAAATTAATGAAATGTTTATGTTTACCCCAACATTTAATTAGAAGATAACCTGAGGACCACCTTATCTTTGTGGAAAATACTGCTTTAATTTTCAGATGAAAAGGCTGAATTGAAAACTCATGTACTCAGAGTAATGATGATTAGAAAGCCACAGTTCCATATAGGGAAGGGAGAAAATTTCAATCATGGTTCAAAAAGGAGGGACCCATAAAAACTTTTCAAAGCAAAAAATACGCTTCTTAATATGACGAGTTGTCAGGCTTATAGAGGCTCAAAATTTAACTCCATTAGCGATAATGCTATTCAAAGGAACAACATGTCTTTTTAGTCACATTCTAGAAGAAATCCTAGCAGAAGATTGTCTTTTGGTTGCTAGACATTACTTTGTCTGAATACCCCTCTGGGGAATAGATGCTCACTTTCGTTAATCAAAATTACAAGTGTAACTTGGAAGGATCTGGGCAATGGATGTTCCTGTGACTTGGGTTCTGAGTGGAGAGAGAGAGACAGTGATGATGAAGCTGACATCTTCACTGGATCTGGAAATAATGGTCTCCATGCACAATATGAGATGATTTAGTATAATCTAAGACCTCTTTTTCCAAATCTATTGAATGGCTCCTAGCAGAAAAGGGAAAGGAAGGACACATAAAATAGGTGTTTCTCCTACTGTTCCATAGCTCCATGTACCTTTTGTTTTTGAAAGAAGAAACAAAAAGGGGTACTGAATTGTCATTTGACACAAAATGATCATTTTCAAAAATGAACATAAGAGTGATGATCCAAATAAGGAGTTCTGCCTGAGTCCTGAGCTGATTGAACCAGCCTTCTGACTGAGAAATCCCTTTATCAGTCCAGTTCAATAGACACTTTATGACCATCTGAAACAAAAGTTGTCACCATGCCATTGACATAAATGAAAAGAGTTGATGAACTAAGTCCAGTTCCAAGTAGATGGGTGGCCACCTCAAAAACCTCAGCCATAAAAATAGGTGCTAATTGGCACCCTTGCTGTCTATTGTGTCAGTAAATCCAGAAGCTGAATAAGCATGAAAATTTCTAAACTCTAGAGAAGCTCTCTCTAGGTCAGGGAGGAAGCTTACTCGGTGGTTAACCATGTTGGACCTGTTCTATGGATAACTGGAGGTCTGTAGTTGCCAAGGTTATCAGTTCTGCATTCTTCACAAGCACCACATTCTCTAAAACTAAGTCTTTAAAGAGAAAGAAACCATGCTGTGTGAACTGCACTCAAAAGTATTTCTCTGTCTATCAGAAAAGATTCTAAAAAATAGAAATTTATATGGGTAATGAAGAGTCACCGTTACATTAGCTATGATATAAATATTGTATATGCCTATAACTTTTATATTTTAATGCATAAGAAACTTCCTCTATGGTAGGTATTGTATAATTATGTCTTCCTTTAAAGCATCTGATATTAGCAACTGTTAGTGACAGGATACAGAATTTGATGGCCCACTAGTCTTTTCCAGTATGTCAATACCTGTGTTCCCTGCTATCACCCTTCTTGTCAGCCCATGAATCTGTGGGGATATTGTCTGAACATGTTTTCTAGTAGACTTTTTCATAACTACCAGGGTTAGTCTGGCTGCTCTCAGCGCTAAAAAGTTTATCCTTCTTTTGCATCTATCATGCTTTTTTTAAAAGAATTTTTTTTTAAATAGCACTCCCCAGCCTGAGGATTTCTATCCATAGACGAGGGGGTGAAATTATTCTGTCCTTCTACCATCCAGTCATGAGCATAAATTACTTATGATGGAACTTGGTCAAGCATCCTGCATGTTGCCTTGAAAAGGGGACCAGTGAAAAATCAGACATATTTTCAATTGTCTCACATGTAGTCCAAGCCAGGATAGTGATAGATCATGCATCCTGAGCACCTCTCTTTTCAGTAAACTGGTGGTCTAAGCACTGGAGGAAACACTGGCAGGTTCATTAAGGATACTCTCCTTTCTGGGACTGTATTCACTAATTGCATCTTCCTGCCCCTTTGAAATGTAGAAGTCGAGAACTATGTATAGAAGAGGCATAAGTACAATACTGAAGGGCCAAACTTTATTTGTTTTTGCCATGTCAACTTTTCTAATGTGTCTTTTCCTCAACATCATCAGGAGGAAATAGCAGTGAGCCTGATGGAAAACGCCAGTGGGCTACAGCTGGGATACATTCACGCTTTAATCTACTTTTTGTAAATCTTATAATGCTACCTTCATACAAAAATACCACTATTGTAGAATGTACATAGCCTAACCATTCATAGACAAAAGACTGTGTGGTACACTTATCTATTAAAGAATGCTGCTAACTATTCACTGTAACTCAGTGTATTGGCATCATCAGTGGATACAAGATGTTATTATCACAATAAGACCTTAGTACCTGATCTGTGTTGTGCACAGTTGTGTTGATCACAATTGACTTTTATGCCCAAACCCACAATTCATTCCCCTGCCATACTTCATTGTTTAATGGTACCAACGTTTCTGACCTACTCTGAGCTTCTTCACACAAAAAGAAGAAAACTTAAAATGCATATCCCCCACGCAGACTCATGAAAGTGGCTAACATTTAATTAATATCTGGACCAAATGGTGCTGTCAGTGTCAATAAAACTGAAGACATCTTGAATTAATAAATCCAGAGCTAAATGGAACACCAGTTATTTTCTCTGTGCTTAATTCTAGGAAGAACACAACTGCCAGCGCAGAATGTGGGTAGGAATTCGTTTGCCTGCGAATTGTTTCTGTGCTGACCCAAGGAGAGAACAAGTCAGTGTAAATGTGAAAAGCGAAGGGCTTGATTTAAAACAACTACTCAGTAGTTTTGTTTTTGCAAAAAGGTATGAAGCTCGATTTTTGCAGCCAAAGTGACAATCACATGGCACCAGTAAACTCGATTGCCCCCTCACACCTCCGGATAAGGACCGCATGGTTTGGTAAGTTTGGTGTAACTTTATCCTCTCCCCTAGACACACACACACCCCGAGACAAGCTGTACTCCTAGTTTGGGGAATGGAGCCAAAGCGGAGGCGGCAGGATAACAAATCGCTTCCTATATTTGTTTGCTAGCTGTCTTTGCGTCTGCCCCGGGAGGGACGCAAAGGCAGAAACAAATCCAGGGGCTGCCGAGAGTAGAGCCGCCTGGAAACGAGGGCGATTGATAAAGAAGCCCCTGTTCTGCAAGAGCCTCCGGTGCTGCCGCGGCTCACCCCCGCCCCCAGCGGCTCTCCCTACCCCGGCGCTTTCCGCTGCTGCAGCCCGTCATCTGACCTCCTGCGCTCTGCCTGCGGGTGTGTAAGGGAGAGGGACAGCGGCTCACGGGTAAACGCAGGCTCTTAGCCTCGGGAGACCTGCAGCACTTAAAGGCTAACAAGGCACCCGAGGACCTGAAAGCGAGTGGGAATCGCCTCGGTAGAAACTTTTAAGGACAGGGTGGGGAAAGTTATGCAGCTCATACGGGCAGCAGCATCCAATCCCGCGGCATCGGGCCACGCGCTCGGCTCCAGTCAAAACATCCCTGCGGTGCTCCTGCCCCTGCCTGCACCGAAAGTTTGCAGCTTTCGCGCCGCGGTGGCTGCAACGGGAGCCGAGCAGCAGCGACAAGGACACTGGGGCAAAGGGGGAAGGAAGAGGAGAAGCAAATTTCTGGAAGCTCGTGAAAGCGGCAGATCTCAGACCAGCCAGGATGACAGTCAGCTTGGCTCCTGCTGGCTCTAAAGCCATCAGCACGTCCCGCTCCCGCAGATAGAAGGGCAGGGTCGAAATACAGATCCCCACGGAGCACAAGACAACACGCGTGATTGCCCTCGGGGGAGCAGGGGAGACGCGCCCTTCCTTCCAACTTAGGTCTGACAAGTACCGCAGCTGCTGAGGACAAATTCCCTCCGCCAAGCCAGGGATGGGGAGAGAGGCTGAGCGGTTAGTGACTGAAACCCGTCCCCCGCCTGCTGGGATCCGGGGTGCGGAGGGGAAAGGAGGGGGGGAAAGGGACGCTGCTCTTACCTACGTGCCTGGAGCTGGTGAAGAGCCGGGGCACCTGCCCCCCTGCTCGCTCCCTGGAGGCGGAGGAGGAGGAGGTCACCCGGGGGTCTTGGTCCACAGCTGCGGAGTAGAGGGCGCTGCCGCTGTAGCGCCGGGAGATCACCCTGTCCCCCCTTGGAGGGGGGTGGAGCGGGTGGCTCTGGCCGTCCCCGATAGCTTGCAAGAGGAGATTGAGCAGAGTCCTCCTGTCCCCTCCTGGCGCCTCCAGGTCCCTGCTGCTGCCCTCGACCCCCGGCGGCGCAGGGGCTGAAGTGAGCAGCAGGAAGAAGATGGCAGGCAGAGCGTGACATCTCTTTGCCCCTCGCATCTCTCTGGCTCCTGGGAGAAGAGAGAGCAGAGCACGGTTAGCTCCTGGCCATGCCCGCACCCAGCCCTCTCCTCATGCTGGGGCCGGCTCCTGTCCCACTGGGTGGGGAAAGCGAGCGAATCCAATGGGGCTGACTGAGCCGGCTGCAGGGCGCGGGGGAAGAAGAGCGCTGCTGGGACCAGGCTGGCTGGAGCGCAGTGGAGGCGCGTGTCACTGGGCGCGCAGGGGAGCCGGCTGGGCGCAAGGGCGCTGGGCTCAGCGCACCCCTCTCCTCTCGCGCCCCTATCTCCAAGTGCGCGCTGCCGGGCTGGGGACCTTGCTAGTGCCAGTCCCGCTGCGCTCGGGGCGGTGGGGGGCGGCGGGGGAGGAGGAGGGGTCTCCGGATTGCCTGGCCCCGCCACACTTCCCCGCCCACCGCGCCAAGCGCTGCAGTATCATCTCAGACCCCAGATCCCTTTAGGACACATTTATAGACACGGATTAGGACAAGGGTATTAACCAAGCAACACATATTACAATCCAGGGCTTTATTGGGGGATTTGCTTGGCTTTCTTCTCCCAGTGTGATCACTCTTGAGGCTTTAGTCATTCAGCGGAATCACAGCCAGTTTTAACTTTCAGCTGGACACAAATAACCGAGACAGAGACGTTTCTTTTAATGGGCAAGGAGGGAGAAATCTTCCCAGGACTTGTAAACCATAGAACTAGAAATCTCCACACTACTCTGGCATTGCCCTAGAGTCTCATACTGATATTCATTATATAAAATACCCTCTCTCGGTCTCTCCCCTTAGAATGACTGTTTCCCCCCGTTCTGGTTAAGGGCTTGCCTTTCATCTCTGGTTTCAGAGTAGCAACCGTGTTAGTCTGTATCCGTACAAAGAAAAGGAGGACTTGTGGCACCTTAGAGACTAACAAATTTATTAGAGCATAAGCTTTCGTGAGATGCATCCGATGAAGTGAGCTGTAGCTCAGGAAAGCTTATGATCTAATAAATTTGTTAGTCTCTAAGGTGTCACAAGTACTCCTTTTCTTTCATCTCTGGGAATCCACTAGGCACTTTCATTGACCAAACTCCTGGCATTCGGGGGGGGGGGGGGGGTAAGGGAGTAAGGGACTTGGCTAGGTGACTGGTAAGAGAATTTAGGCTCTTTATTGTTCCATGTAGCCCGTGTTCTGATACGAATACATTTTAAAAGTCCAAACCTCTAATATGCTTTACTATATCAAGGTGAGAGCTCAACGCCCTCCACGCGAGCACATTACACACGTGTGGATACTACAGCCAAGATACTTCCATAAGTATTTTAGGAAAACGGATGCTGGGGTGTTTCATTATTTTGGACCGGAGACAAATATGAAAGGCTGTTTAAAAGGCAAACACAATAACGACGGGCTGAGACTCCTAGCAGAGAGCTTAATACATTTAAGTAAGCTACTCTAAATATAGCAAACAATTAGGATTATGAAAGGGGGGGATAATTCAGTTATTTACAAACCGATTTATATTTGCATCGCTTCCAACTCCCTTTTGCCAAAAGAGTTAAAAAGATCTCGCAGCAAGCGAACTGCCTCCAAAATGGTTCAGGTTTCCAGCCCTCCCCCGGCAGCTATTGCATATGACTAGCTCTGGGAATGAATTAGGAACAGATTTAGCCTTTCATTCACTGATGCGGCGAGCGGATCCTGATTATTCTAAGTGGTGACAATACCCGTGGAATAATTAAAGAAATCGGTAAACCCCAGCCACCACATCTTGATTACAAAGAGAATTGCAGCAGCCCGGCAAAATGTGTCTCTCGCTAAACAGAGAACAAGGGGGAGCGCTTACCTTGAAGTAGAATCAAATTTTGCTCAATTCTGGTATCTCTAAGTTGCTAAGAGACTTTCCTTCCTCTTCCTCCAAGTGCAGACTTACTTCTTTGGTTAGGGAGTGAATGGGGAGCGATCGGTTCGAAACCCAAAACAGCAGGATGCGCCTTTAGCAGCCATTCACCTGTCTTATATAGTTCACTGTCGGCGTATTCATTTGAGTACTATCGACTGTAGGTGGGTGGCAGTCAATGAAGACCTCTTTGGTAATCATTCTTCTGCTCAGCGAAAGTGTTTCTGACAAACTTCCTCCTCCCTTTTCGTCCCCCAGTGGATAGAAATTGAAAACCATCAGTTGAAGTGGCTCGGATCTATTTGTGAAACTAGATTTTTCTGTGGATTAGGAAATGCTTGCTAATAAACCTACACGTATAAGAGAGGAGAACACTTTTGAACGTAGTGGAATTCCCTTGTACAACTATTAATACATCGGGAGAAAGTAAAATTAATTGAACTCATATTGTTGAATGGAGAGGAAAAAGAAGCCATCAGAAAAGAACGGTGTGTATAAATTGCACACACCCAGGTTTGTCATGGTTGAAAGTGGTTATATTTTGAGGGCAGATAGGGAGAGAGAATTTCTAAGGAACCGATAAACTAAAGCACATTAAAAGTTAATACTTTTCTTTAAAAAATAATTTCCAAACATTGGAGACAAAAAATAAAATGGCAAAATAGTTACCACTCCCTTAGCAAAATCATTAATTCCAAAATGTATGTAAATATGCCTTGAAGGTTCATCAAGATGGAAAGGAAGCTTTGAAATCATTGGGAATTGGACCTCTGCACTGGAAGAACAGTCAGGCACAGAAGGTACTGCAGTAAATTGAAAAGCAGCACATTTAAAAATGATAGGAGAAAATATTTCTTCACAGCAGCACAGAATTAGCCCATGGAGCCCTTTGCCACAAGTTACCTGAGGCCAAAGTTTAACAGGATTCAAAAAAGAATTGGACATTTATATGGAGTAACAAAAGTTGTAAGAGTAAGGGGGTTTTTTAAGCAAGAGTTTTGGAGGCGATATAAATCTTCATGCTTAAACATATAAGCCAAACTTTAACTACTAGAGGAGCTAGGAAGAAACTTTCCCTTGGTCAGTGGCAATCACTATGATTCTAAATTAATCTTCCCAGTCTCAGATCTCAAAACCATAGTAAGGAGCAGGCATTTTTCAAGCTTCCCTAATCAGCTCTGCAAATGCAGCTGAATCTTGATCTGTAACATCTTATGGATCCTGATCTGGACTCCTGAGCTTCTCTTGAGCAAAAACTACTACTCATGCCATCCAAATTCTGAGGTGGTTCTGGGAAGTGAATGTCTGCTAGGAATTAGTATAAAACCAGCAAATTTGGTTGTAGGTAGCCGTAACCTATTCCTTGACATGGGTGGCCAATAATTTATAGTTATATACTGTGAAGCTCTGTGTCACACTTTCATTTTATCTGATTGCCATTCATTGAATACCTTGTGGACCACCCAACTTCTTCCTTTCTCTTTTATGCTTGCTGCCAGTTCTTTCTCTCTTTCCAATGACCTGCACCCTATCTTTTTTGGATTAACAATATACTGGTATCCCCACCTAAAAAAACAATAAAGACTTTCAAATAAATAAATAAATATAAAAAGAACAACCCAGGTTGCCAGAGGTGAAAGCTCTATGCACTATCCCATCTTTTACATTTTTTTAATGTATTCCTCTTCTGTTTTCAAGAGAGTAAATAAGAAACCAAGGGAGTAAAGAGAGTAAGCATAACAGACAGTAGGGCTGATCTATCTTCCATTAAAGTCACTGCAAAGATTCTCATTGACTGCAATGGGAGTTGGATCAAGACTAAAATAATGACAAGAACTAATTAGGGCAACATGCATCCTGAATCTCTACTTTTAAGTAGCTTTTCCTATTTTGTTATAAAAAAAGTACCCAAGAGCCTCAGAGACTATGATTTGTTTTAACGATTTATTTTCTGCTATTGTGCAAAGCCTTACCTCTGCTTATGTTGTTTGGGTATGTGCATTCTTCATAAAGTATTTCAAAGAAGGAGACATGGGCAGCAACTGGGGGGAGAAGACTGCTTTACTAATCCCAGGCAATTTTGATAGGTTGAAAACCTATTCTCAGGCCAGGACTGCAGCAGGGCTATCTAGCAGTGGCCATGAAGAGCCCCCACATCAGTATTCTTGGAAAGAATCCCAGTGTGATTTTTATAGCAAAGTACTTGGAAGACAGCAAAGAGAGTAATCCTTAATTCTATCATTTGACACAGCCCCTTATTTAGGACACATGTAAAGAACATGACCACAATAGCCATAAATTGTTTGAGATATTTACGTGCTAGCCGAACTATAAACCACTGGTTTAGTTATTGCATTGATTAGTGGTACTTTCTTTTGCTTCTCTGATATCCCTCAGTAGCAAGTCTGTGTTTAGCTGGGCAGAAATTAAAGTCATACTGACAAAATCATTTGGGCTCAGTGAGACACTCTTGAATTTTCACCTTATCCTCAGTCAACACAGCTCAATTGCAAGTGGGTGACCTGCTTGCAAGTGTTGCTTTAGTGATGAGGTTTTACCACAGATTCTAGGTACTAAAATACACAAATTACCCAAGTTTACCCGAAAATTATCCGTATAACTGAAAGCAGATAAAGTGAAGATTCAAAGGATAGGTGCCTGACTGAGTCAAAGTGAATCTGTTAGCATGTCTTTCATGTCGACCCGGCTACACAAGAAAACCCAGAAGGTGAAATCCGCTCCTATTGAAGTCAATGGGAGTTTTAACTTATAATCATCAATTTTACGTTACTCAGTACATTTGCAGGTGGTTGAGGTGGATGCCGCAGCCTGTTCCAGAATCATCCATGATAAAAGCTATCATCAGGGAAGTGACTGAAAACGTTACCCCTTTCCACACATTCGAGGGGTCTATCCACCAAATGAGCGCTCACCGGACCTGAGGCAGGACCGTGTTCATGAGCCATCTGGATGAGGAGGCCAAAGTTGTAAGGACCACAGTGAAGTTTGGCAAGGTGCACACTGACATGTAGCCTATGAACTCCAGACACATAGTGACTGTCATAGTCTATTTCATCTGTGAATTGTTTATGACAGACTGAAGAGACCAGAACGTGTCTGCTGGCAGGTAACCACTTGCTGCTCTGAAGCTGACTAAAGCTCCTATTAACTCTACTGTGTGTGATGGTATGAGAGACAATTTACTGTAGTTCACAAGCAATCCTGGTTGAGAGAACAGAGAAAGGTCACAATTTAAGGTTGTCTCAAGCTCCTGCTGGGACCTGCTACTAATCAGCCAGTAGGGGTAAATGTGGATTTCCTGTTTTCATTAATGTGTTGCCACTACTTCCAGGCACTTGGTAAACACTCTTGGTGCCATGGAGAATCAGAAGGGTAGAACCCTGTATTAATAATAGGCCCCACCGTGAATCTTAGATACTTCTTGTGGCCTGGGTGGATGGTGATATGGAAGTAAACATCCTACGAATTAAAAGCTACACACCAGTCTTGAGCTTGGAGAGACTCTCAGTAGTGCCACGGTAGCATACCTTGTGCATATGGAAGGTTCGCTGGTTCTTGGCTAGACAAATGCGAGTCTTGACTAACCAGTGGCAGCTGGGTCCTATAGGAGAATTCTGTATGTCTCTTGGTGTTGCTGATTGCAGACCTTGGGAGGAGAAGGTTCTTTGTTCAGTGATGGGGAGAACGTATTTCTTTACAGACATCACCCATGTTTAAAGTGTCAAAGTCAGTATCAGAGTCAGTACTGATGTTGGTAGATTTTTCAGCACCAGTGAAGGACCTTGTTCAGTCTGAGTCTCATGCCCCAATGGGATCGATACAGAGAGGAACACACCATTAAGTCTGTTGCATTAATATCATGCAGAGTTTGTAGGATTTCTCTCCAGAGGCTTTGCTGTGACTGTCCTCATGGGAGGACACTGAGCTCTTTCTTGAATTTCTGCCTTGGTGCGTGGAGCAACTCCTTTTGGTGCTCTACTTCATTGCTGGAGGTGTTGCTGCAGGCTTCAACGTTTAAGCTGACTTTAGTGCCACTACCAATATCTATTCCAGATCTTTCCTCAGTGCTGTCTTCTCCATGGTGATCTTAGATGTCACCCTCCCCCCTTCTTGATAGTATCCTTGAAGATGCTGGCTTGTCCACCAGGAGGATTCTGGAGCTTGTTTCCACAGGGTCTGATGAGATCTGCCTGGACTGTTCCAGAGAGTGGAGTCTCTGCCTCTCATATCAAGACTGGATAAGAATAGGTGATTAGGTGATTACCCCAGGCAAAAGAGAAATCTACTCTGCCTGCCCTTTAGTAGAATTAGTTTATCACAGGATGGACAGAATTGGAAGCATTCACGTTTGAGTCTGCCATTCTGAAGAGCCCTGTATGGGTTGGGAGGTGGGGGAAATGGTCCGACTAACAAAGTTTGGTCCAGATGGTTGGAATCAGATCATGGTGAGGGAAACAGGAGATCAGAAGTGGTTCTGAAGATTTTGGATATTAATCTGAGCTAAGAACTAGTGGATCAGACAGTCACCAGATTCTGTCTCATGGCCATGGGTGGTAAAAGGGAACTGAGAGAAGGTTGTGGCCACCCCACCCTTTGGCCTTTGTACAGGAGCATGAGGAGCCACAGGTCCAACGGACAGTCATGACAGACACTGCTATTAACAACCTCCCCAAAAAACTACAGTCTCACACATGAGGCACATGCTCATCTGCAGTGGGCTACACACTGACACATACTTGAAGAATAACATAACTGGCTGTGGCCAAAAGGGCTGAAGTTATCTTTGGAAGTATAAACAATACAAGTCAGAGTACAAAGGTAATAGTACCTCTTCGTTTGACACCAGTTTGACCACCACTGGAATACTGTGTCCAGTTCTGATGTCCACAATTCAAGAAGGATTTTAATAAATTGAAGAGGGGTCAGAAAAGACACACAAGAATGTTTAAAGGATTAGAAAACATGCCTTATAATGAAAGAGTCAAGGAGCACAATCTATTTAGTTTATCAAAGAGAAGGTTATGAGGTGACCTGATCACAATCTATAGGTATCTACACAGGGAACACAAATTTGATAATAGAGCACTCTTTAGTCCAGCAGACAAAGTATAACAAGACTCAATCACTGAAGTTGAAGCTAGAAAAATGTAGACTAGAAATACAATGCAAATTTTTAACAGGGAGGATAATTAACCATTGGAACAATTTACCAAGTCTGTTGTGGTTTCTCCAGCACTGGAAATCTATAAATCAAGACTGAATGTCCACTGAATGCATCCAATGAAGTGAGCTGTAGCTCACAAAAGCTTATGCTCAAATACATTTGTTAGTCTCTAAGGTGCCACAAGTACTCCCTTTCTTTTTGCGAATACAGACTAACCCGGCTGCTACTCTGAAACCATTCTTCTAAAGATGTGATTCAGTTCAAACAGGAATTAATTCAAGGAAGTTCTGTGGCCTGTGTTATACTGGAGGTCAGATTAGATGATCACAATGGTCCCTTTTGGTTTTATAATTCATGACATTATTATCCATATAAATTTTCATATCCTCTTTGGAATCACATAATCTCTTGGCCCCAAGTGTATTTTACTGTAAAAAATTTCACAGGCAAATTATGCTTTATTTAGTAGTGGGGTTTTTCTTATGAATTTAAATTTTTTTGTATTTCACTTTCAGTTAATTTCCCCTTTTTGTGTATTATGATATTGGATGCATTGACGCACCTATCCTCAAAAGCTTAAATATAATGAAAACACTAATTCTTCCTAGTCTTGTTACCTTTCTGGCCCTTTTTCCTCTTTTCCCCGATTTCTGTCGTGGTATCCTCTGCAACAGTCTCTCTGCCTCTTCCTACATGTGCCTTTAAATCTTTCCTTCTGTTGCTCAGTCATCCCTTCCATCCATCCATGTATCCACCCACACACAGAGAAATCTCTCATCCCTTATATTTCCTTTTAATTTAGAAACACACACACACACACACACTGCAGTTGCAAGATCAAACACCGAGAAATTCCAAGAATTAAGGCTTCAATGTTGTACATCCCATATATTTTAATAATAGACAGCAATATTTTAAGATGTACATTTAACATGAGAAAATGCTGAATATGTGCAATCTATCAGTCATATCATGCTCTTCACTGTGGCATTTGAGTTGTGCCCTAGTTATTGTTGAGGCAACCTTAACAGTTTTAATTCCCTAACTTTTAATGGCCCTGCAACTGTAATGTTACATTAACATTTTTGTTAGTTCCATGGGGATTTTTAAGGGGAGAAAAGAAGAAAAAATATAAGAGAAAATCAGGAAGTGATCAATGTGAATGACTTATAAGCTCTTCTATTGTAGGCTTTTTCTCAGTTTAACTGAAATGGAGGTTAATTTATGCTGAGCTGTACAGTTCTCATTCCACACCTGTTCATCTCCTTTCACCACAGGTATTTGCCATGTACAAGAATTAACAAGTGCATATCTAATTGGGGCCCAATAAAACCATTGGGATGCACACTTGAAGAGTACCATCCAAATGGAATAATGGGTCATGCAACTATCTCCTCATCAACATCTTCCTTTTTCTGCTACCTCATAGAGAACTCTATACTGAAAATATAGACCTGCACATGGGGAGAAGACTGGCCAGGTGCATAAGGGGCAGAGTGGAACTGAAAAGAATGTATGTCATCCCCCCTCAAGCCTGAGAGAATCAGTACAAAATAGAACGTGAAGCCAGACTGTACTGCATTTGGGTGGAGTCTGGTTGTGAATTCCTTTTTAAGAGGATTCTGTGGGCAGCTAAGTTCTCCAAAGGAGCTACATGGACCCGGAGTGAGAGAGACCCCAAACCCAGCATAGACACACACAAGGCCTTCCCCATGGATAGTCCCAGCCTTCTCTTGGTTCCCCAAGATCAAATCAGTATTTTAGATGGCCATATAATAATGCGAGAAGTATGGGAAATAAGCAGGAAGAACGCTAAATGCTAGTAAATAAACACAACTATGACATAGTTGGCATCACAGAGACCTGGTGGGATAATACACATGACTGGAATATTGGTATAGAAGGGTACAGCTTGCTCAGGCAGGGAAAAAAAGAAGGAGGTTTTGCCTTATATATTAAAAATGTATACACTTGGACTGAGGTTGAGATAGAAATAGGAGACAGACTTGTTGAAAGTCTCTGGGTAAGGATAAAAGGGGTAAAAAACAAGGGTGATGTCATGGTAGGGGTCTACTATAGGCCATCTAATCAGGAAGAAGAGGTGGATGAGGCTTTTTTTAAACAACTAACAAAATCATCCAAAGCACAGGACTTGGTGATGATAGTTGTCAGCTACTCAGACATCTGTTGGGAAAATAACACAGATTATCCAACAAGTGCTTGGAATGTATTGAAGACAATTTTTTATTTCAGAAGGTGAAGAAAGCTACTAGAGGGGAGGCTGTTCTAGATTTGATTTTGACAAATAGGGAACTGGTTGAGAATTTGAAAGTGGAAGGCAGCTTGGGTGAAAGTGATCATGAAATGATAGAGTTCATGATTCTAAAGAATGGTAGGAGGGAGAACAGCAAAATAAAGACAATGGATTTCAAGAAGACAGACTTTAGCAAACTCAGGGAGTTGGTAGGTAAAATCCAATAGGAAGCAAGTCTAAGGGGAAAAACAATTGAAGATAGTTGGCAGTTCTTCAAAGAGACATTATTAAGGGCACAAGAGCAAACTATCTCACTGCGTAGGAAGATAGGAAGTATGGGAAGAGACCACCTTGGCTTAACCAGGAGATCTTCAATGATCTAAAAATCAAAAAAGAGTCCTACAAAAAGTGGAAACTAGGTAAAATTACAAAGGATGAATATAAACAACTTAACACAAGTATGTAGGGACAAAATTAGAAAGGCCAAGGCACCAAACGAGATCAAACTAGCTAGAGACATAAAGGCTAACAAGAAAACATTCTACAAATAAATGAGAAGCAAGAGGAAGACCAAGGACAGGGTAGGCCTGTTACTCAATGTGTGGGGGGAAATAATAACAGAAAATGTGGAAATGGCAGAAGTATTTAATGACTTCTTTGTTTCTGTTTTCACCAAGAAGGTTGATGGTGATTGGACGTCTAACATAGTGAATATCAGTGAAAATGAGGTAGGATCATAAGAGGCTAAATTAGGGAGAGAACAAGTTAAAAATTATGTAGACAAATTAGATATCTTCAAGTCACCAGGGCCTGATGAAATGCATCCTAGAATATTCAAGGAGCTGACTGAGGAGATATCTGAGCTATTAGCGATTATCTTTGAAAAATCATGGAAGACTGGAGAGATCCCAGAAGACTGGAAAAGGGCAAATATAGTGCCAATTTATGTAAAGGGAAATAAGGACAACCCGGGGAATTACTGACCAGTCAGCTTAACTTCTGTACCCAGAAAGATAACTGAGCAAATAATTAAGCAATCAGTTTGCAAACATCTAGAAGATAATAAGGTGATAAGTGACAGTTAGCATGGATTTGTCAAAAACAAATCATGTCAAACCAACCTGGTAGTTTCTCTGACAGGGTAACAAGCCTTGTGGATGGGGGGAAGCAGTAGACGTGGTATATCTTGACTTTAGTAAAGCTTTTGATACTGTCTTGTATGATCTTCTGATAAACAAACTGGGGAAATGCAACCTAGATGGAGCTACTATAGGGTGGGTGCAAATCTGGTTGGAAAACCGTTCCCAGAGCGTAGTTATCAGTGGTTCACAGTCATGCTGGAAGGACATAACCAGTGGGGTCCACAGGGATCAGTTCTGGGGCCGGTTCTGTCAATATCTTCATGAATGATTTAGATAATGGCATAGAGAGTGCACTTATAAAGTTTGCGGGTGATACCAAGCTGGGAGGGGTTGCAAGTGTTTTGGAGGATAGGTTTAAAATGCAAAATGATCTGGACAAACTGAAGAAATGGTCTGAAGTAAATAGGATGAAATTCAATAAGGACAAATGCAAAGTACTCCACTTAGGACGGAACAATCAGTTGCACACATTCAAAATGGGAAATGACTTCCTAGGAAGGAGTACTGCGGAAAGGGATCTGGGAGTCATCGTGGACCACAAGCTAAATATGAGTCAACGGTGTAACCGTGTTGCAAAAAAAGCAAATGTCATTCTGGGATGTATTAGCAGGAGTATTGTAAGCAAGACACAAGAAGTAATTCTTCCGCTCTACTCTGCGCTGATTAGGCCTCAACTGGAGTATTGTGTCCTGTTCTGGGCACCACATTTCAGGAAGGATGTGGACAAATTGGAGAGAATCCAGAGAAGATCGACAAAAATGATTAAAGGTCTAGAAAACATGACCTATGAGGGAAGATTGAAAAAACTGGGTTTGTTTAGTCTGGAAAAGAGAAGACTGAGAGGGGACATGATAACAGTTTTCAAGTACGTAAAAGGTTGTTATAAGGAGGAGGGAGAAAATTTGTTTTTCTTAGCCTCTGAGGATAGGACAAGAAGCAATGGGCTTAAATTGCAGCAAGGGCGGTTTAAGTTGGACATTAGGAAAAACTTCCCAGCTGTCAGAGTGGTTAAGCACTGGAATAAATTGCCCAGGGAGATTATGGAATCTCCGTCACTGGAGATTTCTAAGAGTAGGTTGGACAGACACCTGTCAGGGATGGTCTAGATAATACTTAGTCGTGCCATGAGTGCAGGAAACTGGACTAGATGACCTCTCAAGGTCCCTTCCAGTCCTATGATTCTATGATCTGGAGGGTCAATAACTGCTGCTCAAGGGCATCTTTGCAGGATTTTCCTCCCTACAGATTACTTCCCAGGGGTATTTCCATTGGAGAGACTGTTCCAGGCTTAGCTGTGTACTTTTACACTATGGGTTGTGGATGAAGGTTTCAGAGAGCAGCAATAAGAATGGTGATTTGTTACCTGTAATTTAATAAAGTGAGGTAAGTTGAATGGAGAGCAGTGCTGGTAAGATCACTGTGCTGAGTATGTGTTTGAAGTGCTTGGCTGTGAGACAATGTTTCGTGTGAACCTTCAGAAGCATTTCTAATCACAACTGGGACTCATGACCACAGGCACTGACTTTCAGTTTTCCCGAGGGGTCCTCCACTCCCGCTCTGCCCCGAGGCCCCTCCCCTTCCCCCAAACTCACCCTCACCCTGCCTCATTGGGCCCCCCACTCGCCTCCTGCCCACCACCAAACAGCTGATCAGCAGCGGGCAGGAGGCGCTGGGGGGAGGCGGAGGAGCTGATGGGCAGGGCCCACCGAACAACTGATCGGCAGGTGGTTGGTGGGTGCTGAGCACCCACTATTTTTTTCCATGGCTGCTCCAGCCCCAGAGCACCCACAGAGGCAGCGCCTATGGCTCATGACTGCCCTTTGCTTTTCCTTTGTTCCTTAAAATGCAGTTCCTAAGCACACCTGAGTAAGCCTGGCTGGCAAGAGGAGTAACTGGATATCTCTAAAAATGGCTGCTTTGCCTGTCAGGCCCCATCCTCCTCTTGCTGAAATCAATGGTAAAATTCCCATTGACTGGATGGAAGGAGGACTGGGCCCGTTATTGCACTCACAGACTGCATTTAAGACACCAATGCCCTTTCTATGGCTCTCCTGCATCATGACCAGGTATCCTCCTCAACTATGCTCTTTTCATCATGGAGAAGGAAATTTGCTCACATTGCTGAGCAATGGGTACATTTCTGTGGACTATTTGGAAACCACTCTGCACCCATTCTAACACCGAGCACACAGCAATGTCACGTCGACCTTAAACCCAGATCGGAGCCACAGCTCCGGAGTCACAGTAGGAGAACTCTAAAAGATAGAAGGGTTGGTCATAGATCAGAAAGTAGTGTGCACACACGTTGTGACCCTGCATTTGTTACTCTCTTAGTTTGACTAACATGCATTCTTTGATTACAGTGGTTGATTATTGACTATTGATAATTGTACAGACCATCAGCTTTACTCAGAGATTTAAGAAACGGGGGGGGGGGACTGAGACAGGGCCCTCCACCCCAACTAAAAGGAGGGAGATTCCATGAGCCACTAAGGATGCTTTAGAAGTGCTATAAGACCCATTGAAAAATCCATTACCAAAGCTCATGGGTCTGGGATAACTAGATGTTCTCATCCCAGCCAAGGAATTTATCTATTTCAAGAGAAAAAAATAAGAGTAGGGCTAGCCTTTGACAGGGTCAAGCAAAGAACATTCATTAAGAGCCCCAGATTGCCTGCACCATATGGCCCTTTATTAAATCTAACTTGATCAGGTTTAACTAATTTGAGCCTAAGCCTTTCTAGACAGTTGGAAAGTAATTTAACTTAAAAAAAATCAACCAAGTGAGATGGATTATCATAGTGCCCTCTTCAATCTTTCTATAAAGCACAAAAGTAATAATTGCATCATGTGGATATGTCTACACTTCAAGCTGGGCATTTCATTCCCAGCTTGAGGAGACATACCTATGCTAGCTCTGATGGAACTAGCATGCTAAAAATAGATTGTAGCTGCAGCAGCATGAAAAACAGGAAGGGTTAGCTGCCCAGAATACCACCTGGAACCCTATGTATGTGCTAGGGGAAGTTAGCTCCTCACACCACTGTGGCTACATTCTAATTTTAGTGTGCTGTCTCAATCAGCGGAATTTATACGCCTGGTTTGAAGTGTAGGCATTCCCTAAGTGCCAGATGGCCAACCTCAAGGATTCCACCAAAACCTTCATGAGGGTTTTATTTTAGACAGAAAAAAAATGTTTGATTATTCAGTGTGCTAGAATTTTGAGCGTTGATAATCAATTAATGGAACACAAACTGAATTATTTCTGTAAAAGGTGGGGAGAGAAAGAAGAGTACAGAAGTCACTGGTACCAGCAACACAATACCTCCACCCCTCATTTTTAAATTGTCTCCTCAAAATGTACTTCAAGAGACCTTTAAACCTTGTGCCCTTGATTGCCTGCTGTCTGGCTTATTCACTGGCCTTTAAGCCAGCTGAGCAGCTGGGGAACTGTGGAGCTGACTGGGAAACCAGGCTGCCCAGCAAACTGAAAAGTTTCATCTAAATTCTGCCAAAACAGATTTTTTTGGAATTTCGTTCCCACAAAAAATTACAAGTTTTTGACGTCCTGATTTGAGACAAAACATTTCTCAAAAACTCAAAAAAAAATTCACAGGAGGGAAAATTCTAACAAACACACATTGTTTTCTGCTCTGAAGAGCTTTCAATATAAGCAGGAAATACAGCCAAAAAGTGGGAAGGTGAACAGAGGCACAGAAAGATTATATGACTTGCCCAAGGTTACACAGAAAAGTAAGGTCTCCTGATCCCCACTCCAGTGCCCCATCCACTTGGCCATACCACCTCCCTTATCTTAAACAAACAAGCAAACTAAAAATCTCTGCAGCCTGCTGTCTCTCTAATTACTGTTCCATTACCTCCATTATCCAGACTCCTTACTTTGTTAGATTCTGTTTTCACTCTTCGATTTCCTCTCTTCAGTAGAGTTGTTTGGGAATTTGTTAATTATTTTATTTTATTTTATTTTATTTTATTTTATTTTTGGTCAGAAAATGCCAATTTGTCAAAACCAGAACTTTTTGCAGAAAAGTATAATTTTTAACACAATGTTCACTGGGAAAGCTTCTGAGGTCCAGGATAGAATTTCTGGCCAAAATGGAGAGAGAAAGTTTAACTCCTCCCCACCAACAAAGGCCAGTAATTAGGACATTCAGCTGGGATGTGAGCGATCTAGGTTCCGGTCCCTGCTCTGAACCAGGCAGAGCAGGGAGATAAACCTCAGTCTCCGGTAGCTCAGGTGAGCATCCTAATCCTATTGGCTATTCTGGGGGAGTGGTGTCTTTCTCTTGTGTGATTTTTACACACACACAAATTCAAAAGATCTCAGTTTGATTCTGAAGTGGGATAAAAACAAATTTTGAAACCTCAAAATTTTTCCTCTTTTCTGGCCAGCCCTACTCTTCAGCTCTGAAACATGGTAGAGTGACTCATGAGAAAACTCCCCTACTGCAGTCAGCCAAGTGTCTTCCATTCATGACAAGAAAGCAAAATAAAGAACATTCTCAGAGAGTAGAAAATCTCCAAGTTTAAGGTTCAGTTCTGGTCAATGACTCCTTACTGTGGAATCTGAAAACATTCTTTCCACTTGTTTCCCAAGCACCCTTACCTGACACCTGTGCAAGGGAAGGGAGGAGCTGAGCTCAAGTTACCCATCTGTCACAAGGGACAAGATAGCCATCCTGAGTCCTGTCATAGCCTCCAATCTGATGCTTGTCCTCTTCATTACAAAAAACCCACTCTTACTAACAAACATCACTAATGCCCACCTCCTAGCTAATTTCAACAACTTCTTCTCTGTCCTAACTCTTCTCCCCTTTCTGTTCTTATTATTATTAATAATAAATAATAATAATAATAATTAATAATAGCTACTGTAACACCAATATTTAAGAAGGGCTGTAGAGGTGATCCTGGCAATTACAGACTGGTAAATCTAACGTCAGTACTGGGCAAATTAGTTGAAACAAAAGTAAAGAATAAAATTGTCAGACACATAGAAGAACATAAATTGTTGCGCAAAAGTCAACATGGTTTCTGTAAAGGGAGATCATGTCTTACTAATCTATTAGAGTTCCTTGAGGGGGATCAACAAACATGTGGACAAGGGGGATCCAGTGGACATAGTGTACTTAGATTTCCAGAAAGCCTTTGACAAGGTCCTTCACCAAAGGCTCTTATGTAAATTAAGTTGTCATGGGATAAAAGGGAAGATCCTTTCATGGATTGAGAACTGGTTAAAAGACAGGGAACAAAGGGTAGGAATAAATGGTAAATTTTCAGAATGGAGAGGGGAAACTAGAGGTGTTCCCCAAGGGTCAGTCCTAGGACCAATCCTATTCAACTTAATTCATAAATGATCTGGAGGAAGGGATAAACAGTGAGGTGGCAAAGTTTGCAGATGATACTAAACTGCTCAAGATAGTTAAGACCAAAGCAGACTGTGAAGAACTTCAAAAAGATCTCACAAAACTAAATGATGGGGCAACAAAATGGCAAATGAAATTTAATGTGGATAAATGTAAAGTAATACATATTGGAAAAAATAACCCCAACTATATATACAATATGATGGGGGCTAATTTAGCTACAACTAATCAGGAGAAAGATCTTGGCGGCGTCGTGGATAGTTCTCTGAAGACATCCATGCAGTGTGCAGCAGCAGTAAAAAAAGCAAACGGGATGTTAGGAATAATTTAAAAAGGGATAGAGAATAAGACGGAGATATCTTATTGCCCTTATATAAATCTATGGTATGCCCACATCTTGAATACTGCATACAGATGTGGTCTAATCATCTCAAAAAAATATATATTGGCATTAGAAAACGTTCAGAAAAGGGCAACTAAAATGATTAGGGGTTTGGAACGGGTCCCCTTTGAGGAGAGATTAAAGAGGCTAGGACTTTACAGCTTGGAAAAGAGGAGACTAAGGGGGGATATGATAAAGGTATATAAAATCATGAGTGGTGTGGAGAAAGTGAATAAGGAAAAGTTATTTAGTTGTTCCCATAATATAAGAACTAGGGGTCACCAAATGAAATTAATGGGTAGCAGGTTTAAAACAAATAAAAGTACGTTCTTCTTCATTCAGCGCACAGTCAACCTGTGGAACTCCTTGCTTGAGGAGTTTATGAAGGCTAGAACTATAATAGGGTTTAAAAGAGAACTGGATAAATTCATGGAGGTTAAGTCCATTAATGGCTATTAGCCAGGATGGGTAAGGAATGGTGTCCCTAGCCTCTGTTTGTCAGAGGGTGGAGATGGATGGCAGGAGACAGATCACTTGATCATTACCTGTTAGGTTCACTCCCTCTGGGGCACCTGGCACTGGCCACTGTCGGTAGACAGGATACTGGGCTGGATGGACCTTAGGTCTGACCCAGTATGGCCTTTTTTATGTTCTTATGTGACCTTTGAGAAGTTAGTTAGACCTTTCTCCTTCACTCTCCTTGCCTTGGGCTTCCAAAATTCACTACTCTCCTGGTTATCGTCGTACCTTTCTGACTGCACCTTCATTGTCTCTTTCAGAGACTTCACAGCCTCTTCCATCTGCCCTTCTATGCTAGTCCCTCAGAACTCTCTCCTAGGTCCTCTTCTGATTGCACTCAAACATGTATTTATGTCTCACTGGCTTGCTCAAAGATAAGCAAGTGCTTAAGTAATTTGCTGAATCAGGGCCTGTAAGAGGGCAAGCTTTCCAGCAATCTGATGGGCAATGAACTTATGCCTTATGATTTCCTATGAAGACATATTTCATGCTGACATTAGCAACATTTCAGCTGATTGTTTTATGTGTTCAGTTACTAAAAAACTTGAAAAGTGCATTATTAAGATTTTTTTCTAGTAAATAGAAAGGGAATCATGAGAAAATATGACAGTTTGTTGACTTGTTTGGAATAATTTCTCAAACATTATTAATTATATCTCACTGGATTAAAGAAAAAAGAAAAGGAGTACTTGTGGCACCTTAGAGACTAACCAATTTATTTGAGCATAAGCTTTCATGAGCTACAGCTAGCTCACAAAAGCTTATGCTCAAATAAATTGGTTAGTCTCTAAGGTGCCACAAGTACTCCTTTTCTTTTTGCGAATACAGACTAACACGGCTGTTACTCTGAAACCTGGATTAAAGAACACTTTCTGAAACAAGGAATGAGCCCAAACTAAACTATGCAAATATCACATTTCTTCTTATTGTGTTAGTGAAATCTTCTTCTCTTTTAACAACAACAATTCTAATGTTTCAAGTATAGAATAATATAATAGAGACTGAGACCTTCAGAATAAATACAGTGATTAATGCCAAAATTATCTACTTAGCATTAGCAGGACACAAAATCTACCGTTCTAGAAGTTTTTCTAATAATAAATAAAATAATAACCCTTTTGGATAAAAAGGCTACAAATTCATTAAAATATTATTTTAAAACAACAGAAACATTTAAAACTTGACAGACATTATGCAAATAATTGCTCACCAATGGGAGTAAGGAGTTCACTATCTAGCCCATAATAAGAGAACACCAAACCAGGTGCTGTACAAAACCAAATGACTCTACACCACCTTCAGCCTCCTACATGCTCATATGCACACAATGATCCATTCATTTTCCTAGGGTGACATCTCAGTGGACATAGTGTGGATCCCATCCTGCAAACCTTATTCAAGCAAGTAGCCCTTAACAACACAAATAATCCCTTTGATTTCAGTGGCTCTATTGTCCCAGAACCCTTATTTAACCACTGCATCAGCATGCTGCAGTGCTGGAAGCTTAGAGGTAAAATCCTAGCCCTATTGAAGTCAATGGCAAAACTAGCTTGATTTCAGTGGGGTCAGGTTTTCATCCAAGGTCTTGATTTCTGTGTGACAGGGTCATAAATACCTAGCTATGTTCCACAGCCGGTGTACATTAACAGTCATTGAGTCTTGAAAAAAAGTAAAAGGTATAAAAAACAAAAAATAATATCTGATATGCCCAAAATATGTGGAAATGGTAACGTCAGATGAGCATTATATAGTTTTTAAGATCTGCTTTTGGGATACTTGGTCTTCTTATTGCCCTGGTGTC
Source organism: Natator depressus (assembly GCF_965152275.1). NCBI lineage: Eukaryota > Metazoa > Chordata > Testudines > Cheloniidae > Natator > Natator depressus. Next base: position 68,873,408 of record NC_134235.1, on the reverse strand, counting down.
TGGGCCTCAAAATTAGCTGCCAGGTGATCTGCCACAACCCCACCCCCTGCCAGAAACTTTTCTTCCTTTGTTTCACAGATATTTTGGAACACGCAGCAGGCAGCAATAACAATGGGGATATTGCTTTAATTGAGGTCTAACCTAGTAAGCTAACTGTGCCAGTGACCATTTAAACATCCAAAGGCGCATTCTACTACCATTCTGAACTTGCTTAGCCTATTGTTGAACCACTCCTTACTGCTGTCCATGTGGGAGAAGGGGTAGGCTGAGTGTCCCAGGATCACAATTGGCATTTCAACATCATGAATGGTTAGTTTGTGATCTGGAAAGAAAGTCCATGATTGCAGCTTTCTGAACAGACCTGTATTCCTAAAGATGCACAAGTCATGCACCTTTCCTGATCATCCCAAATTGATGTCAATGAAATGCCCTCTATGATCCACCAGCGCTTGCAACACCATTGAAAAGTATCTCTTTCAGTTTATGTATTCTTTGGCAAGATGGTCTGGTGCCAAGATAGAGATATGTGTTCTGTCTATCACCCCACCATAGTTAGGGAACTCCATTGCGGCAAAACCATCCACTACGTCCTGCACGTTGCCCAGCATCACTACCCCTCTTAGCAGAAGTCAATTAATGGCCCTTCACATGTGGATCACAACAGCTCCCACAGTGGATTTACCAACTCCAAATTGCCCACTGACTGGTAGCAGTCTGGCATTGCAAACTTCTACAGAGCCATCACCATTTGCTTCTCCTCTGTCAGAGCAGGTCTCATTTTAGGGTTGCTGCACTTCAAGGCTGGGGAAAGCTCTGCACACAGTTCCTGGAAAGTGGCCTTCCACATTCGAAAGTTCTGCAGCCACTGCTCATCATCCCATAGCTGCATAATAACGCAATCCCACCCGTCAGTGCTTGTTTCCCGGGATCAGAAACGGTGCTCAACCATGCTCAGCTGCTGAATGACTGCCAGCAACAACCGGGAATTTTTTCAGTCTATGGCTTGCAGCAGGGCCGCTTGAATGACATTGCAATGTTCCGTGTGGCAGCTCCTGTCTCGACTCTGGAAATACTGTGGGATAAGGCTCAAGGTGTTTGTAATGCTCTCGACAAGAGTGCACAGCTGAGTGGGGTCCATGCTTCTCAGGCTATGGCATATGCACGGCTAAGCCAGGCTTTTGAAAAAAGGCACCAAAAAACGTGAGTTGTTTGCCATTGATATCAGGGAAGGGAGGAAGGAAACTGCATCATGGAAAGTTGAAGCCATGTTCCCATTCCTCTTTGTGACAATGTTTTTGGCAGGTCATTAGTTGTCCCATAACGCATTGCAAGCCCATCCCAAAACCCCTTGTGACTAGTTGCACTCTGGTGTACTGCTCTGTGCATTGATGCAAGCGCTGCTAGTGAGGATGCAATGAGTGTGGTGTGGACATGCCCAACTGACTTAATTACTGTGGCGTCTGACTGTCAACTTAAATTAAGAGAACTTAACTTTGTAGTGTAGACATGCCCTTAGAAGAGATGTCCTGCTTTTGAGAAAATGAATGGGGTCTTATACAACATGTGCCATAAAAATATTAACTATTAGAACAGACAAAACATTGAGATTATATAAAGGAAAGAAGTTTTATTGTGTGTTATAGTTTTCTTTTATAAAGAAAAATAAATCATTGTGATACCAAGTGGAGTGACAGTACATATAATCATACTTGTTATAACAATATAACATGACAATTCTTAGGTAAATGCAGTAGCTTCTAGTACATTGGTGAGAAGGTAATGTTCATCTGTGTATCTCATCTACCAATAGATGGCAGCGATCCCTCACTTTCTTGAAGACATAACAATGTTGCACTGAACAATAGTCAGGTACACTCAAATGGACCACTGCACATACACATTTTTCTACTCCCTAAGTTTTTCAATCTGTATTTTGACAGAACATTTCCATGGTTTCATGTGTGCAGGTGTCAGGCCATCTAACCCTCTCAGGCGACTAGAGCCTATTTTGATGCTATGCCCTACAGCGTGGTTCTCTCCAGTTTGATTTTTGATGGCTTGGAGTTTTCATCACTGAACTATTTATTCCTTCAGCATCTTAGTTCAGTGGTTCTCAAAGCTGGTCCACTGCTTGTTCAGGGAAAGCCCCTGGCGGGCCGGACAGGTTCGTTTACCTGCCGCGTCTGCAGGTTCGGCCGATCGCAGTTCCTACTGACCGCGGTTTGCTGCTCCGGGCCAATGGGGGCTGCGGGAAGGGCAGCCAGCACATCCCTTGGCCCATGCCGCTTCCCGCAGCCCCCATTGGCCTGGAGCCGCGATCGGCCGAATCTGCAGATAAACAAACTGGTCCGTCCCTCCAGGGGCTTTCCCTGAACAAGCAACGGACCAGCTTTGAGAACCACTGCCTTAGTTGATCAGTATAATTTCTTCCTGTCCATTGCCATTGAATAAGTGGCTCCGATGCATCTCTTCCCTTTTCATTGTTCCCTTCTTCCTTCCCTTTGTGGCTACCTTAGGTTCAATGATCAGCCCCGGGAGATGAAGAAGTTGGGAAGAAGACTGGAGTACGGCTGGACAGTGACTTATTTTGAGGCCAATCACAGACTCTATTTGGAGAGTCTTGTTCTGGGCTGATGGCCAGATAAAATTTGGGGGACAAGAATGGGGAATTCCCTGGAGGAACTGCTCTGTGCTGTTGTTAGCCTGGTGAATTATTCTCACCTGTGTCTATGACAGATTCAGCATTTTCTTGTTTTGTTTTTCCCTTTCATTCTTTGATAAGAGGATCAAGCAGAATAGAAGTAGGCTAGGCTTACTATGCTACCAATGTCATAAGAACAAAAGAACGACCATACTGGGTCAGACCAAAGGTCCATCTAGCCGAGTGTCCTGTCTTCCGACAGTGGCCAATGCCAGATGTCCCAGAGGGAATGAACAGAACAGGTAATCATCAAGTGATCCATCCCTTGTCACCCATTCCCAACTCCTGATGTCAGATCAGGAAAAGAGAAACAAACAGCAAGTCTGCCCTGGCTGGGTTCCAGACAGTCTCTCTCTCAGAACCAGATGGTGCTTGGTGGACTCGAGCATACCATTTACAGTGTGGACGTTGTTTTTTTTTTCCTCCTCTGTACCTTTAGTTCCCTCAACCACACCCCAAGTCTTCAGGAGTCATTGAGTGGCTAGTCACCCAGAAATTAAGGACTGGTCTACACTACCACAGTAAGCTGATCTAAGTTTTGGTACTTCAGTTATGTGAATAATGTAACTGAAGTCGACATAGCTTAGGTTGACTTACCACTTTACACTGTGCTATGTCAACGGGAGACGCTCTCCCACCGACTTACCTTACTCTTTTTGGGGAGCTAGATTACCAGAGTCGACCGGAGAGTGCTCTGCCATTGACTTAGCAGGTCTTCACCAGACCCACTAAATCAGCACCGCTGTATTGATCGCAGCAGTGCCGATCTACCAGTGTAGACACAGCCTAAGAAGCAGCGAAGAAGGAGCCACTTTCCCCAGTTCCATACAAGGATATTCTAGAGTTACAAGAAATGCCTGCCCCCAAAACTGGAGCACTGGGAATGGGGAAACATGTCTGTACTCACTGCCAGCTGAATCTCTGCTTAGCCAGTTATGGAGACACCTTATAATTTCTAGTGCAATTGACCCTGTTCAGGTCATCAGCAGAGTATGAACCTGGGGCCTCTTGCACTAGAAGCATGAACCTCCTTTAATGGTTAACCTGTTCTAGCCAAGAGGAGGGTTGAAACTCACATCTAGAGTCACTGAGTCATAGAATTTAAGGCCAGAAAGGACCACTAGATCATCTACTCTGATCTCCTATATCTCACAGGCCACCAGCACCACCCAGCACCAGCACACACAAGCCAACAACCAAAATTATACCAAAATATTACAGTCCATAAAAGACTAGAATTTTATGTGCCACAGCGAAAGAATAGGCAGGACGGAGGTGCACTGGTGCCCAGGGCCCCCACAATGGCAGGGAGATGATTAAGTGAGATATACTCAACTAATCTGGGCAAGTGACCCAAATCCACATGCTGCAGAGGAAGGTGAGAAAAAAACCCCAAGGTCATTGCCAATCTTACCTGAGAAAAAATTCCTTCCCAACCCCACATATGGCAATCCACTAGACTGCAAGCATGTGAGCAAGAACCAGTGAGCCAAGCATCTGAGAAAAAGAATAGTCACTGCCTCCTCAGAGCACTGGTCCATCCCATCTCATCTACAGCTATGGCCATCCCTAGAGCTTCAGAGGAAGGAGATAAAAACAACAACAAAACCCACAGAATAGACTTGGGGGGGGGAGGGGAATACCTTCCTGACACCTGCAGTTGTCCAGCTGAAGCCCTGAAGATTTTAGGAACATATGGCAAAAATGGGAATCATAGAATCACAGGGTTGGAAGAGACCTCAGAAGGTCATCTAATCCAATCCCCTGCTCAAAGCAGGACCAACTAAATCATCCCAGCCAAGGCTTTGTCAAGCCGGGCCTTAAAAACCTCTAAGGATGGAGATTCCACCACCTCCCAAGGGAACCAATCCCAGTGCTTCACTACCCTCCTAGTGAAATAGTGTTTCCTAATATCCTACCTCGATCTCCCGCACTGCAGCTTGAGACCATTGCTTTCTGTTCTGTCATCTGCCACCACTGAGAACAGCCTAGCTCCATCCTCTTTGGAACCCCCCTTCAGGTAGTTGAAGGCTGCTATCAAATCCCCCCTTGCTCTTTCTCTTCTGCAGACTAAATAACTCCAGTTCCCTCAGCCTCTCCTCATAAGTCATGTGCCCCAGCCCCCTAAGCATTTTTGTTGCTCTCCGCTGGACTCTCTCCAATTTTTTCACATCCCTTCTGTAGTGGGGGGACCAAAACTGGACGAAATACTCCAGGTGTGGCCTCACCAGTGCCGAATAGAGGGGAATAATCACCTCCCTCAATCTGCTTGCAATGCTTCTACTAATACACCCCAGTATGCCATTGGCCTTCTTGGCAACAAGGGCACACTGCTGACTCATATCCAGCTTCTTGTCCACTGTAATCCCCAGGTCCTTTTTGGCAGAACTGCTGCTTAGCCAGTCAGTCCCCAGCCTGTAGCAGTGCATGGGATTCTTCTTTCCTAAGTGCAGGACTTTGAACTTATCCTCGTTGAATCTCATCAGATTTCTTTTGGCCCAATCCTCCAATTTGTCTAGGTCACTCTGGACCCTATCCCTACCCTCCAGCGCATCTACCTCTCCCCCCAGCTTAATGTCATCTGCGAACTTGCTGAGGGTGCAATTAATCCCATCATCCAGATCATTGATAAAGATGTTGAATAAAACCGGCCCCAGGACTGACCCCTGGGGCACTCCGCTTGATATCGGCTGCCAACTAGACATCGAGCCATTGATCACTACCTGTTGAGCCTGACAATCTAGCCAGCTTTCTATCCACTTATAGTCCATTCATCCAATCTTTTTTAACTTTCTGGCAAGAATACTGCGGGAGACCGTATCAAAAGCTTTGCTGAAGTCAAGATATATCATATCCACCACTGTCCCCATATCCACAGAGCCAGTTATCTCATCATAGAAGGCAATCAGGTGGTCAGGCATGACTTGCCCTTGGTGAATCCATGTTGACAGTTCCTGATCACCTTCCTCTCCTCCAAGTGCTTCAAAATGGATTCCTTGAGGACCTGCTTCATGTTTTTCTGGGGACTGAAGTGAGGCTGACCAGTCTGTAGTTCCCCGGATTCTCTTTTTTAAATATGGGCACTATATTTGCCTTTTTCTAATCATCCGGGACCTCCCCCGATCGCCACGAATATTCAAAGATAATGGACAATGGCTCTGCAATCACATCAGCCAGCTCCCTCAGCACCCTTGGATACATTAGATCTGGACCCATGGACCTGTGCATGGCCAGCTTTTCTAAATAGTCCTTAACCTGTTCTTTCACCACTGAGTGCTGCTCACCTCCTCCCCATACTGTGTTGCCCAGTGCAGCAGTCTGGGAGCTGACCTTGTCTGTGAAGACCGAGGCAAAAAAAGCATGGAGTACTTCAGCTTTTTCCACATCATCTGTCACTATGTTGCCTCCCACATCCAGTAAGGGTCCCACACTTTCACTGACCTTCTTCTTGTTGCTAACATACCTGTAGAAACTCTTCTTGTTACTCTTCACATCCCTTGCTAGCTGCAACAACAATTGTGCCTTGGCCTTCCTGATTACACCCCTGCATGCTCTAGCAATATTCTTATACTCCTCCCTAGTCATCTGTCCAAATTTCCACTTCTTGTAAGCTTCCTTTTTGAGTTGAAGCTCAACGAAGATTTCACTGTTAAACCAAGCTGGTCGCCTGCCATATTTGCTATTCTTTCTGCACTTCAGGATGGTTTGTTCCTGTGCCCTCAATAAGTCTTCTTTAAAATACAGCCAGCTCTCCTGGACTCCTTAACCTCATATTAGCTGCCCAGGGGATCCTGCCCATCAGTTCCCTAAGGGAGTCCAAGTCTGCTTTTCTGAAGTCCAGGGTCCATATTTTGCTACTCTCCTTCCTTCCTTTTGTGAGGATCCTGAACGCAACCATCTCATGGTCAATGCTGCCTAGATTGCCACCCACTTCTACTTCCCCTACCAATTCTTCCCTGTTTGTAAGCAGCAGCTCAAGAGGAGCATGGCCCCTAGTCAGTTGCTCCAGCACTTGTACCAGGAAGTTGTCCGCAACACTCTCCAAAAACTTCCTGGATTGTCTGTGCATTGCTGTATTGCTCTCTCAGCAGATGTCAGGGTGATTGAAGTCCCCCATTAGTACCAGGGCCTGTGATCTGGAAACTTCAGTTAGTTGCCCAAAGAAAGCCTCATCTACCTCATCCTTCTGATCTGGTAGTCTATAGTACAGGCCCACCACAACATCACCCTTGTTGCTCTCGCCTCTAAACTTAACCCAAAGACTCTCAACAGGCTTTTCTCCAGTTTCAAACTGGAGCGCTGAGCAATCATACTGCTCTCTTACATACAACGCAACTCCTCCACCTTTCCTCCCATACCTGTCCTTCCTGAACAGTTTATACCCATCCATGACAGTGCTCCAGTCATGTGAACTGTCCCACCAAGTTTCTGTTATTCCAATCACATCATAGTTCCTTGATTGTGCCAGGACTTCCAATTCTTCCTGCTTGTTTCCCAGACTTCTTGCATTCATGTACATGCACCTAGCCGATTGCCCTACTTTCTCAGTATGAATCAGGAGGCTTCCTGCCTTGTACTCTCCTCCTTGTGTTTCCTCCCGGTAACCCACTCCCTCACTTACCTCTGGGTTTAGGTCACCATCTCCCGGTGAACCTTGTTGAAAGCCCTCCTCACTAGGTTAGCAAGCTTGCCTGCGAAGACGCTCTTCCCTCTCTTCATTAGGTGGATCCCATCTCTTCCTAGAAATCCTTCTTCCCAGAACAACATCCCGTGGTCGAAGAATCCAAAGCCCGCTCTCCGACACCACCTGCGTAACCACGCATTCGCCTCCACAATTTGACGGTCCCTACCTGGGCCTGGAAGTAAGCCCCAGGGCTGCTGAGCCCTATCCCCACCATCACAAGCAACCCAACCATACAATCATTCTCATAAATTTGGCCAGCTCTCTCTTAACACTAATTAAGTTGCTTTACCCCCACAACTCCCATTTGGAGGCTGTTCTAGAACCTTAGTCTTCAAATGGTTAGAGTCCTTCTTCTAATTTGCAGCCTTGAATTTGTTCAATGGCCAGTTTATACCTATTTGCTCTTGTGTCAACATGGTCTTTTAGTTTAAATAGCTCTTCACATTCCCTGGTGTTTATCCCTACACCCCACAGTGTAGTTATAGAGAGCAGTCATATCCCCTCTTAGCCTTCTTTTTGTTAGGCTAAACAAGCGAAGCTCTTCCAGTCTTGTCTCATAAGATAGGCCCTCCATCCCCCAATCATCCTAGTAGCTACTTGCTGCACCTGTTCCAGTTTGAATTAAACTTCTTGAACATGAGTGACCAGAATTCTAAACAGTATTCCAAATGACGTCTTACCAACGGCTTGTATGATGGTAATACTTCTCTGGAAATACCTTGCCTGATAAATCCCAGGATTGCATTGGCCTTTCTCATAGCCACCTCACACCGATGGCTCATAGATCCTCTGATCACCCCGCACACCCACGTATCACTCCTTCTTTGTTGCTTCCAGTTGATGAAACCTCAGCTTGCAGCAGCAATTCTTTTTATTGTCTCTAAGCACATGACCTTGCACTTTGTACAATTGAAATTCATCCCATTTCTGTCATTCCAGCCTTCAAGATCATCTAGATCTTATGGTATCATATTCTGATCGTCTTCTGTATTGATGGTGCCTTCCAATTTTGTACCATCAGCAAATTTCATTAGCGCGCTCCTACTTCTTGTGACTAGGACATTAATAAAAGATATTGGAAAAGATTAGTCCCAAGTCTGATCCTTGACGAACTCCACTAGTAATGTCCCTGAGTCTGATAGTTGACCTTTCAGCTTAACCAGATGCCTTCTCCTCTTTAGTCAGCTCCTTATTCAGCTTAAAATTCTTGTATTAATCCCCATCTTCTCTAGCATGGCTTATATTATGTGGGGCACAGCCAAGGTTTCTGAGCTAGTGTACTCTAGGACTTAAAGGGCTTCCCTTATCTGGCAAACAATTATTAGACAACTCCAGAAAATTACATGATACCTCCCCAAGCTGCCTCAATAAAAAGCCAGCTGGTAGAATGAGTGTTTCAGCTGGATCAGAAATACCACAAGAACAGTTTGTCATGATATTTCAGCATTTCCATTTCTGGTCCCAGCTAACACCTGAAAATGTAAGCAAAAATAAACAAAAATTAGATTCAGTTAAGTTTTGAAAGGTTTGAATCATTTCTATTTTCCCCAAACCAATATGCCTGTCCATATGTAACATATGAATGAATTCTCTAGCAAAGATTTTTATTTTCTATTATTTGTATTTGTGTTGTTTTGAAGACCACCTTAGACCAGCAAGAGATTCTGTCACTGCCTGTCATGTATATTTGGGTGCCTTAACACTAAGCCACTATGGATCAGAGCCCTGACAACAGTAGCCCACAAGCATAAAGCTGTTACCCTGGCTTCCACCAACCTAGTTACTCCTTCCAGGGTGACCCCAACAGCCCTTCTGGTCCTGAGTCTCTACAAATCCATCTATCCCAAGTGCTTATCTACCAGACACGCAGACTTTTTCGCCTTTGGTTCATCAGCCCAAAGGTGTGAAAACAGACCCCAGTTGTCAGTTCAGTTTGGCACACATACTCCACACAATTTGCACGCCTGCTTTGGGGTAAAAATAAACAAAAAAAATTATTTAAAAATATCACAGATTCAGAGATGGAATAGTAAAAAAAAGCAAACCTGTACATGTTACACAGAAAATAAACAAAGATGCTTCAGGCTTTCCACTTCTGTATTAGACATATTCCCTTTGCTAATATGTTACCTGTGGCCTCTGAACAGTTTCCCAGACTACCTTCTGTCATACAGGGGATCCAGCATTTCACAGACAGCCTGCCACTTAGGCTACGCCTTCACTACACACCACTTTCAGTGGCTTGTAGACACGTAGCACACTGGGTCCACACTGAGGTGTGTAGCTACACATGTAAGTGAAAGGCTCTGGCAGGGGGAGGCAGTGGAGAAAGGCTGAGCCTTTTCCCTGCTGCCGCCACACCTGCCAGAGTATTTCCCTGCAGAGGGGAAGGGCTCCAGCAGCGGGGACCTGGCAGCCTTTCCACACTGCCCCCTCCCACACACACTGCTGAAGTCTTTTCCTGTGGAGGGGAAGCAGGACTCTACACTGTTTTAGCAGTGTAGATGGGAGGCATGGCTTGGTCCACCAGAGTGTGTGTAGGGTATATTCCCAGTACTTACCTGCACCCTTCAGGTCTGTCTTTACTGGATTAATCCTTGCCTCACCATGCGGGGTGGGAGGGGGCACTATGTGTGTATGGACCGTACCCCCACCAAAAGAATTCTGCAGTGTAGATAGACTCTTAGAGGCTGCCCCTCAGTTTCTAGATATAAACTTCAGTTTCAAGCCTCCTATATAGTGTCCCCTCCTCCCGTTTTTTCCCCTTTTCTCCTGACATGGTGACTCATGTATATTTAAATTGGGAAAATGCTAGCTGGGATGTCTTAATGTTTTCCCATTAACCCTAGTGGCCCATCGTTTGTCTTTTTCTGTGTTGCACAATGCTAGGTTCTTGGAGCTAGTCTCATCTGGTCGGGGAAGGCTGGCCATCCCAGCTTGACTGTCCACTGCCCTGTTGTGAGGTGAAGCTGGATGTTGAAGCATAAATTATGAGCACAGTTTTATATCTACACTAATGCATAAATTCATATCTACAGCCTGTATGCTCATCTCCTAATGGCCATCAAGTTCAGAACTTTGCAACCTCATAAAGGACTTTTGCTTAACATATTTTTATACACTATAACATTGTATCCAATCAATTGATTCAATTGCTTACTTTTGGAGGGTTAGACCTCTTGTTCTCCCATTGAGGCATCTGGACCCTGATTGTCACAGTATTATACTAACGCCTAGAGGCTCCAAATGAGATTGGAGCCCCTGTATGCTAGGCATTCTGTAAAGTCAAATCCTTGTTCCAAAGGGTTCATAATCTAAATAGGGAAGACAGACAAAGGGTGGGAGAAAATAAATATTATCACCCTTATTTTACAGATGTGGAACCGAGATTAAGTGATTTATTCACTTAAACCTGAGGCAGAGTCAGGAATTTGGTTTCTTGAGTCCAAATCTAGTGCTGCCTTAACCACAAGATAATTCTTCCTCTTGAAGGGCGTGACAGTATAATATAAGGAACCTACTTAAGAGAAAAATGTTTCTGGAAGAGGCCAGAATCCTCTCTAGAGCTGTAACAAATGCAGGAACTGTAAACATACATAGCTAGTCATTGGCCAAACCATACAAGTCATATAAAGTTAGAACCTATCACCTTCATCTCCAAAAACCCAATCCTCTATATTTTGGGCTAAAGGGAAATCTCCATAGTAATAAGTCTGTTATTTTCTCTGTGGGCCCCAGCTACTATGGTGTGTCATAACAACACACATTTCAGCCAATACATTGCGAACTTCCTAAAGAATCTAAAATTCTCTCACATCCTCTTACCACTATTCAGTATGGCTGCTAATCTAAACAAACTTCAAAGATAAGCAAATCCAGTTGTTCAGTATCATACAATGTTAAAAATAAATAAATAAGTCAACATGCAACAGAGACTGAAGAATCTGGGTTTGATTCTTTATGTATTCAGCATGTATATATAAGGCAAAACTTTGCAGTCCTTACACTGGGGAATCTTTTACCTGTATAATGAGTTAAGAATTTGGACCATGCTGTTCCTCATGGAACATTTTGTATGCACTGGTACTTTTACTAGTGAAGCCTCCATAAAAAGTTTATGATAATATGTATTTCATGTTCTGCATCTGGTAGCAAGTGACATTTCAAATTTGGCAGTCCCAATCTTCAGCTCTCAGAGCACAAACATTTTGCACCCAAAGCATAATTTCCCGTTAAACAAAACATCAATCAAACCAAGCAACCAGCCAACAAAAAACCTGTGTACAGTGCAATACTTTTGCTTAAAACAGAAGAAGGAAATATATGTGAGGCAATCTGAAACACGTTAAACCTGTTGGCAGTTGTTATTTATGATGTAGTAGATCAAGTTTGATACCTCCTGAGTTGTGTTATATAAATACATGTAAAGACATAGTACCTCCCTAGAAAGCTAACAATGTAATGTTGGATCATATTAAAGAAGTTCTATATTAAAATCACAAATGAGTTTGATTCCCCATAGTTTAAATTCCAGGGTATTACTAATTAAGAGGTCTCTTGGTTTTTGGTACTGTTTCTCTCCCTCTATGTGTGAAACTTGCAAGCTGCTAATTGTGTTAGTACATTCTAAGACAAGAGTCTATTCTCAAAGCAATTCTTTGTAACAACAACTACTCACAGAGAGAGAGACTCAAAGCAATACTCTGTAACAACAGAAAAGCACCCAGAGACTCCCCGCCCTTTTGTTGTATTCATCTCGCTTTGTTAACAATTGTGATTAAAATAGAAATAGAGGATGTATGTGGATGGATGCTTGGTGTGGATAATAACCGAATGATCAGGGAGGTGCCAGCCTAAGAATCCAGTGTCCACCGGCTGAAGAAGGCGTCAAGTGGAAATAACCAGAGGACCCCCGGAGGGCAGACTGGAATCCACCCAACAGCCTCAAGAATGGGAGAACCAAAGAACAAGATAACATCTGGCAGCACAGAGCTGTCAGGAATGTGTCATCTGCTGATTGATTCAGCAACAGCATGATGAAGCAATTCCCATAGACTGGCATAGGAAGGAATTCCTATAAAAATGGGCTCCCGAAAGTGAGAACTTTGGGGTCTGATTCTGCAAATCAACTTCCAGGAGCATCAGATGATCATCTGATGAGGCCCTGCTCCCTCCTCATGTCCAGGCCACCTGGCCAGTGGCTTGGCATGAGCAACTCTAAGGCTGGTGACTATTATAACAACCTTGCGGAACCTGTGTGTGTGTGTGTATGAATGAATGTGTGAATAAATATGAAAATGAATGGAATGTTATAGCTATAACTAACTGCTTACTATGATTCTTTCTGTATTCACAATAGATGTGGCATTTTGCCTTTTCCCCTTTAATAAGATCCTGCTGGTTTTCATTTTATTGGTATAACATTTGTTGTGTTATATAAATACATATAAAGACATAATACCTCCCCAGAAAGT